>NC_041231.1:80545744-80600740 GCF_002837175.3 Physeter macrocephalus | reverse complement strand
CTTTCTTTTGATTTCCATTTGCATGGAATATCTTTTTCCATCCCCTCGCTTTCAGTCTGTATGTGTCCCTAGGTCTAAAGTGGGTCTCTTGTAGACAGGCTATATATGGGTCTTGTTTTTATATCCATTCAGCCAGTCTGTGTCTTTTGGTTGGAGCATTTAATCTGTTTACATTTAGGGTAGTTATCAATATGTATATTCCTATTACCATTTTCTTAATTGTTTTGGGTTTGTTATTGTAAATCTTTTCCTTCTCTTGTGTTTCCTGCCTAGAGAAGTTCCTTAGCATTTTTTGTAGAGCTGGTTTGGTGGTGCTGAATTCTCTTAGCTTTTGCTTGTCTCTAAAGGTTTTAATTTCTCCGTCGAATCTGAATGAGATCCTTGCTGGGTAGAGCAATCTTGCTTGTAGGTTTTTCTCTTTTATCACTTTAAATATGTCCTGCCACTCCGTTCTGGCTTGCAGAGTTTCTGCTGAAGGATGAGCTGTTAACCTTATGGGGATTCCCTTGTATGTTATTTGATGTTTTTCCCTTGCTGCTTTTAATATTTTTTCTTTGTATTTAACTTTTGATAGTTTGATTAATATGTGTCTTGGCATGTTTCTCCTTGGATTTATCCTGTATGGGACTCTCTGTGCTTCCTGGACTTCATTGACTATTTCCTTTCTCATATTAGGGAAGTTTTCAACTATAATCTCTTCTAGTATTTTCTCAGTCCCTTTCTTTTTCTCTTCTTCTTTTGGGACCCCTGTAATTCAAATATTGGTTTGTTTAATGTTTTCCCGGAGGTCTCTGAGACTGTCCTCAATTCTTTTAACTCTTTTTTCTTTATTCTGCTCCCTGGGAGTTATTTCCACTATTTTATCTTCCAGGTCACTTATCCGTTCTTCTGCTTCAGTCATCCTGCTATTGATTCCTTCTAGAGAATTTTTAATTTCATTTGTTGTAGTGTTCTTCATTGTTTGTTTGCTCTTTACTTCTTCTAGGTCCTTGTTTCTTGTATTTTCTCCATTCTATTTCCAAGATTTTGGATCATCTTTACTATCATTACTCTGAATTCTTTTTCAGGTAGACTGCCTATTTCCTTTTCATTTGTTTGGTCTGCTGGGTTTTTTACCTTCATCTGCTGTGTGTTTCTCTGTCTTCTCATTTTGCTTAACTTACTGTGTTTGGGGTCTCCTTTTCACAGGCTGCAGGTTCGTAGTTCCCGTTGTTTTGGTGTCTTCTCCCAGTGGTTAAGGTTGTTTCAGTGGCTGGTGGAGGCTTCCTGGTGGAGGGGACTGGTGCCTGTGTTCTGGTGGCTGAGGCTGGATATTGTCTTTCTGGCAGGCAGGACCATGTCCGGTGGTGTGTTTTGGGGTTTCTGTGACCTTATTGTGATTTTTGGCAGCCTGTCTGCTAATTGGTGGGGTTGTGTTCCTGTCTTGCTAGTTGTTTGGCATAGGGTGTCCAGCACTGTAGCTTGCTGGTCACTGAGTGGAGCTGGTCTTAGCGTTGAGATGGAGATGTGTCGTAGAGCTTTCACTGTTTGATATTACATGGAGCCGGGAGGTCTCTTGTGGACCAATGTCCTGAACTCGGCTCTCGCACCGCAGAGGCTCAGGCCAGACACCTGGCCGGAGCACCAGAACCCTGTCAGCCACACAGCAGCCTGAGAGGCTTGTATGCTCACCCGCCGGGGCCAGCTATGTTCTTTTGAAAAGTCATTGTAGTCATCAAAATGAGACAATTCTAGTAAATACAATCTCATTTTGGGTTCATTTATTAAAGTCTCTCTTCATCTTACAAGAACAGAGAGGGACAAAACTATCCTGGTGATTGGGCCCATGGGCCAGACAACCCAATGTTCAGCCTCTGACAGTTTGAATCCAAGACATCCCAAGCAATATTCAGTTTATGGCAGTGATATCAGAGGAGATATATGAACATCCATACTTTTTTCCTTCATGTTTTCTTCAGAAGTGAGGAGTGTAACCTGAGCTACTCTGGCTTCTTAATAACACAGCTTGCTTTCCGTATACCCCAAAAATGAGACTTTAATTCAAACAAGCTTTTGTTTTATTATGTTTCAAATATGTCTTCTTTGGGAAACCTCATTTCATGTGCATTTTATTTCATTTGAAAATTGATAGCTTGTATCAAAAATCAGATGTTATGCTGCATGATAGGATATGTATTATTAAATAAGGTGTAGGACCTTAAAAAGGCACAAATGAAAATGCTGTTCCAATATAATATCAGTAAATTTAGAAGCATACAATGGAAGGAAAACAGAAGTTGCTGGAGAAGTTTAAAATAAGGATCCCTAAAGATAATAGAGTTAACACAGTTAAAACACTAGTTTATAACTAATATTGAAAGATAGGAAAGAATCAACCCATCCTATCAATTATGTGTATATTTCCTTCATTGAAAATGAGATCATGGTGCTGGGAATAAAACTGACACTTTAAAATCTGTCTGAATTCCATTCAAAGGGGACTGAGGTGTTCACTCAAAACACTTTGTAAGAGTGGGCCTTCCCAACAGAGCTACTTGCATCTTGAATTCTTTTATTTCTGTAAAGGAACAACTCCAGTAGGAAGGAGTGACAGAAACAGATTTAAACATGGGTATATATCTGTGAATTAATGACTCAACAGTATGGTTATGAAAAGGCCTTAAAAATGAGATGTTTGGAAATTAAACTAATTCAGAGATGGCAAGTTTTAGAGTTATTTTCTGATTTGTCCTCCCAAATAACTTATCTTTATTTGTTCCCTGGTATTATTTAATTTATAAATGTGAGTATTTACTGTCTAATTTCTTGTTTTCTCTGAATGTCTGGTTCAAACAAATTGTGAAGTAGTCAGGCTGGCTTAGTCACAGCTAAACCAAGACATGACAGCTACTAAAGATACAGTGAACATTTTTATATAGACATTCCACACCTTGTTTAGAATTTGTTTAGCCCTCTTTTCATTCAGCATACATTTTAATGAGAGTCTCCTTTGTACCAGAACTTGTGCTGGACCTTGGAGAAACAAGAGGGCATTAAACCCAAACCCAGTGCTCCAAGCTGCAAAACTTGTGGGCAAAAGCCCCGTCTCTGGAGTAAGATAAATCTAGTGTTCCATCCTGACCTTGTCACGTACTAGCTATGAGATATCGGACTAATGACATTCTCTCTCTAAACCTTGGCTTCTTCCGTTGAAAATGGGATAATGATAGGAACGATCTTATAGGTCACTGGAAGGATTGAAATGAAAAACACTTTTCAGTGATTATAGCAAAATAAGCAATGAGCAAATGTTATGCTTATGCTCTAAAGGGAAGAAACACATTTTAAAAATGAAATACAAATTATAGAGGTCTCTAGTGTAGGGGCACCAAGGATCCCTTGGCATCTCAAGAGCAAAAAGAATGAAAATGAACCGTCCAATCTGAGTGGAGGCATGGACGCAATAATCAAAACCTGCAATTTTAGAAATATTACAATTCAAGCATTCGTAAATGAGATCAAGGAATTACTTTGCTCCTCATCCCTGCTGAATTAAAGAAAATAGAATTAAACTATAGTAAAAGATTAGGCCTAAGGGAAAATTTTGTCAATTCTAAAGGTTGTTAGAATTTATCATCTCCAAAAATGTATTTTTAGAAATACAACCTGCAGCTGTCTTCCCGGGATGATTTGGTTGCAGGGCTGACTGGAGCCAGAGGGGTGAAATCTTTAGGATCTTCTTCTTCTCCTATGATTGATGTAGGAATGATATGCAGAGTTGACAACATATAGTAAACCATCGTGGCAGAGATGGAAAGGCTGTGGGAAAAGGTCAGGAGAAATAGGTAGCAGATATAATTTAAATAAGGAATGGAGCATATTCTGTAATGTGTGGAATTGCATAGTCTTTTGAAGGTTTGGTGTGGAAACATCAACATATAAATTCTGTTTGCAAATGTTGCTTCGAATTGCAGCCTCCAAATCTTATGGTGTTGTTGTATTAAAGTCCAATAGCATTTCAGTTCGTAAGATGCTGTTTGACAAGATTTTGAGGACTTCGTCATTTGGAATGCATGTCAAAAATATTTGGAAATTTAAACCTAAAAATTCCTCTGTTCCTTCATTTTCAAAATGCATGTTACTCATTTCAATAAAAAGGGATTCTAAGCACAACGAAACATGGCAATAAATAAAATTGGAACAAACAGCTATCTGTTTTGCGTGCTCTAGACCAGGTGTCAGCAAGCTTTTCTGTAAAATTCCAGAAAATGCATAAAGAAATGAGGATGACTATGTACCACTTAAACTTTACTTACAAAAACTGGCAAAAAGGGCTGGATTTGGTTGGTGGGCTGTAGTTTGCTAACCCCTAGTTTAGATTTTCTTTTAAAGCTATTTTTTCAAAATGATTAACAATAGTTTCTTGTGCTGAGTGTCAGACATCCCCACCGCAAATCTGGTTTGTAAGTCTGTTTTCTTTCAGTCTTCAGAACGCAGCATCTAGAGCTGCACTTAGACTAGGAAGACTCAAATCTACAAAGAGAATTAGACAGATGTATTGCAGGTTTGTATTACAAACTTGGTTCAATTTAGAGACAATTTGTGGACACTGAAAGGATAGGTGAGAAGGGTCTAGTCCCTGATGACATGAGACATCTTTGTGGTGTATTAAAACTTTCCCGCAGCAGGGAGAATGAAATGTCATATTTTTCTTCTTGCATAGCCAAAATTGCTCCCTTCATGAAAATGCCTCGGGATGCAAGTACAAAAATTAACATATTAATGAAAATACATAAAATAGCAACATGAAACTCTCCTTGGGAAAGGCCTCAAAACATTGACTTATACTGGGCCTTGCAATCAGTTTCAACTGAGAAAAGTGAGGTTCCCCATCTTATTCCTTTCCCCTCTCCTTCCCCTCAAACCC
The DNA here is from genome assembly GCF_002837175.3 of Physeter macrocephalus. NCBI lineage: Eukaryota > Metazoa > Chordata > Mammalia > Artiodactyla > Physeteridae > Physeter > Physeter macrocephalus. The sequence continues at coordinate 80,595,834 of NC_041231.1, read as the reverse complement.
CTGAGTTTTTGCATTCTGATTCTCACATATTGAAGACAATTTTACTTTAGATTTAGATTTTACTTTAGATTTTTACTTTAGATTTACTTTAGATTTACTTTAGATTTTGGATCAGGGGTCTAAGCCTGCAAACTCTCTGCTTCTGCCTCTGGGTTAAATAGCATCTCATCCTTAGATCCACAAGTTTCACGTAACTGCTACAGTGCATCTGATAAGCTTTATGCCCTCAAGGAGGCAGACAGCCTCACTTTCATAAATACTTGGCATCATCTGGAAGCACGTTTTTTATTTTTGAATATTGTTATGAGGTTGGCAACTATTTCTGGTGACAATTCTTAGAGACATACATAGTGAGAATAGCAAGCATTGGACGCCTTTGAATTTAAGGAGTTGAGCTTGAGATCATAGCTGCACCATGCCATTATAAAGCATGCTTAGGGCTTCCCTGGTGGCGCAGTGGTTGCGCGTCTGCCTGCCGATGCAGGGGAACCGGGTTCGCGCCCCGGTCTGGGAGGATCCCACATGCCGCGGAGCGGCTGGGCCCGTGAGCCATGGCCGCTGAGCCTGCGCTTCCGGAGCCTGTGCTCCGCGACGGGAGAGGCCACAACAAAGGGAGGCCCGCATACCACAAAAAAATAAAAAAAATTAAAAAAAAAAATAAAGCATGCTTTATAGCAAACCTGCAATATGTTATCACTCTAATGACTTAAATTAAGAGTGAAGAAGTGTACAGAAAGTGCAAGTATGCTTGAGGCAAAACTTTGAGACTAAGATGAAAAAAGTGAGGAAATAAAATCTAGACACTTCACGTCAGAGTCTTTTGATTTGGGGCATCAGAAAATGCTGCCTCTTAGCATGAAAAGAATAATGAAATACTTTGATAGGGAATGGATTCTGTGAGGTGTATGCCTCAGATTGGCTTCTGGACATTACTAATATTGTTATAGATACTAAAAGAACAGTTTGGATCAGGAAATTGTAATTGTTGGAAAACCACTCTGGGAAGGCTTGGGATTGACATAGAAATTTATTGAAATGAAAGAAAATTTAAAGACAGATAGTGCTTGTGCATATTTGTCTACTGTTCATGCCTCTCTAGCAGTGAATATTTTTTAAAATGTGGGTTTGCTTATACCTTCAGTCCTTTTTAAAATTGTACTTGTGTTTCTCTAATTTGTCCCAATTCTAATATTTGTTCCCTCATATTTTCAACTTAGTCATTAATATTGTCCATCCCTCAGTTTGGTACACAGTAGAAACTCAACAAATATATTTGATACCTTAGCTGAGGAACTAGACCCAAGACTACTGATATTCATCAGAAATCAGTGTAGGCAGCAATTTGGCAGTCTTTCTTTTTGGCCACTATTCCTTGGGTAAGAATTAAGCAAATGAGAAAATACAGGCAACTGTTTATGGTGCTGGATTTTGTTGGCAGTTTTTTCTGATTAATCATTTTACTGATGTAATATGTATTAAGTTTCCACAGCATCAGATGTCTGCCTGTGTTTTGACTAAGGCAAGACCTAGAAACTGCAGAATAGAACTGCAGGGTAGAAAACTAGGAAAGAAGAAACTGCAATGCAATGGCCTGGGAAGTTGCCTGAAAGAGCTTCCAGCAAACAGCATCCAGAAAAAGAAGACTGGGTCAGTGACTTGGTTGAAAAGGGTCCTTGTTCTTATTCTAGTCAGTTTCCGTTTCTCTGTCCAGAATGCAGAGCTGATATTTCTATCACACTTTTCCATCTCTGTGAAGGACTTGTTTTATAGGGAGCAGGGGGTCCTCTAGCCTGGATGTAGGTTGGAGCTTGTATTTTTATTGTATTGAATTGTATTTGTATTAGCATCCTCATTTAAAATTCAAATAACTAAGATTCCTGGAAGGAAGTGATTTCCCCAAGGACACAGAGTGAGGAAAGAGTGAACTCAAACATAAGTCTTCTGAGTCCAGGTTCAGGTGTTTGCCTTTCTGCACATTGCCTGATAGGAAGCTATCTGGAGCCGTTCTTACTCTACTCCCAGGTAGGAAGCCCCTAAATTAGAGTTAAAAATTGCTCAACATGGGTGGTGTTAATACGCAAAAACATTAAAGAAAGAGTGAGGAGTGAGGGGTTTTTTTTTCTTTTCTTGGAGTTAATCAATTAGAAGAGAAGAAAGTGTTTATACCTAGCAACATATCATTGGTTAATGTCCCTGCCATACATAGATTGTGACTTTAAGAGAAGACCAGTCTGCTTGGTTCCCACAGCTATGACCTGAGCACCAAGATTCTAATCAATGTGTCAATATGTTTCTGGGTATGTCTTAAGCTATACCGATCAAAAGGAATTTTACAGTGTGTTGCCCTTTCTTGCAGCAATCTAAACACTTTGAAATTGTTTACTAGTCATAAGTATTCACAAATAATTTCAGATGGCTTTTGAAAAGATAATGAAAACAGAAGAAAGAAAAAAATTAAAATGTTATTGATACTACACATTTGCTAGCAGCTGTGGTCATATGGTTACTTAGTTTCAACTTCAAATTTAGATCAGTTTTCTGGATGCTAGGAGATACAGCTAAAAGTAGCATGACCCTCTCAACAGGAAGAATATAATTCTATCAGTTTTCCCATCACTGAATCTTAAAGAACTGATGTCCTGGACAATAATCCCAGTGACATTTTTGGCAAGCACAGAAGGAAATTGTATGTAGTTGTGGCTTTCAGTAACCTGTGTTAAAAATTGAAAGCATAGTATTAAAACATTTTAATGATGGAAACTCTGCAAGGGCCAGGTGTGTAGACCTCCCATATTCTTACTGGTACCAAGGAGAGATTTTTAATAAGTTCAACAGAGTTGGTAGGCAACATGTCTCCTAGGCAGTCTTTACCAAGTGTTACTTTATTTAGCTAAACATTTGGTAAGAGTTGGATTTCAGAGTGTTTGAAGTTGCGTGCTTTGACAGGGGGCTTTAGAACCAATGTCCTATATTCCTAAGTATGGGAGAGTGAATACTTTTGGAAACCAGAGGAGGTAGTAGCAGAGTTGATATTCTATTATGAAAATTGAGAGTCCAATTAGATTCTCAACTGGATAGAGACCCGCTTCCTCTCTACTCTGTGGTATGAATCAGTTTACTCACTAAATTGAACTTGTCACTGCTAGTTTCCCTAGGAACCAATTTTTTTTGGTTTTTGTTTTTGTTTTTTTGGTTTCTTTTTGGCCGCACAGCACGGCTTTTAGGATCTTAGTTCCCTGACCAGGGATCAAACCCGTGGCCCCTGCAGTGGAAGTGTGGAGCCCTAAACACTGGACTGCCAGGAAATTCCCTAGGAACCAGTTTTTAAACAAAGCTCATCTCACTGTGATAATTAAAAAAAACAAAACTGGTAATTGACACATAGTGAATTGATATTTGGATTTAGTTAAAACATGATATTCAGAAGGGACACCTGCCATGATCATCACCATGGGTTTTATATATATATATATATAATTGCATCTTTTATATATAAAATTGCATCTTTTATATATATATAAAAGATGCAATTTTCAAGCTATTTCTGAATAACTTAAAGTGCATGGTACCTCTCATTTATGCTTCACCAGAAGGAGATTTTGCCCTTTTTAGAAGCTGCAGTGAGGCAGGGTGGTGGGTCAAAAAGGGCCACTACCTTGGAAGTTAGACAATTCTCATTTTTACTCCATCTATCATGAGATGTGTTGCTTTGGGCAGCCACTTGGCTTTTCTCTATAAAACATGAATAATAAGAATACTCATTTGACAGAGTTGTAGAGAGAATTAAAGCATAGGAAAGCACCTACCAATGTATCTGGCATACAGTGCAAACTTAATAAATAGGTTTTATTTTTTCTTCCTTACTTTAAACCCACTCTTTTCCATGTTATAAAGTTTCCATGCTGTGAGACATTCATTGTTCATAATTTAGAACTATCCTATTGACCCTCAGATTTATAACTAATCATTATAACTCACTCATTATGAAAGTTAGAAAGCAAGACATGCTTGATAATTTTTCCTTCCTTTCTGACTCCCCTGAGACACCTGACATACTCCCAGTATAGGTGCCACTGAGGGAAGGAGGGAATTGCCTCCGGGCCATGGTGGCTGCTACATGCGCTATAAGGAAAGAGTTAGGATGGATGTTCCCAAGGATTCATTGCTGCATTTCAGAATGGATGAAAACCGAACCATTGTAAGTAAAGATGGAGGATTTACGTAAAAATGTAAGAGAGGGTGTGGGAAAAGAGGGCAATCAGACTGATTGGCTTGATAAGCCACCCTGATTATCCTGGGAGTGGCATGGTCTCAGTAGTATGAGATTGACTCGTGCATGCACCTAAATTAAGAATTAGAATCACACCATCATTAAATTTCAGGATTGGGAAGGATCTTAAAAATTGCCTTATTCTCTTGCTGCTCAAAGTGACACCCGCTGACCCACAGCATCATCACCCCTTGGCGCACGTTAGAAAGGCAGAACCTCAGACTCCATGTCAGACTTGCTTAATCAGTACCTGCATTTCTACAAGATCCCCAGGAGATTCCTGTGCACACAAAAGTTTGAGAAACACTGGCCAGGTCCATTACCCACCCTATGTAAGCTTCAAGTCTGATATGCATGTCTTACATTTTCATTCGAGTCCCTGATAAACAGTGTTCACTGAAGTACTGAACAAGGTTGAAGACAGAACTCTTCAGTGCACCTCTGAAAAACTCAAGTCTAGCGTGATATCAGTGATTAAATCAGCATCCTGCCCAGTAATACAGATTCATCTAGTTAAATATCATCACCACAAATATTTCTCTTCATCTTTTTTACAGTAACATCACAAGAAACATTTTCTCTAGCACTTTAGTTGTGCAATATATCATACACAAGGAAGAATATGTAGAGATGTATATAGTTTAAAGGGTAATTATCAAGCAAACAGCATGTAAACATAACCAGATTTAAGACATAAATCACTGCCAGTAGGCAGCCTTCCTGTGGAGCTTTCCCCCATCACTCCCTTTCCTTCCCTCGAGTGGTAATAACCACTAGAAGTATGACTTTTATGATAATCTCTTTCCTTGTTTTCCTTTATAGTTTTTTCATTTAAGTATACATTCTTAAATAATATGATTCTCTTTCACCCCTTTTGAGCATTATATAAATGGAACTTTATGGTATGTGTTCCTTGCTAATTTTACTCAACTTTATATTTGTTTGATTTATCCATGTTGATTTGTTTAGCTGTAATTGGTTTCTTTTCATTGCTGTTGTAGTATTTCATTGACCACTAATTTCACAAGTCATTCTAATGCTATTGTTTGTGTTGTTTGCTCTTTGGAGCCATTATGGACAGTACCACCATGAACATTTGTGTACATGTCTCCTAGTACCTGTGTGCGAAGTTGGTCCAGGCTACCTAGCTGAGAGAGGAATCCCAGAGTCATGGAGTCTCTGCATCTCCAACTTTAACTGATGATGCCAAGAGTTCTCCAAAGTGGTCCTGTCATTAACATTCATATTTACCAGAAGAATAAGGGAGAATCCTGTCATTGCCCCAAAGAGAGGTTTTCAGATGCTGCTTTGGTAGACACCAGTGCACTGGGTCCTCTGTAATTCTTACATATTTGTCTGTGACTGTTTTTGCTTTAAAAAAAAAAAAAAAAAAAAAACACAATTCGAATCAGCATTTTATTAACCCTACCTCTTATCTTAATTGTTCACCTACTACTACCTGAAATATTAGGCTTCAAATCAACATCGATCCTTATAGAGGCAGGTGAGAAATTCACTTTCTTTCCTTTTTTTAAGCCCAAATTACATCTGCCCATTTCCAGGCTTCGGATCTCACATGGTTCCTGTGGCTGCATCAACAACACTGTTGGCAGCTCCTGTTCTCTTGGAACGGTGGGTGGTAATTAACCCAGCTCAGGAAACAGATCCTTTAAAACCACCATTCAACAATGTTTTCGTCAGCTTCTATCCCTTACTCAGCTTCAATTCCTTTTTCCCTATAGTCTTCCTACCCCTTCATTCTCATGGAAAGAGAAGACAGAACCTCAGTAGTAGTTTTATTCTTCACTTTTTTTTCTTTGTGGTTAGCCACCAAGAGTTACATTACTAGCCCAAAGCAGTGAGCCTATTTCTTCTCTCATCTTCTTGGTCCAAACAAAGAAAAACAAAACAAGTCAAACATTAACAACCACAAGCAAAAAGAACTCTTTTCTTACCTTTAGCCTTTGGTGGCTTATTTTAAATTTAGCCTTTTGAAAACTATTCTTATAGATTCATGATGTTCTTTTAAATTGTCTCCTTCTTTTGATTATTTGGACTTCTTTGTTTAAAAGTTAAAATCATTGGAGAACATTCTGTGCCGCCTCATTTTCTGTTTTTTTGTGGGTTTTTTTTTTTGCGGTACGTGGGCCTCTCACCGTTGTGGCCTCTCCCGCTGCGGAGCACAGGCTCCGGACGCGCAGGCCCAGCGGCCATGGCTCACGGGCCCAGCCGCTCCACGGCACGTGGGATCCTCCCGGACCGGGGCACGAACCCGTGTCCCCCGCATCAGCAGGCGGACCCCCAACCAATGCGCCACCAGGGAAGCCCTGTGCCGCCTCATTTTCTGTAGGTTTCTTCCCTTTTCCTTCCTCAGTGCAGTTACCTCTGTTTGCATAGTCTAAATGGTATTTTTAAAGACTTTTCCAACTTCTGAGCTTTCTTTTTCTGTTATGGAGTTGCATGGCATTATGTCAACTTTTTCTTTAAATCCTTGAAATCCTTTCTGAAGTTCACAGTGCATGTCTGATTAAGCCCAAGCTTAATCAGAAGGAGATTTTTTAAAAAGAAGAGAAGAAAAAGACACAGATCTGTGTATACTTCCTTTATGAGAAAAGGACCCTTGACTTCTAGAGTTTGTGTACCTCTGTGTTTTTTTTTTTTATTTTAAAGATTTTTTTTTTTGAGGTGGACCATCTTTAAAGTATTGAATTTGTTACAATATTGCCTCTGTTTTATGTTTTGGTTTTTTGGCCAGGAGGCGTGTGGGATCTTAGCTCCCTGACCAGGGATCGAACCTACACCCCCTGCATTGGAAGGGGAAGTGTTAACCACTGGACTGCCAGGGAAGTCCCTATTCCTCTGTGTTTCTTCAGTATAACATGCCATCACCAAGTACTTTCTTACTTTCTCACTATAGTGCTTTTACCTTTTCTCCTCACTGCTCATGAGCCTCGGTCTGTCTTGTTAGCATAACCTCTCTCCTTAAATTGTATCTCTCTTGGTTCCCTTCTTTTAACCATCTCTCTGCTAACATACACATTCTTAATGTCTTAGGAGCCAAAAAAAAAAAAAAAAAACTTCTTACCATGTTTCTCGTATGAAGTTTGACTCATCACCATCAGGCTAACATTGCAAGCACAGGAGAAAGAAGTTCTTCCAGGGCAGTGGTTCTCAGACTCAAGTGTGCATTAGACTCACCTAAGGGCTTATTAAAGCAAACATGACTGAAAAAAAAATTATCTATATGGGGAGAAAATCTAAAAAAGAGTGGATATATGTATATGTAAAACTGATTCACTTTGCTGTACAGCGGAAACTGACACAACATTGTAAATCAACTATACTCCAATAAAAATTAAAACAAAACAGAAAACATGACTGGGCCCTACTCTCTGAGGTTTTGATTCAGAGAATCAGAATTTAGAGAATTTGCATTTCTACCCAATTCCCAGGTGATCTTGATGCTTCTGGGTCCAGGGAAACATTTTGGAAGCCACTGTAGTCGAGTGAAATATTAGAATCTTCTGAAGGATTGATTTTCCTAATTCACAGTGACCCAACTCATCTTCATACTTTGTTATTACAGAGTTTGAGTTGTTGAATCCACCTGAGTGGATTCAGGTGTTGCCATCTTCTAAGTAAGTGTTTCAGCAGAATATTATATGTATTAGGAAAAAGCATATTTCAAATATCACATATTTCTCTGCAAAATGAACAGGTCATTATCTACCACACAGATGATAACAAAAAAAAGATTATTTAAAGAAGAAAAGTAAGGAAAAAGCAGTTAATTTTGCATTTGGTATACATTTCATTACATAAGAACAGTAGAGCATTATGACGAAGGGGTTCCATTCTTTGAGAAATGTGTCTTCTTCTTTTGTGGGGTGGTAACTGCAGAATGTGTGCAACAGCCATTCTGGAAAGGGAGGTACTTCACTGTGCCTGATAGCTCACTGCCCCGATATCTTTAACCAGCATTTTATTATTACTCAATTCCTCAAGATGTTTTATCTTCTAATCATTGTTTTGGGAGTGAGAAGATTGAGTGAAAAGCAACATTTTCATTGAATGCAAAGGGAATTTATTCTGATAAGAGATGGTGCCTGCAGTAATTAGGTCTTGAGAGACAGACTGGCTGAAAAAGTGCACAGAATGCCAAGACTCAGAAGGGAAAGAGCAGCAAAGGAGTGGAGAACAATTAGTCAGAAGACGCCTCTTCTCCCACCCCAACACTCTCCCTGTTACACTTTTCAAGTGTGTGTTAATATTTCAAACCTGCATTCGAATAGTAATGGTGCTACAGTTCCTCTGAAATCAGAGAATATAAACATATTTGAATGCCTTCCCACCCTCAGCTTTGTTCTATAAGATGTTACCCAAAAGCTCTCTAAGTAATCTTCACTGTTTCTCTGAGGAAAGTAAGAGAATGCAGTACAGTTAACCCCTCATCTTTATATCTATACCTTGATTCTAGTCCCTTTTGGGGAGACCCGTACCCAGAAGCCCCACCTCTCAGGATCTACCTTGGCAACTGTACCCAGTCACCTAATCATGACTTCCCGTAGACAGCTCTTCTTATCCACATGTGCCATCATTCAGGTCTAAATCTGTTTGCTTAAAACCTACCATTTTAGGTCCTGTGCACCTGTGAGGTTTCTTTGCTTTTGTTTTTGTTTTTTATAAAATACAAGTGACTATTGCATCTGTCACACTAAAGAAATCCCACAGCTAATTTTAGTCAAAAGGGTACAGCACGCTCAAGCTGCCTCTTTTCTCCAACATCCGGTAGCCCAGGGTTTCCTACAGTGACCTTCAGGGCCCACGATTCCTCAAGCAGTGCCACCTGTTTGACTCATTAAAACCTGTTTGCCTAATTGGTCGTTCTTTCAGGCCCTTGCTCTGTGCCTTCCAAGGTAACAGATTGTTGCTCTGGGTTGACCTGAGAAAGAAGCAGTATCCAAAGTAACCATTCCCATCCGGAATTAATATTCTAAGGGTGATTTTCTGGGGAATGTTGTCCCCACCCCCTTTGTTGTGTAACACAACAATAGCACCTCATGGTAAGAGTTTCAGGCCCAAAGAAGAGGTGAAAGCAAGGCTGTGGAAATCAATGGAAAAGAGATTTGAGAGAAGGCAGAAACCATGTGAATGTTGTTGGTGCTGGTCCAGCTACCATTTTGACATAAAGAGAAAGCCATGAATTACCTGGATCCCATCCATCTGCCTGCAAATGTAATGTCTTGCCCTTCTCTTCTATTGTGATCTAGTATTACAAGTCTCCACACAATTCAAAAAGGAAAGTTTTTAGCAGATAAGGCACATATCACTCTTGGATCACTAACTGATTTTTGAGGAGCTACTCTATTGTAGGCAGTTATACAAAACAAAAACATTTATTCTGCCTCCGGGGAATTTCCAGTAAAAAAAAGGGAAGAACAAACATAATGAAAATACCATATGATAATTGTAAATACCATAGGAGCAATCCAGAAGATATCACAAGACTTCAAAGGAAAGAGCTTTCTTCCAATTTAAATTTCTTGAAATGTTTTATATCAGTTCTAACTTTTTATTTACCACGGATAAAAAAAAAATTCTCTTGCAGATAAGTTATCTCAGACAGTTCTGAGTTTTCCTCAGAAATATTGTGGCTTTAATGGTCATATTGATCCAACTTGAAAATCTGTCCGTTTTATTATTTAATTATAACCAGCAAATGTAGTCAGTTGCTAAAATTATTGTTAATGTAAATACTCTATTGCTTCATAAATAGGAGCTCATTTTTCTTATTTCTTTATTATTTAATCTAATGTCTGTCTATTGAAGGTTTGCTATGGCAAATTAAATTAGAATTTTGGATCCCTCCCTGCCACACACACACACACGCACACGCACACGCACACACACACACAGAGCTATTTCCTTGCTTAAAGTATACTGCTGACTCATGTGGCCCTGAGTGATCAAATAACCCTTTACAATAATTCTTAGCATATTCAATGACCTAACCTAACAGGACTCTTTTCCTGACTTGTTCAGTCTTCACAGATGCCTGCCTGTGAAACAGGAAATTTGTGAGGTCACCTCTAAGGATTTTCTTTGTATTGCACACAGCAGAGGAGAGTGTGGTGTTTTTCATACCCGTTTTCTTTTAACTCTGCTTTTTAAAGAATATCTGAGTTAAATTTTTAGAATCTGTCATTACTATATGCTAAGCATATGATCCAAAGAAGTCCCTGCTTTTGTGGATAATAACCAAGTCAAGGACAGAGGGTACATCGCAATAATGAAATGCAAATTTCTCATTAAAAGGCAAATCCTTCATCTAAAAAGGTTGAACAGGATGCAACTTCACTTGACTGGCGGGAACTTCCTATTAAGGCTCTGAAAAAATATTCCAACTGAAGACTATTCTTTGGATCTGAACGACTTTCATTTCAGTGAATTGGGACATTTGAGCATATTGTAAACCCATGTACTATAAAAATTTATTTTGAGATAATTAAATAAGTGTCAGCAAATGTGTTGCCATCCATTATAATTCCTCATTTGTTTATATATATTTTCCCATCAGGGATGGTGAAATGTTTCATCAGTACAGACTCTACAAGAAGTGTTGCCAGTTTTCTGCATTGTTTTGCCTTTTTATGAATTTTCCTGACTTTATTTTTCTCAGCCTATGGAATCTCACCATAGCTTCCAGTCTTCCTGCAGTCTGTTAGCTGTGTAATACCTTTGAAGTGTTCATCTCTACCCTCTCTTAAACACGCTACTCATAACTTCACTTGTTTCTAAGTATCTCCACCTTGATGTTTTTCGGGTACTTAAAACTCAATATATAGAGCTCAATCCCACAAATGTGGTCTGCAGCTCAGGAAGTGCCACTGTCGTCTACAGGACTCCTAAGCCGCTACTTTGGAATCACCACCTGCTTCTCCCCGCCTTTCCTTTATTTCTCACATTCAGTCAGGCACCAAGTTCTATCCATTGTGCTTCTTAAATATCTCTTTATTAGCTCATTCTCTCTTCTCTCTTTTGTCACTTGCTCCATTTAGGGATTCATTGTCTCTCACCTGGATTTCTCCTGGAATTAACTCATCTCCCGCCCCCTGTCAATATTGTCCTAAGATCCTGACATACACACACAGGCATTTCGGACCATCCGTCATATTGCTACCAGAGGGCACTTGTAGCACATATATCTCACCGGGTCACTTCTAGTTTTAAAGGTTTTCAATGGCAACTATTCCCAGTTCCTTCGGGCAGTACCCAAGGCGCTTCCGATGTCTCCCTCGGGATCATCCTTCTTTTCCATCCTAGATGATCAATAACAAACATCATTGGTCATGCTGCTGTTGAAGGGATGGTGGGCCTCATTGCCCTTTCACACCAGGAGTCCTTTATTATTCCAAATTGGGTAGCTCAGTCCTGAGTGCCATTTTATTCCTTTAGAACCTCACTCAGTATTTCCTTGTAAACAGCTCCAGTGTGGTGCAGACAGCTGCCGGCTACAGTTCTGAGGGAGTGTTGTTTTCGGTGTGTGTGTTGTTATCGTTGTTTTTAACAGCCCTTTGACATAGCAATGTGCATTTGAAAAGTCTCCCCTGATTGCAGTGGCTTCAAATAGCCTTGATATTTTTAGCCAAATCAGACACCCACTTACCAAGTTAACCCTGCTTCCACCAAGTACCTCCATGTAAATGAAAGATGTTAGATTGTTTTCTTTACATAACCTCTGTAAAAAAGAAAGCCTCTCACCTTATTCATAAAGAGGCCTGACATAGTCATAGCGAATGCTCTCACTACTTGCAAAATCATAGGGAATTAACCTGTGTTGCAGTGAGGGAGAGTGACAGTAAGTGTTCTTAAGGACAACGAACCAGCCCTTTATGTTTTTGTGTCTGTAAAATAGCTTCATTTGTAGCAGGTGCTTTAAAAAACTAGTTCTCTGTTGAGTGTAAGTTGAAAGCAACGTCTGTGTGTCCCCTTTTTGTATTTGCATTTCTCACTCTGCATTTTTTTCCTTCTCTTCACTTTGATGTAATCAACTCATTTGAATGAAGATATCTGCGATCAATGGGGAAGATGAATTACACTGAATTTATATTGACACTGCATAAGACACAGTGTTCTTAACATCCTTTGAGCAAACATCAGTGATGCCTGTGACATGTTATTGAATATAGGAGAGAACATTGAATATCTGTAGCAAGCAGGAGATCTTGTACTGAAACAAGTATATTAAAATCAAAGTTTACTGCAATTATTTTGATGAAATTATATTCCTTGGAACAATCCAGTAGGGTGCTCAGATAGCACGTCAGCAAACACAAAATGAAACCATGTGAGAGTGTAGGGTCACCTCATCTGACTTTTGCCTGCTGCCATTTTATATATGAAATTTAAAGACAGGAAATAAAATAGGGAAGCTATGTGAGGCTCCTGCATGATTTCACCAGGTGCTTTTAGTTACAGGAACTTTCAGTGGGGGCCCTCTGTATTGTGGAATCAGGAAGTTTGATTCTTATTTCCATCGTAGTCTTGGCTGCAAAGAAAGCCACAGAGCTGCAGCAGGCCCTCTTTTCACCATGGAGCTGGTCACATCCAGAAGCCCCACGTGTTTGGTGCCTAGAATAAAAGCATATGGCACTGCTGACACATGGGCCTGACTCAATGTCTGAACCCAGTTAATCCTGGGAACCCCACAGTGAAGGAGGGTAAACTTTCATGAGCTCAGTTGACTCAGAAAATTTGCTTTGATATTAAATTGTTTTCTGGATTAGAGAAACCTCTGTCCAGATGATCACTTGGAGTATATTGAAAAGAATTTTGAACCAACTCTTTTAGGTTTCCTCTAAAAATACCAGGTACAGTTTGTCTTCTGAACCTGCATTGAACGGGGAGCAAGCTCTCCGTCCTATGGTGAGTGGACGCCCAAGATTGGAACAGACAGTTAGAATCTTTTGTTCCTCCTTTTAGCTAAACATCTCCTACTGAGGGAGCCCTGGAAACTTTCTGTATTTGCAGTGTAGGCTGAGGGTTGATGGAATGTTTTTGGTGCCAAGGGCCATGGTCTGTTTTTAATTCATTTTAAGATCACTGAATCCCTCAACCATCATTTTGTAATTGATAATAACTGTTGATAGAGCTCCTACAAAATAGCATACAGAGTGCCATCCCTCTTCCAATATCATAAAACATTTCTCATAATAAAGCTTATGAGCTAGACAGTCCTATTTCATAACTGAAAAAAGAGGCTCAGAGAACCTAAGTAACTTTTTAAAAATCACACTGGTTATAAGTGGCCAAATCAGCATTCAAACCCAAGTTCTTCAGACTTTAAAGCCAAGCTGCTCTTGTCAGCCACATGGCCTGTGATGCTGAAGTGGTTTTGCATCACCTTCCCAGCAACCAGGTCACGAGACCTGTAGTATGTGTTGTAGGTCTTTCCTCTGAAGAATGGGGAGGGTATCTCAGTCCATTTCTTAACAGTTTGTAAGAGCAGCTTTGAAAGAATTCTCTCTACTAAAGTTTTATAGTTTGAAAAGAAAGGTAGTGATTTGTTGAAAGAAAAAATATATTGATTGTCAAATTATGAGAAATTGGGCTGCTGAAACTTGGCACTATTTTGGAAAATTCAGAAGCAAATTGAAACCAGCCTAAAACAGGATTGCAATTTGGATTAGAAGCCTTGTCTCCAAAACTCCATGAAATAGGGCTAGGTGATATAAGGACTGACACAGTGAAGAGGGATTTATGTGTGGCTAGGAGAAGCAGCAATCATGTTTATGTAGTGAAGGCAATTAAACTCCCAAAGGCTGGAATGTGGGTTGGCCCACTTAAAATTGGCCTAATTTTGAAGAGTGAATTTACAGTGATGATTACTTTTATTATAATGAGACTATCTGTCTTAATATTTTTCTCTCTTGCCTAAAAATCTAAGTAAATCAATTGTCAAACCTTCTAGGATTATGCATCATATATATGCTTTTACCCACCATAACTTTCTACCATCTAACTTATTCAGGTTACCATGTGTTCCAAACCAAAAAAGGGATATGCAATCAAATTAAAGATTTTAGTTTGTGAATATTATTAATTAAAAAGCCTCACATAGGTATAAAACTAAAAACACATGCATGTAAGTGTTCCATGAATTAATCTCTAAGTTTTATCTGCCTTACTGAAACTAGAGTCTACAGTCATTAGACAGAACTTATTCTCTTGCTTAACATACTTAACTTTATGAGTCACTTTTTTCCTACATCCAGCAAAGCATTTGTAAGTGAATGCAAACGAACTTTAATATTAGCCTTAAACAAAAACAACCAGAAAGGCAACAAACAACCAGAAAATAAAAGTGGAAGTTTATTTTCTAAATCTTTGAAGATTTTTGGATAATCTTCTGCAGTAGGTTAAATTATCAAGCAAAAAAAAAACCGCACACTTTGCTTTTGAGTTAATTTTTCATTCAGGCGTTTTAAAAGTTTAATTCTTACTTTTTGGCTTTATCGAAAGGCTTTCAATTATTTTAATATCTTTGAGGCTGAATAGCTTGGTAGTTGTAAAGAACAATTATATGGATCTCATTAGAATGTATATCACACACAGTATTTTCAAAGCTTGTCTGTCCTTTTAGATATTAAAAAGAAAAGGTAATTTAGTGAAGATAAAATGGACTTAAGCAAGTGCTGTATTCTTTATCTGGCATTTTACTGACATCGTTCAATAATTATCCCTCACTGTGGCTTTGCAGTAGTTGTGTTTCAAATAAAGGAAGGACAGAGATGGGAGGGGGAAGAGGAGGAAGAGGAGGGGAAAAGGTCAGAGAGGAGGGGAGAAAGAGTGAAAAAAAGAAAGAGAGCAGGAGAAAGAGAGAAACAGGCGTGGGGGGGAGAAAGGAGATGGATCTAGAAAGAGGAGGGAGGATGTTCATAGAAGCCAATGAGATATTAAGATCTGATTCATCTTCAGTAGAGAAACAAGGGTGTCACCTTCATTTTATCAAAGTATTAAGACACAGGTAACCTCACCCACAACTGCAAATAAAAGCTACACACCATTGATTACTTCTTTCATAGCATGTCAATTTCTCTACATTTCCTTGAGATATGTGCCCCAAATTAGTTTCCTTTAGCTGGAAAAAGGTCCCACCTTCATTTCCTAACTTTACTGAAATTGGAAGTCTGGTTGGAGTGATAAAACAAATAACAATGGAAAAAGACAACACATATTAATTATCAGAAGAGGCCCCTTTGAATGAAAATTTGATACAATCTTGGAAAGAAAAGAAAAATAGAAATTAGAAAAATGGAGTTCATAAATGGCAACACTGTTTTCAAACTGCCTAAATTAATGGCCTATCTCCTGGAAGTTTTAATCAATCTCATAATCCAGACTTCTGTGATTACAATTATCTGGATAATTTAAGAAAGAAAGAAATCAGCTTTTGCCTATTGTGATGTTTTATGCATCGCAAATCTTCAAAAATTATTTTTCATTTGATTAGTCAAATAATTTGGTCTTTGTTTTCAGATTAAAGAAAAACCACCTGGGAAGGAAAGGTATAAAGACAAAAATTAAAAAGAACCTCATGAGGACCTTTTCAGAACTCAAGTTCAGAACAAGGAAAATGACATTGAGCTACCAAGGTCTCCACGATCTTTTTTTTCTGAAAAGAAAACACCATTTAGCCAAGGGCAAGGTCAGATCAGCTGGAGAGTTGAGTGTGTGTTAGTGTTTAACCCTACCCTTAGAAGCTGGGAATCTGCTGTTACTCTAAGTCGAATACTATCGTTCATTATGTCTCGATGGGCAAAACCACGGTCCTTCATGAGGAAGAATGAACCACTGAAACTCAAGCTTACTTGGAAGCCACAATTCAGACTGCTTAGAACTTGAGCCTGGGACTAAGGGAGTCTTGATTCTTGGCCTTCCCTCCCCTCCCAACTGCCTGTTTGAGTGAAATTTGATTCAAAGTCTTACCTAATTTATCCCTCTCACTCCTATCTAGCCTTTATTCAGTTCTCTTAACACACTTATTTTTATTATTTTTGTTGATGAGTCAATAGGCATTTTAAAAAGGTAATATAAAATAGCCTGATTAACCAGAGGCAGACATGACCTATAATTTTGTACTGAATAAGAGCCAGTGTTAAAATTTTGATAATTTCCTTTGAATATTTATATGTGCATAATTAGTTTTACATGGTTGAGTTCATGCTATATGTATATAATTTTGCAGCCCTCAGCAGTTACGATTCTTCCACAGTGTCTCCTGAGTTCTAATGCTCTATGCAGCTTTATTTTCTTGTCATCTAAAAGGCTTTTGTTTCTGTACAAAGTTATAAACTCTTCCAAGGAAGAGACCTTATCTTCCATTTATTTGTCCTTACCTTGCTTTCTACGCATAGACTAACAATTTGCCTTCCTAGGCACTCAGCAATGAAGACCCAACGCAGCCAAAAATAAATAAAATCAAATCTTAAAAAAAAAAAAAAAAAATAGCTTAGCTGCCAAATCCTGGTTTAAAAAAAAAAAAAAGAAGTGTGTATTCTATAAAATCTGAAAAATAATCGTTTTTTGGATGCTCATTCAATCAGTTAGGTAAGTCTATATTCCAGTCATTATCAAAGTCCCAGGAGCACAGTATGCTTACTCTTCTTTCTCGGCCTTTGCACATGCTGTTCTCTCTGCCTGGAAGACCATCCCTCCCCACGTCCACCAACCAAATCCCCCATCCTCACTTGGATAATTGTTACTCATGTTTCAGGTCTCACCTTAGATGCTACCTTCTTTGGGAAGTCTTCTTTGTCCCTGCTAGGTTAGTGATTCCATCTCAGTGCTACCTTAACATCTTGGGTTAACCAGTATCATTTATATATATATATAATATATATATATATATTATATATATATATATAAATGCCTGCCTGCTTATTTATCTTCCACCACCTCCCTCTGCACCCCAGAGCCTTAGGCTCTTTGAGGATAACAGCTATAGCTATTCACTATTCTATCCTCAATAGCTGGCTGTCACAGAACATGTGTTCGCTGAATATTTCTGGAATGAATGAATGACTCTGCTCTTCTTGCCTATTTCCACCTATGTGTCATGTCCTTGGGTACCCCACAGATTCACCACACTCCTGCCTGCCATACCTACACCTTTGATCTTCCCTAACTTTCACCTTCTTGAGGATGTTTTGAGCTCTACACAGGTTTGCCTCTAGTTTGTCAGTCTGATGACCGTTCCACTCAGAGATGCTAATGGCTCAGGTGTCACATTCCTTATAAAGCATGTGGTCGTAAACTAGTCTTTTCGGGAGTTTCTTAGCCCAAAGCAAAAGCTATAATGGCAGACTTTCAATCCCTCTCCTGAAGGAAGCTTTCTGTATTCCTCAAATGCTCCTGTGTGAGTGATGGCCAGCTTCCTTTGTGTAGACCAGCATCAAACTTAAATCTGTAATATGGAATACTTGCCCTGAGTGGTCATTGTACTCGCTTTGTGAAAGACTCATTTAAAATAGTAATATTGCTTTTAATGGAAATTTGGGGGATAGGGTCACTGATACAAGTTACAAAGAAATAAAAAGGTCATTGTTATATGCTTCACATTTAATGTAGATATCAACTCTACTTCCACACATTACTTATAAATTTGTGTGAAGATTTTGTATGAGTTGAGGAGAAATTAAATGCATTTATCCTATTATGTGGTAAGTAAACCAATACAGTGGAGACGATGAATCCTCCGTGATTCATTCTTCAGATTTCATGAAATAGAGATCTGAAGAAAAAATGAATTTTACTATCTAAGAAATAAATGAATTCATCTGGGCTACTGAGAAATGATTTACATGTAGGTAGAATGGGGCAAAGTCTTGATCTTTTTCCATTTGAGAAAAATTCTCTCTGGAAATTACTCAAAGAGAAGAAAAAGCTACTGGGTCCAGATTTAAAAGAAGATAAAAAGCTTTTTGTTTCGGGCTTCCCTGGTGGCGCAGTGGTTGCGCGTCCGCCTGCCGATGCAGGAGAACCAGGTTCGCGCCCCGGTCTGGGAGGATCCCACATGCCGCGGAGCGGCTGGGCCCGTGAGCCATGGCCGCTGCGCCTGCGCGTCCATACCACAAAAAAAAAAAAAAAAAAAAAAGCTTCTTGTTTCTGTGGAAATGAACATGGGTCACCTTGCATTTCTCTTTTCTTCTTATTTATTTTTTTCCTCAGGGCAGATTTCTCTAGCCTACTTTGTAGTGTCTAATGACTTTACCATGGACGGATCATTAAATACAGAGCTAATGAAACCTTTAGAGATAATATAAGCCAAACCTTTTATTTTGGAGATGAGGCAGTTGGCATTCAGAGAAGTCAAGCATTTTGTCCTCTGTCACCCTGCTGTAGAGCAGCAGACCTGGAACTCAAAACCAGTCTGGACCCTGGACCCTGTGTGCTTTCCATCACATTTACAGACAGTTGCTGGGAAATGTGGAAATAATAACTAGATGGCTAAGTAAATAAACAGTATCATTCCAATATTTAATTTATGACACATTAATAATATCCAACATTTTCTGACCGCTATTCTAAGTGTTTTATGTGTATTAACACTTGATCCTCACAATGCCTTATGATTCTTATTTTAACCAATAATAAAGATGATGTGCGGAGAGCTAAGGAGACTCCCATAGCTGGTCAGTGTTGACACTGGGCTCTAAGGGTGACAGTAGCCTCTTGAGTCTGTGTACAAAACTACTACCTTGTACTTCCTTTCATTTCAAGTATATTCACAAATTATTCAAACATATGTGCAGTTGTGTTAAGAACAAGAGCACTGGAGTTATAAACAAGAATCAGGTAATTGGCTATGCCACTTAGCTGTGTAACCTTATATTACTTCCTCTCGCAAGGCCCCTGTGTCCTGGATGGTGACTTGAGGTTATTTCAGAATAGCACTTCCTCAGAGAGTGGCCGGGAAAGTTACCCAGGGTAATGCAAATGAAGTTCTTCTGTCTTGGAACTGAGTCTGCCACACGTGTTAAAAATTAATATGCTAGGGCTTCCCTGGTGGCGCGGTGGTTGAGAGTCCGCTTGCCGAGGCAGGGGACGCGGGTTCGTGCCCCGGTCTGGGAGGATCCCACGTGCCGCAGAGCGGCTGGGCCCGTGAGCCATGGCCACTGAGCCTGTGCGTCCGAAGCCTGTGCTCCGCGACGGGAGAGGCCACAGCAGTGAGAGGCCCGTGTACCACACACACACACACACAAAAAAAAAAAAAAAAAAAATTAATCTGCTAGAGTGCTTAAACTTGTAGTCTCGTTGGCTAAAGCCCTTATTTCATTGCAGCAACACAGAAACCTTACTTTTTTTAACCTTCCTCTTTGAAAAAAATAAAAAATACACCCCTGCACTATTCTAGCTTAGTAATGTGACATAAGAAATTTAATTTATTCTTTATTAGGGCATTTTAATGCTTTAAAGTGTTCTTTTTGAAAATGCTTTTGATTCCTTTTTTTTAAACTAAATACCTTATAGGAACTTGCTTTCTCATTATTTGCTTGTTTCTACTAAACATGAAGCTCTAGAGAGGAAATTCAAGATAGCTGATGATTTTATTTAATCCTACTTTGTGTGTACAGTCAATATTGAGAATAAAACAAAGAGATATGTTAGGAAATAAATACAAGAAAAAAATCTTATTTAAACAAACAAGCAAACAAACAACAAGAACAAATTGTACCATTCCTTTAGAAATGTCACTATCTACTATACATAGCAGTCTTTCTTTGCAGCAATAAAAGACAACTGACCATCTAAAGATTTCCAATATCCTTGTGGTGTTGACCTCATCGAAAATTGATAAGATCAAAAGTACAGTTATTCTGGACAGGAGCTGTGCTGCCAGATTATCTTGCACAGAAAGTCTCTGAATGTCAACCTAGCACATATATTGAGCAGATATGACACTTTCTCTCCTATAACTTCAAAGCATCATTGAGTAATTTTTTTCTCTGCACAATAGTTTATAACATTCATGTCTCTTTCCTCTGTATCTCTTGGAGAATTTATTCTTTGATCTTAATCTCTTAAGAGTTTAATTTCCTTTTCCACTGTGGAGGTGTAGATTGGGAGGGAGTCATTGTAAAAGTTACAAAGTAGTAACCATAAACAAAATAAGACCTAAAGAATGCAAGATTTTTTTTCTGGCATCACTGCTGCTGGAGAGTTGATGTGATGAGGTGCTTCATGGCGGTGAGATAGCATCATGACCTGTAATTCTGTTGATTCACCTTGAAACAATATACCTACCAGAGACGGCCTGGGCTGACATTTTTTTCATGCTGCATTAAGAACCTGAAATACTGCAGGGAGTTCCTAACTGACCTCCTTCGTTTAGAGTCACCCTGACTCCCTAAATCATTTTCCACAGTGCAATGAGAGAGCACTCCAAAAAGTAAATCATGTCATTCCCCTGCTTAGAACTCACCAGTGGTTTCCTATTGCAGGACAATAAGTCTAACTCGTTTAATAAAGCTTCCATGGCATTTACAGCAGAGGCCCTGCTTCTTGCTGTGGCCTCCAATCCCATCACTTCCTTCAGTTCCTTGAACATCATGTGCTGTTCTTTGCCTCCAGGCCATGATACATGCAAATCCTTTTTCCAGGTACCCCCTAAGTCCCCCTGTCTATTCACTAGCTTATGGCACATGCTTGCTTGTGCAATAAAAGTGGAAGAGGACTTGTACTTCCTATTATTTGAAAAAGGAAGTATTTTAAAAGTTATTTATTCATGTAAGTGCAGTTCTCTCTGTCTTTACTCATTTCTGTCATCAAAAAGATTTCTATGGGATTGTTAGCAGCAGAACAAAGATTTATGCATCCCTCAGGCCTCATTTGGAGATTATGGTGGATCAAAGAGGGTGCTGATAATGTGTCTGGACAAAAGTCAAAATTTTAAAGAAGGCAAAATATAGATTTTTTTAAATGGCTGGTCTACATTGGGTTTAGCTAGCTGCTCACCAGCCCCCCCCCCTTTGAAATTGTCTAATTTCCATTTCTTACAAAAATGACTTCATAAAAGATAGGCTTTTGTCTCATTATGTGTAAATGAATGTAATAACTCAAATGCATTTCTCTCAATGTGCCCTACTCCACGCACCAGGATAAAATAAACAAGGTCTTTGGATATTCGAAAGCTCTGTTGAATGAACATCTTGTACAAACCATTGCCCCAGTCAGCCTACTCAATATAGTCTTGGGAAATACACTTTTATACATTATTTGTTAGAGATTATTCTACTATTTTGTGGTAGAAGAGTTCATTAGTTCCCTGCTCATAGGTGCTTCTATGTAGGAGGAACAAGGAATGAATATAACATATACTGTAATTATCCTCTGAGCAGAACTTCCCTGGATTTGTAAGGAGTCAGGTGGGATTAATGGAGAGAACACGGAATCATGTGACCTGGAATCATCACATTAGTGTGCATTTCTCAGTAATTGGATAAGAAAGCCTTGGCTGGTTCATTTTCCCTTGTAGGTTTCAGTTTTTCTCATCTATAAAATGAGTGATATAAGTATATGAGTAAAAATGTTTACATAATATTGAAGGCATTTTTCAGCTCTATCATTCTATGAATTGAACCGGCATCATTAACATAAGATAAATTTAAGTCTCTAATTCATATCCTTGGGTCCACTTCTGCTCTCCCTCAGTATATTCACATTGAAGCCAGAGCCTGCTTGGATAGTTCTAACTGAGAGCACATCATTTCTGCACCTAAAACCTTTTACTGGCTTCTACTTGCACTAGGAGTAAAATAAGAACTCCTTGCCAGGCCTTCCAGGCCCTGCATGGCCTATCGCTGGCCAAGCCCTCAGGCCTTGTCTCCTCCCACTTTTTTCCAGAACTCTGCTGCAGCTGTTCTGGCCTTTCTTCCTGCTCCTTGAGCCCACCACGTTAATTTTCACCTCAAGGCCTTTGCACTACTCCCCCTCTTCCTGGTGCTTTCCTCTATTCTTCTGTGGCCAAGTCTACGTCCTCACAGAGGGCTTAGCTCTAGAGGACACTTTGAACACGCCATCTAACCTAGACACCTCCTTCCCAGCACTTGGTCCTATTTTATCTTCTCCCTACTATTTCTATCTGAAATAATCTTAGTTAATCATTTAATTTCTCCTTTCCTGTCTCCTCTATTAGAATGTGTGCTTATTGAGAGCTGGTAGCTTCCCTATCTTGCTTGCTGGTAATTTCCCTGTGCCTAGAACAAAGCCTGGTATATAATAAACACTCCATAATATCTGACTCAGTGAATTCACCCTGAGGTGTATTTAACTAATCACAGGTTATTTTTTAGAGACTACTTCCCTAAGTATGGGAAAAGTAAGAGATGGTATAAGTGTCTGAGAACAGTAGGAAGCCAGATGAAGAGAGGTATATGTAGAGATTAGGGGATGGTAGAGGAAAAAAAACAAACTTTATCCTTTTTTCAGTCTCTTTTGTCTAGTGTAATCTTAATCCAAAATATGTCAACATCACAGATAGGATTTCAAAGAAGTGGGAACAAGGGTGGAGGTAAAACTTACACCAAGCTTAATACAAAAATAAACAAGCCCAATTGAGGAGCCATTTGACCTGTACTGAAAGAGTGAAAATCATACATCACAATCTCTCAGTGATAGGGCAGAATTTCCACCTCCTTACTCAAAGCTGCCCTACCTTTCCACCTGCAGCTCACTGGGGGACCCCAGAGAATTTAATCAAGACACAGAGCCTTGGGAACCTACAGTCAGAATTTCAGTTTGAGTTTTTTATAAGGAAAAAAGATAGGAACATTACAAAGATGCCATGGGGAGTGGGAGAAACCCCAAGCAACGGGGAAAAAACCCTCAAATTAAATTCTTATTGAGAAATATATCGTTCATTTAGAGTTGGTCAGGTTGAGTTAAATAGAAAGACTTTTAATATAACATGTAGGGGGAAAATGGATATATAGAGTGACTATAAAATTTCTTTCTTGCAATTCTTGATGACCCCTACTAACAATATTTGTACACTCTGTAAATTTCTCAAGCTTTTTGAGTTTCAGCACATTCTTAAGTACTAGGGCAGCTTTGATGCAAATACAAACAAGTACCCCAGATATAGGTGTCTGGTCTAAGTCCACAGTACTTGTTACACGTGTCTCTTGAGTACACAGCGCCTCACGGTTCTGTGAAAACAACCGTGGTTACCACACAGTTGGGTTTGTTGCCCTTCTGTACTACCTTTCTGTTTCCTGTTCTGACTCTACACTTTTAAATCCTCACGAGATAAATGTCTTGCCTGATGTAGCAAACACATAAGCTGTTCATGGCATACATTTACCTTTGTGCCTGTGTCTCTTCTGGGACCTGATGCACCTTTTCAGAACCAGACTCCATCCTGCAACCTGCCACTGGGTTCAATATCGCATCTGATAAAAATTGCCATTGGAGAACATGACAGATGTGGCAAAACAAATATATCCAAATTGATTCAAATTTGGTGATGGCTGTCAGGGATTTCTTGCTGAGTGTTAAGGCACAACACTAGTTGAGCATTACTGCTCTGAATCTGTTTAAGCGACTCAGTGTCCGCCTTTCGTCTTCCTTAAAGAAGAGTGATCGCCCCTCTTATAAACCCCACTCTTATGATCTTGTCCGCTCTACTTCATGTGAAATCCTGAAATTGAGATGACTTTTGACAACCCCACCTGAAATCTTAGTCTCATTTGGGGGGGGTTTGTCCACTGTGCTTTCTGGTCAACCTACAACTGGAGCAGGTGTTCAAAGGGAATGTTGTAGTGAGTGAACAGGTGCTCACATTATATTTAGAAAACATTTCAACACTATTAAATTATTTGTAAAAAAAAAAACCCAGTATTTTCTTCTACTTGTTCTGCAATACACAGCTGTACCCCCAGAGTACAAAGAACAATGGATGTTTGTGTGTGTGTGTGTGTGTTAGTGTAGGTGTGTGTGTATTAGTGTAAGTGTGTGTGTGTGTTAACCCTAGAAAGTTTAGCGTGTATTTATTAAACACATTATTATTTTAATTTTTGAAAAGTTGTTAACTCATGCCATGCTTCACTTTTGGCTGAAACTGAATGATTATACTTGATCCTGCATAAAGGAGTTATAATAGTTTGTTACAGAAGGAAATGGTGAGAATGAGGGTATGGATGAGATCGAAATAATACGTATGTACATTTTCCTATGCATGTGGCGAGTCTTGTATAACTTCACAACACCCTTTGCATCCTTTTCAATTCCGATCATTTTGCATGGTATCCCACGGAGCTCCAAAAGGTTGAGTATAAAATCCTAACATGCCACTCCACCCACATCAGTTCCACAGTCGCTGGAGTCTACCTCTGCCTTTTGTGCCCCTTCACTTAGAGTAAGACTCTGTTCTCTGCAATGTGCATCCCTCTGGTAACTTCAGCCTCCCCTTTTTCTGTTTTCAAGGATGGGAGGAACAGTTTTATTGGACACCAACTGGGCGGGGTAGTGGAAGTGCCAAACAGCAAGGACCAGCGGGTCAAGTCAGCCAGAGCCATTCAAATCACCTACTACCTCCAGACCTATGGCTCTGCCACCCAAGACCTCATAGGGGAGAAGTGGGAGAATGAGTTCTGTAAGCTTATGCGGAAGCTCCAGGAGGAGCACCAGGACCTCCAGCTCTACTCCTTAGCATCCTTTAGCCTCTGGAGAGACTTTCATAAGACCAGCATCCTGGCCAGAAGCCAGGTCCTCGTGAGCCTCATGCTGATCCTGACCACAGCCACCCTCTCCAGCTCCATGAAGGACTGCTTGCGTAGCAAGCCCTTCCTGGGCCTCCTGGGGGTGCTCACCGTGTGCATCTCCGTCGTCACCGCAGCTGGGATCTTCTTCATCACCGACGGAAAGTACAACTCCACCCTGCTGGGAATCCCGTTCTTTGCCATGGGTAACTATCCATCCTTGTGGTTTTCGGCTTCTTACCGGTTTGGGGCAAGGTAGTACATTTCTTGAATTCTCAGGTGGAAATCTGTTTTAATTTTGCATTGGTATGTCTGTGTGATGTTGTGAAATTTTACCTGGGGTGGTGTCTGTTTTACCTGATTAGGCCTTTTCCAGTAAATTTTAGGCTGACCAAGGCACCTCGTTTATGCCAGGGAACTTTAATGCTGTCCAGTGTTTTTCAGGTACAAACTATTGTAAATCTCTACTCAGCTTCTTCAAAAATTATAGGTTAAAGATCATGGGGTACAAAGTTAAGGAGATCCAAAACCTGTTTCACACAGATTTTTGTGGTTCATATTAGTGTTTCATCCTCAAACTGATGGTGATGAAGAGTGGATATCATGGGATGAAAATTCTGAGAGCCACCGATAGGTTCTAATTTCAAAGACCTTCTTCATTGGACTTTGTTTATTAATTCATTTCAAAGTTTTTGCAGAGAATATACTCCATTTCCCCACCTCTATTTAAAATTTTTCTGCAGCCACTTAAAGATGTGGCCTCTAACTTTTTTGGTGTCTGTTGAAAACAATTCATGAGTATCTTCAGTCAAGATTATCCTTTCTTGTACATTTTTCCTAGACATACATAAACGGTCTAGAAAATGGTATGTGAGTGTGTGTGTGTGCGCGCGCGCGCACGCACGCACGCGCATGCGTGTGTTTCTTGCAAAAGAGAAGATCAAGTCTGGGAAGAAAAGTGAGTGATGGTTCACCAACAAGATTGATGGAACTTATCAGAATAGAGATGATGACGGTGATTATTTGTGCTACCGCTGAAGAGTTCTGTCAGATGTGGTACAATTCCATACATGCAGCAAAGGATAAACTGTGAAAATGGCCTCTAGATGGTGAACTGACATGCACAGGAGAGTCTTCAGCTGTAAAATAATTGCTTTTCCCTCCCCAGGTTAGTATCAGCCCTAAATTATAGCTTTATTATTAAGTAAAAAAGATGTAGGCATGCGGTTAAAGTCTTACAGGTGATCTGGGCCCTTTTCATTTTGATCTAAACAAACGTTTTCGAGAACAACGTTGCAAAGTGGATTTATCTGGAAACCCATCTTCACCGTGGCCCTGTTAGCTCATCTCGGTAAGTCTCAGTTTCCTCTTGTATAAAATGAGGAGAAATGAAAAGCCAGTTCCAATTTGGCCTCTATGGTACAGCAATATTTCTACTTAAAACTAAATAATAATAACAATGGTAATAATAATAATAAAAGCAGCTATGCTTATTATCACTTAAAAAAATAAAATGAGGATAATGATTGGATAATATTAATGAGGATAAAAAATAAGTCAAAGAATTGTTTTCCGAACGTAATAGAATATACCTAAAGGTAATATGACAGGGTAGACACTCAATAAGTATCATCGAGTTTTAGTCGTTAACCTGGTGTGTTAAGTGCAGTGGATTCAGTGATGAATAAGAAACAGCCCTTGGCTTCAAGAAATTGAAAGTCTTTCTTGCATTCTGCGTATCATGTTTAAATGGGTGTTCATCTTGTTAACAAAAAGTTTTTCTATTTCCTAAAGAAATATATGAAAATTTTTTTTCACCAGTGACAAGGATAGGTCTAGATTTGAACCACTTATACTTGTTATGTTTTGTGGGCTCAGTCTCTTAACTTAATAATATAAGATTCATATGAATCATGCAGCATGATTCACAAATGAAACATGGATCATTCAAGATGGACAAATTAGGCACCTTAGAGCCAAGAGGGCTTTTTCTAAAACTGGTGGCAATCTAATTAGGTAGTGGAAAGATTTATCAGGAAAATTCTGTAGTGTGTAGAATTACATATTTCATACAAATAAGGAGAAAAATTGTCTCCAGTGCTGCTGAATTGTATTCTAGGCTCAGATACAAAATCAGTGGCATTTTCATTCCTTAAAGAAATAATAAAGGGCTTCCCTGGTGGCTCAGTGGTTGAGAATCCGCCTGCCGATGCGGGGGACACGGGTTCGTGCCCTGGTCCTGGAAGATCCCACATGCCACGGAGCGGCTGGGCCCGTGAGCCATGGCCACTGAGCCTGTGCATCCGGAGCCTGTGCTCCGCAATGGGAGAGGCCACAACAGTGAGAGGCCCGCGTACAAAAAAAAAAAAAAAAAAAGAAAGAAAGAAATAATAAGAACACTGAAAGCCACAGTGCGGTAAATGTCCAAACCCTAAAACACACACTTTTCACATTTTCACCTCTCTCAGTCATCTTTATAATCACAAATCAGCCCTGGACAGGGTCGGTGCAGACTCCAGAAGCCTAGTAAATGGTTACTTTTCAGTATTCCTGCAATTCAAGTTCTTAAAATAATCTTAGAAGAACTTTCCTGCTATGTTCTGAAAACATAACAACAGTAGACGTATAAATATATACTTATTTAAGATATTTGCTCCATCAAGGGGGAGTTGGTTTTGTTGTGTTTTGTTTTGTTTGTAAAATGATCATAATGGTAAAGATACCAAGATGGAGAACTAGTGAAATGAAAGGAATATGCCACAGAGCTAGGACATCTGGGTTTCCACCCCAGCTTTTCCACTAACTTTGTATGTTTTGTTGGGCAAGTTAGGTATAGTCCCTTTGTCCCAGTTCTTCATCTATTTTTTAAAATTTATTTATTTGTTTGTTTTTATTTTTGGCTGTGTTGAGTCTTCATCGCTTGTGCACGGGCTTTCTCTAGTTGCGGCAAGCTGGGGCTACTCTTCGTTGCGGTGTGCAGGCTTCTCATTGTCATGGCTTCTCTTGTTGCAGAGCACAGGCTCTAGGCACGCGGGCTCCAGCAGTTGTGGTACGCAGACTCAGGCTCAGTAGTTGTGGCGCACGGGCTTAGTTGCTCTGCGGCATGTGGGATCTTCCCCGGCCAGGGATCGAACCCATGTCCCCTGCATTGGCAGGCAGATTCTTAACCACTGCACCACCAGGGAAACCCCAGTTTTTCATCTATTAAATGAAGGATTTGGACTCTTCAATCTTAAATTTTGAAGTTTCTACATTATTCATTTCATTCTTCAACTGAAGTTAGAATTTGATCATTCTTTTGTAAAAACCTTGACGGTTTGTATTATCTTCAAACTTCTAACCTCCATTCTCCTTTATTGACTCTGTGTGTGTGTGTGTGTGTGTGTGTGAGAGAGAGAGAGAGAGAGAGAGAGAGAGAGAGAGAGAGAGAGATTGAGATTGAGAGCTGAGTTTGGCAGATACATGCCTTCTGGTATTATACACAGCATTGTTTAAAAGTAGTCCTTTGATGAATTAGTTTACATTGTGTCAAAACTGCATAATCCAGTGTTAGTTGGGTATAAGGAAAAGAAGCCCAACTCTTTTTATAAACCTCTATTTCTATTCCTATTTTCCTACAAAGATTTCTTTAAGGTAGTGAATATTCACTTCGTTATGCTCCAAGATTCAAGCCATTCATCCTCATTAGAACTTATCCCTGAAGCTGGGTATGTCGCTTAGGTGTTCTACTCTTCAACCATTCTATTTTTGACCAGCTATCTTTCTTTAATACTGCATCTGCTTGTTCTTTTTTCTGACCATTCATCTAGTTAATATCCCCAATGTCATTTCAGAGGCATGTATTCTGTACTTCCATATCCTTCATTTTTAAAGCCTGCACCAATTTTTATATTTTGGCTGGTGTCCCTATAAGTAAATGTGTGTTTGTTGAATTGTATGTTCAATATTTAGGCTTAGAAAAGAAAATAATTATAAGCATGTGTATTCTCTCTAGAAAAGATTTCAGAGAGAGAAATCCAGACTTATAATAATTTCTTTAAAAATGCTTAAAATGACCCCTTTTAGCTCCAGCTTAATGTCCTTTCTCTGTACAAGCATAAAGCAACGAGAATGCCACTAATTTAATTTATAACTCATTGTCAGCCTTTTTTTCACCTCATTTGCTTTATGTGGATGTGTTTCCTCTTTCTGGAAGGAGAAATATGGGCTAATATCTCACACTGATGCCAAGCTGGCTCCTGCTGTATCTTGCTGATCTTCCGTGGATAGTTGCCAGGGACATTAGGAGCCTTGGTTCACTATTATTTTTGCTGTCCATCCTGAGTTTGTTTTATATGCCAGGAGTCTTACTTTAGTCAGCTTGATGCCACTGGACATGTGCAGATGACTCGTTTTTTTCAGGTGAACCCAGGGTTTCCAGATAGGAGACCTTCTCATTCATCATCCAAAAACTGAGCTCCATATTCATTTACTTATTAGTTTATTCAAATGTTTATTGAGCACCTACCATGTTCTGGAGTAAAAAGTATTGAACAGAACTGATCAAGTTGTTGCCCACGTGGATCTTACATTCTAAGCCTGCTAAAGGAAAGTGTTGGACAATAAACAAATAAATATAAACTGTGTTATATTATTGATAAGTGATATAAAGTATAATCATAAAACAGGATAAGAGATAAAGAGCATAGGTGGTCAGAGAAAAGCCTTTCTAAACAAGTGAAATTGAAACAGAGAGCTAAATAAACTGAAGAAGGAGCCATGCACTGACTGAGAAAAGAGTGTCTTTGACAAAGAGAACTATGCATGCAAAAGCCTTGAGATGGACCTTACTTGGTGAAGTTAAGGAAGAGCAAGAAAGGGAATGTGGCTGGAGCAGAGTGGGCACCGGTCTGGGTATTATGCAAGTAGCATAGAGCCAGGTCACATAGGGCACAGAGAACTTAATACTTAAGATGGTAAGCTATCTGAAGCATTTTGAGATGAGAGTGTGATCTGACTTACGTTTTATGGAAATGAGTCTCAATGGAGCAAGAATGGTTATAGGTTATAACTCATACATAGGTGAGAGGTTATTGCAAAATCTTCATGGGTTATAATGGTGGTTTGAAATAGCATGGGAGCAGTGACAGTGGTAAAAAGGAATTAGACTCAGGATACATACTGGAAAATAGAATTCACAGGATTTGCTGAAGGAGTGGATATGGTATGTAAGAGAAAGAGGAGTCACGGATGACCCCGAGCTTTGAGGACTGAATAACTAATCGAAAGCAGTTGCCATTTACTGTCCTAGGGAGATCGTGGGAGGAATAAGTTGTGGGGGAAATACAAGAGTTTCGTTTTCCGTGTGCTCAGTTAGGTGCCTATTAAGTATCCAAGTGGGAAAATGCGGAATTGGCGATATAAGACAGTATACAGATCAGGTTCAGAAGTAAAAATCTATTAAGTTGGAGCTGAAAATATAAATTTTGGATTCATCTTGACATATCTAATAATGAAAGCCATGGAATCTGATAAGATCAACTGGAAAGATAAATATTGATGGAAAATAGAAGTCATCTAAAATCTGAGCCCAGGAGTATTCCAACGCTTACGATTGGGCAGATGAAAATGATTCAGAAAATGACACTAAGAAGGATTAGGCTATCAAGTGAGATAGCAGGAGAACCAAGAGAGAATAGTGTCCCAGCAGCCAAGTCAAGAAGGTGTTTCATGAAGGAGCAAGAGATCAATTGTTCCAATAGCTGCTAAGAAATTGTGTCCGGTGAGAACTGAGAATTGGTCGTTTGATTTAGGAATTTGAAGGTCATGAATGACTTTGGCAAGAGCTGCTTTAGAGGAGAGCTGAGGTAATTTAAAGAGGTTCAGTAGAGCTTGGAGCATAGGAAGTGAAGACAGTGAGTAAAGCTAATTCTTCCAAGGAATTTTTGCACTAAAGGGAAATAATGATTTATGCAGTTGGGGACGACGTGCAGTAGAGAAAGCTTCATAGTAAAGCAGAGAGAAGAGATTGCAGAAGCAATGTCATTGAGCAGGAGAGAGAGATAGGACGGGATTCAGAGCACAGCTAGAATCATTGGCTTTATATAAGAGCCTAGACGGCTCTCATCTACAGTTAAGAAAAGGGAAGGCAGAAAATATGGACAGATCCAGATAGATTGGTACATGTGGGGGTGGAACCACGTGGAAATTCTCTTCTATGGCTTCAACTTTGTCCGTAAAATAGGAAGCAAGTCATCAGCTGAGAATAAGTTTGGGGAAGGAGGCGTTAATTTGAGGAAAGTGAAGGAATTCTTAAAGAGTCACTTCAGAAAATTGGAGAATAAAGAAGAAAATTTAGGTGAATAGCTAGGAAGCACAAGGGCCTCCTTGACGTTTACGTGCGTGAATTTAAAAAAAGAAATCAGTTAGCGTGGTTGCTGAGTCGGTCCCCCCTCCAGCCATATATAGCTGCTTGGGGGAGGAGTTGAGTAGGTATTGAGATGAATGTAATCGGAAAGAAATTTCCAGAAAAAAAAAAAGAGGGTTTATAGTGTATGCAAAAGAGTGACTGTAATGACAGATCACGAACGTTGTAATAGTTAGGATCAGCTAGACCATGTTGCAGTAACAAATAATGCCTTAAATCCATTTAGTTTAAGAGAACAAAGATTGACTTCTTGCTCATATCACAGTTTGGTCTGGGTCGGGAAGCTCTCTTTGGAAACTCTTTTCCAGCAGAGATTCAGGGATTTAGGATGCCTCTGTCTTACAACATGTTGCCTTCTCAGAGTTTGTGCTCCCCGGCATGTACACAAATGAGGGAATAATTCGAGAAATCACACTACTTATAACTACCTTGTACCCAAAGTGATTTAGTTACTTCTCATCACATGCACTTGGCCAGAACTAGACATATGGCCATAAGCTAACTGTGAGGGAGGATAGAAAATGTAGGAGAGCAAATGGATTATTTTATGAGCATCAGCTGTCTCTTCCACATAAACTAAGCCAAACAATAAAGGTAACGAGGATTTATTTTGCCTCATCAGTGTGGTAAAACACTGATAAGGTCAAAATATTATATTCTTTGTGGGGTCAGAGAATTGTCTTAGGTTGGAGTCTGTTCTGGTTATCTGTTTCTGTATAATAAACACCACAAAACTGGGTAGTGTAAAGCAACAACCATTAGATTATGCTTGTGGATTCTGTGGGTCAGTATTTTGGAAATGGCACAGTGAGGTGAGTTCCTCCCACCTCTAGAATTTCTAGAGCCTCAGCTGAGGGTGACTTGAATATCTGAGGTCTGGCATAGTTGGGTCTATAACAACAATTTTCAACATGGCTTCTTCGCCCACATGGCTGGTACCAAGTCTGGGACTTCTGAAGGAGAATCTCAGCTGGGACTGTTGAGCATAGCATCTAAATTTGGCCTCTCCAGCATGGTGTTCCCAGGGTAGTCAGACTTCTTATATGGTGGTTCAGGGCTCCAAGAAAATGTTTTGCACAAGAGAAGGACAAAAGTTCAGGGCTGGCTTAGACATAGAAGTCCCATAGCATCACATCAGCCCTATTCTACCATCTGAGTACCAGTCACTAAGGCCAGCCCAGATCCCAGAGGAGGGCAATGGAACTCCACTTCTTAAGACAGTGGCAGAGAACTGAAAGAGTGGCAGAGTCACATTGCAGAAGAGCACGTAGAATGGGAGCTACTGTTGTGGTCACCTTTGGGAAGTGCAATCACCACACAGTCTTAATGTGAGTGAGCTGCAAAGATAGAGGTGGATTCCAGAGATGCTTGCTGTAAAGGTTTTGAGACGAGATTATTACTGATGACAATGGCTATGATTTGATCATTTGGGGATGGAAGACAAATGTTAGATTAAAGACGTTAGATGTTCAAAGGACCCAATTTAACAGACATAGATATTCCATGATCTCCAAGGCCCAACAAATCTGGCATCTGCTAACCTTCTGACCTCAGGTTCAACCTGTCTGTCTCTCCTGTACACCTGGAAGGCTCTTCCTCAGATGTTTCCTTACCTCCTGCAGGTCTTTATACAAATGTCACCTTCTCAATGGGGACTTTCCTGGCCACCCTATCAAAAACCACAAGTGCTTCACCAGTACTCCCTTCTTCCCTCTCTGATTCAGTTTTCTCCTTAGAGCTCATCATTATCTAACATACAGTGTACTTTACTTTTTGACTTATTTTCCCCGCCATAGAACGTAAGCCCCCAAAGAATGTAAATTTTTATTTTTCCATTCACTGCTGTTTTCCAAATACTTCAGACTGGCCTTGGGTTGGCACTCAACAAATATATGTGGAATTAATGAATGAATGGTCTGTTAGCGTTTCTCAAATGGGTTATAATCTATTAGAGAGTCATTTAATTTAACGTATCATGATCCATGTTTATATTTCACTTATGGGGAAGAAAAGAGAGTAGAAAAGGATAGGAAATATGAAAAGGTGTTGCACATAGTAAAGTATTACCGCATCGTACTTTTGTTTCAGTTTAATATACATGTGTATAATAGACATGATGTAAGATATATTGCCTAATGCAGGTCACAATCAAAATTTTTAGAAAACACACTGTCTAGAAACTTCTTTGGACTAATGTCTTAAGGAGACACGGTGATAGGTAAGGATTTATTAATAGGGAGGGAACTGGGAGAACTCATCAGAAGCATGGGTAGCTTCTCCTCTTGGTTCTGCTGGAGACAGAATCTGGATTTACAAAGGGGAAGGTATTGCCAGGGACATAAGGTATTACTTCTTGGGCACTTTTATTTTCCTCGACTTTGACCAGCACAGTGTTTGGCACATAATGAGCCCTCTAAGGTTTGATGGTTGGCTAAAATTTTTTAATGATTATCTTAAGGGTTTTGAAATGTTTCTCAATAAGTTAGTTTTGCCACAGGACCTGTTTTACTCGGGGTCATTAAACCTATCAAAAGCCTGCCCCAAATAACCCTATTGCTAGAAGCTCTCTTATTGGAGCTATTTTTTAGCCATGTCAGTTGCAGCCACCCTGCTCTTGGTGATAAATAATCATCTCCTTTGGGAAAATGTTGGTCAATGATGTGAAAATACCTCTCTGTTTAGAGGCTTGGAGTCAGAAGACCTGGAGTCCAATCAAGTCCCTGTCCATTCAGGTGACTTCTCCTTGGGCCTCCCATGTTTTCTCTTTCATAAGATGAGGAAGTCAGACTGATTGGTCCTTAACATCTTTCCACCTTTACTCCTTAATCAGTGAATCATTCATCTGACATTTAGGCTATATGTTATCTAGATTTTTGGCTCGTTGGGAGCTGCAGCTGGGTCTACTTGTCATCTTTTCAAGTGTCTAGTCCGAAGTGCCCATAGCATGCATTTTACAAATGTTGACTTTTGCAAGAGAAGGCTTAACTTTTGGTTGTTTTTAGCTTAGATATCTTAATGTCCTTATTTTTTATATGTTATTCTTCAGTTTTTATTTCTTTATATTGATCTCTGTTCCTTTTGTAGCTCTGAAATGGACCTCCCGGAAGAGAAGGTTTTAACAAGTTAAGATGTTGTCTCACTAACTGGTTTTTGTAGACCTTTTGAAGGAGGTGGGAAGGGAACAGATCTTGGCCTAACAAGTAAGAAGCTGAATTTTATGCCAAGCATTTGAGGTAGCATTGAACAGTATGTAGTTTTTATTGTGAAGCACTGTCCAACATTACGAATAATTATATCCTGACTCCTTAAGATTCTTATTTTCTTTGGAATCCACCTCCATCCGTTGCATGTTTTTCTGCTAATGAGCTTCCTCCCATGGTAGCTGGAGTTTAGAAATGAGGAAGAGTATTTATATAACAAAGTTTTACTCAGGGTGAAAAGCATATGGGCCCATTTTGGTGATTGTGTTTATCTCAAGGGTAGGTGATGTGCTAGTTTAGACTTTTAAAATGGAAAGATTTGTAATTAAGCCTTATGCTTTCTAATATGTTATGTCCTTGCTTTTTTACTTCTTAAATCAGATAGGGAATTAGGCTTGAATATTTAAGCAGACAGGGAAAGGAGAGAGACATCAATTTATCCGGTATATGGTAGAACTGTTCCTATGTCAGCTTCTACCAATTCTCCAGTGTGGACATCTAAGCCTTCCTCAAATATGCATGTATCACAAGCAACCCTAACTATCCTCATTAATTGAAGTTGACTTGACTGTCATATATGAGAATGTTCAAGAAAAAAATATTCCTGATGCAGAAGAGCTGCAGTTGCCAACCAGATCAGGATTTTCTGCAGTGCTGCATCCAGGTAAAAACTGCAATTCAAACTCCTGAAACTTGAAGGGTGAAAATGCATTAAGGCTATGCCATCGCTTTTCTGAGGAAAAGCAAAGTCTCAGCCAGATAAAGATCATTTACAAACTAGAGACTTATTTCCAAGATTCAATTCGTTTCCAAGCCAGTATTTTCATACCCAGTCATTGAAAATTAGCAGAGAAAAATTAGATTAATCCTGCATTGGTTTGAGGGTCCAAGAGGCCAGCCTTGGGCTTCCAAGAATTGAAGAATCCTTGTACACTGATTTTCACCTGCCTTCCTGGAACACGGTGGTTTTTGAATGCATCACATATCTGTGTGTCATCGTGACTGATTTTCTTTGTAATGAGAGAGGAATGCCTTCATCCAGACCAAGGCAAAACTCTATTATTCAAGCCTTGGCTTACAGATATCACTCTGTACCCTTAGAGAAGTTATAACCTGAGTTTGAATTTAATATAAAGAAGATGCTGCTACTTTTCCTACTGCTTCTCACACTGACTTGGCCTAAATGGAAGAAGAATATGTCCTGGCCAGTGATATTTCCAGTGATTGTTTCAATTTTAAGTGGAACATCCTAAACTAAATATCATACTTAATAATGTAAATCAGCAAAGTATTAGTTAAGAATATTTACTAATAGTGTTTGAGATAATAAAAAACAGAGTATAACCATAACAGTCAATGATATAAACCAAATAATGAAGGAAAAGGAGATAATTTTATCAGAAAGGACTGGATATAAGAGTAGGTTAAACTACATTTTAGCAAAAAAAAAAAAAAATAAAGTGGTGGATTTGGGGAGAAACAGATTAGATGGCTCATTTCATTGAATGAAAACCAATCAAAATCGCGCGCACACACACACACACACACACACACACACACACACACACACACACACACACAAAGAGAAACCAGTAAAAGGCACCTAAGTTGTAGATTTTGGGGTGAAACTGTGATGCATATAATAAGGACTTATAATAATTAACAGCAAGTTGCTAGATTCACTCTACAATTCAGTCACCTTCCTCTTCCTTTCCTCTGTCAAAGTCAAGGGTCAGGGCAACTTTATAATATAGTTTACTGTGTTGGTACAATGTTTTGCTAATAAGAAGTGCTCAATAATTATTTCTTGAATGAATGACTTGTAATTTCACTAGCTCACAGGAGACATGAAGGAGATTTTTTTAGAAATGGATAAAAATCTGTGTTTGAAATTGAACATGTTCTTTGAAAAACGTTAGAACCATGGCTTTTAAACAAAGCCATTGAAAGTGATTATGTAATGAGGAGATTTTGAATTTCCAAACATGAGAGTATAGTCTAAATGTTGTATCTTTTGTTTGGTGCATCATGTACCTTAAAAGTATCCCATTGGCCATTTGATCATGCAAATGGATTCCTATTCGCCCAGAGGAAAGTAGGGCAGCTGTTTCCATTAAATGAGGAAATATTTAGTTCATGAAAATAGTTCATGAGAACTATTCTCAAGCCTGGAGAGGAGCCAAGGTCAGAACCTGTATTACTTGATTTTTCCTCCCAGGTTCCTTGACTCTGTTAGTAGTTCTCAAACTCAGTCCTGGGGAGTCCTTGGGATGTGCTGGGGGTGCAGTGGGCCTCAGAAAGAATTAAGCCCCCAGAAGTCCCGGCTACTCCTTCCTGCTTCTGAAAAGAAACTTTGTTCTGACATTTTTACATGACAAGTCTCCATAGATATTTAGTTTGAGGAAAAATTCCTGTGAATTAAGAAAAAAAAGTTTGAAAACTGCCCGTCTTCTACCATGCTGTAGTGCCTCTTTCATAATAAAATGGAAGGTAGAAACTAAACTTGAGATGAACTAAGTGTATCTTACAGTCTGGGTGGCTGTGCTTTGATCAACTGTTATATCCACAGACAGCCTGTAGTCTTTTTGTTGAAGTATTTCTAGAGGCGGGATGTCTACTTAAGACCTTAACTTTCTCTCTTGCAGACAAGTTAACCTATTTTTAAGATGCAGGAAATCCAAAAGGATGGAGGCAATGAGGTTGTATCTCTGTCATGAGAACTAAGTAAGACTTCCAAGAGGCTCCAAAGGGTAGAATTAATTGTAATTTTACTATATTCTAGGGTTAGAATGGCTGTCTTACAGGTCAAAAAGTTGTACTATAAAAACACAGTGACAAAACTAGATTCTCAGTGACAGAATCCCGTTAACTAGGTTGACAAGGGTAATATGTTAGCCAGAATCTCTGTTCTGGTAACCTTTTCAAAAAGTGGTTTACGCTAGCTAAGCTTCCCTTTCTCAAGATATACAAAAAAGACTCAGAGGGCTATGTGATGAGCATAAATTAAAACACAGTGAGGCAGCACATGATCCCTAAAGCAGGCAGACAGACCGGCGGGGTGGGGCGGGAAGCGCTGGTGGTGCCGGTGATGGGTGCCCCCTCCCGTCTCACAAAGACCGCCGAGTCCCATCAAGTCTAACTTTTTAGGACTTCCCTGGTGGCACTGTGGTTAAGAATCCGCCTGCCAATGCAGGGGACACGGGTTCGAGCCCTGGTCCGGGAAGATCCCACATGCTGCGGAAGCAACTAAGCCCGTGCACCACAACTACTGAGCCCGTGTGCTGCAACGACTGAGCCCGCACACCTAGAGCCCGTGCTCCGCAACAAGAGAAGCCACCGCAATGAGAAGCCCACGCACCACAATGAAGAGTAGCCCGCGCTCGCCGCAACTAGAGAACACCCGCACACAGCAATGAAGACCTGAGGCAGCCAAAAATAAATAAAATAAATAAATTTAAAACAAACAAACAAACAAACCCACAGTAATGTCTGATGGATTTCCTTGTTTCCCACAAAGAATGATGCCAAAATGCCCACCCGTGCCTCCCAGATTCAGTGTCATTCTCCCTTGAGAAGTTCTGTGTACCCAATACAGATGCTCACATTGCTAGACCTTACCATTCATTCTGTGTTGGCCACCACCACTGATAAGCTTTCTCTCTAAGATGACTCAATATCACTATGTAGTAAACAAAGTAAGTAAAGAGTGTTTCTGTTGGGAGTAGGAGACATTCTTTCTCCTTTGATTATTTATTGATGAGATGAGTTTAATCCTCAGAGAGGGACCATCTTTCTATGATTTCCAAGTGTTTGTGGTTCCTCCTTTCTATTCCCCCGTGATCTTTCTTTTTGGTTTATTATTTATTCCAGTCTGTTTATCCCTTTGCCCTTTCTGCTCATTCTTCTGAACCTTATCCTGAAAGATGAGAACCCTAAAGCAGTAGCAGGTTATGTGAGTTCCTGTATTCCCCACCCTATGCAGACAAGGTTATCAACACACCATCTCCTCACTCAGGTCGGCTCTGCTGTGTGTCTGTAGCAGTCTGGCCGAGGGAGACATGTCTGTCAAAAGAGGCCTGTGGGCTTCATCTCTATGCAGCCTCTAATTCCAATTTTCTTCACATTCTTTGCTCAGACCAAAACCAAATTGCTATGTGGCCAAACATAGAAGGCTGTTTCATGTCTCATGATATTCCTTTTCCTAGAGATTCCTTTCTGTCTCTGCTTGGTTCTGATTTTCAAAGCTTAAATGCCTCTTGCTCTATGGAAATTTTTAATGACTTCTAAAGAACAACCAAGAACAACTGGTTTTCCTTTTGGCTTATCCTTGTTTACATGCCTATATTTACTTCCATGTTAGGCTGCAGAGCTTTCATTAGAAAGGATCGACTTACTGTTTTGTATCCTTAGCAACTAGTAGTGGGCCTGGCGCAATTAGGAAGTATTTGAAAATTATTTTCGGACTGACCATTCTGCCATTTTAGCCCACTATGCATAATTGGCCTTCACCTTGGGTTCCTTGAAAAGCACTTGTGCCTGTAACTCTCTGTTTGCACTCTCCATCATCACCAACAGATTTTCTTCTCTACCTTTCTCTTCCCTGATCTTTGCTCTGGAAGGCTGATTCCTATGGACGCATCACCCAGGCTCCCTTTCCCTCTGGCTTTGGGTTGCATTTGGCCACCAAGAGGCATCACCAGGAGATAGTAGGACAGAAGGAGAAAGAGGTCAAGGTCTTTCTTCCCTGCTCCCTCCCTCCCTGCTTTGGCATTATTTCTCTGGCAATAACTCCAGTCTCTGACAGGCAGCCACTCCTCTGTATCTATAGCTCTTACTGGACCCTGATCATACTGTTTCCTCCCTTTATTCTGTTAGACTTAAAAGTGGTAACAGCTTCCTGCTCTTGATAGTCTCTGGGTACCTCAACGTCCCTTGTTGTTGTTTTTTTTCCCATTGGCTCTGCTCATATCTCTGTAAGTAGTCTTTCAATTAAGGTCTTTTTATTTATACCATTTGAAGGATTTCTATATGTCCTACCAAGCCTTTCAATCTCTTGCAAGATATACAGCATCCCAGTATCTTTTGGATCTGACATTCTGCCCTCAAGTCCATCTGCCTACCTTAATTCTCTGCTTAACACTAGCCAACCAACCTTCTCTAAGGGCACTGAGTCCTACTCTCTACCAACCCAGCTCCTGGTCACCCATGGACCTAAGGAGCAGTCTGCCTTCCCTACCTGAATTTGATTACCAGTTGACATCTGGACATCTGCAGTCATGTTCTGCCTGCCATTTTGGACATCTTAAGTTCACAATGTCCCTTGGACAGTGGGCAGTGTATCTCTTTTTAGAAGCCATTCTTGTGTCAGAACTTTGCTTTCTCCAGTAAGCTGAAGTCTTGAGGGCATGCAAGCTTCCTATGCAGACTTGTTTTTGTACTTTTCATGGCTATTATGATATGCCGTTTTTGAGAAAGATCCTACAGAAAAAGTTTTAAACACACATGTTTTTACCATCACCCTTGGTAAAGCTTAGGGCTCGCATTAATAGAGGCTATACCTCCTGCAAAGCAAGAATGAGAAGTTATCTCATTGGAAAATTCCATATCACTATAATCATTTTTAGGTCATGGTGGCTATTTTCTTCCTTGTACCTAGTTTAAGCTAAAAGTAGTTTGATATAAAATTGTTGCCTTACAGTCAGATTTTCCAAATATATATAAAAAGAGGCTGCCTGTCCTTGTTTTGTGCCGTGGTGCCTGTGCTTTTGCAGCTGAAAATAGCATTGGTGCTTGTTCTTGGCACATTTTACTGCAAGCTTCTACCTAATTTGCTGTCCACACTCCCCCCCGAAGTCCTTTTCAGCATTGCCGCTTTCCAAGTATTTCCTTCTCATTGACTATCTATGTCTCACTTTCCACAAAGCTATTCATTTTCCAGTTTTGAGGTTGACACACATCCTTCTACTAACTCTCTTCTTGCTAGAAACCCTGTTTTCTATTCCTGGGTAGTAGGTTTTTGTTTTTGTTTTTGTTTTTTTCTAATTCATTTGTTTCCATTATTACAAAAACAATGCATTTTTAGGAAAACATTGAAAGATAAACAAAATCTAAAACCGTCATCCAGAGATAATTGTTGATAAAAATTTCATGTTTATTCTTTGACTATATCTATAGAGAGATAAATATGTCAATATATGAAACAAAACGATAAGACTGTATATATACTATTATGCAGCCTGCTTAATTCAATAACTCAACAATTTCCATACGTGCAAAAAAAGTGTAAAACCTGAATATATACCATTTTCACTAATAGTTATATGTTAACATGTGTGACTACTGCTCAGATTAAAACATAAAACATCACCAGCATTCCTATAGCCTCTTTCTGATCATACCCTCTCCCTCGCAATAATCATTATCCTGACTTTTAGGGTTATCAGCTCTTAGCTTTTCTGCATAGTTTCACAACCTATGTTATAACGTACATAAAAATATATATTATTATCTCTTCTAGATGAACTAAATATTTTATCAATGTAAACTGATTTTCTATCTCTAAAAACAATTTTTGCTGTAAAGGCTGTTTAGCTTCATCAGAATCTTTTGTTTCTATTTTTTAAATATATTTTTTTCCATTCTTTAAGTATCAACCTTTCTGTTTTCTTAGATTTTCTATATGTGTCTTGTAAGTTGCATATAGTTGGATGTGGAGATTTTTCCTGTCTTAATGATTTTTGTCTTTTAGCTGAAGAACTTAATCCCTTTAGTTCCTTTAATATAATTTCATATATT
The DNA here is from genome assembly GCF_002837175.3 of Physeter macrocephalus. Lineage (NCBI taxonomy): Eukaryota > Metazoa > Chordata > Mammalia > Artiodactyla > Physeteridae > Physeter > Physeter macrocephalus. The sequence goes on along the minus strand of NC_041231.1, from coordinate 80,554,404 downwards.
CGAGAGTTTAAATTTACCATTCTATTTTGTGCTTCCTATTTGTCTCACACTTCCCATATATATTCCTATCTATCTGCCTATATATATATATATATATATATATATATATATAGGTTCCATTTTTGGCCACCTTTTGGATTGAATTAATACCTTTTATTATCCCATTTTTTTCCCTTTGCAAGTTTGAAAGTTAAATGTTGGCTTCTAATTTTGTGATTGCTTTAGAAATTATAATATTGATACTTATCAAAATCTAAAATGCATCAAAACCTTCATTTTTCTTCCTTATGTAATAAAGTAGTTAGATCATTTGGACTCCATTTAGACCCCCTCCTGACTTACCTGTTAATCCTGTCTACCCCTTTAATTCTAATGTTATTATTTAACCTCAGTAGACATTATTATTTCTTTTTTATATAGTACATGGTCTTTTACATTTACCCACATACTTACTACTTTTTTGATTATCATTTCTTCTTACATCTCACACGTTTCATCTGGAGTTACTTTTTTCTGTCTAAAGGAAATTACTTAGTACCTTTAGAGATGTTCTGCAGGTGAAAAACTCAATTTTTTGTTTCTTTATCTGAACGTGTCTTTTTTCCTCTCATACTTGAAAGTTATTTTTGCTGGGTATATAATTCTTTAATTACATTGAAAATAATGATTCTCTTTCATCTTATTCCATTGTCTTTTTCCTCTGACTATTTTTAAGATTTTTCTTTGTCTTTGGTTTCCTGCACTTTCACTATGATATATGTAGATGTGGCTTTCTTTGTATTTATCTCACTGAAAATTCATTAAGTCCCTTGGTTTCATGAAGTATTGTCTTTCATAAATTCTAAAAAATTATCACTTTTATCTTTCAAATGTTATTTCTATCTTATTATTTTCCCTCCCTGTTGAACTCCAATGAAACATGTTACAATTTCGCATGTCTCTTATCCTCCCTTTGGCATTTTCCCTTTGTCTCTCTGTGCTGAATTCTGAATAATCTCTTCTGTTTGATAGAATAGTTTACTAATTTTCTCTTTTGCTGTATGCTTGAGGGTGAAGCCCTCATGATTGGGATCAGTGCCTTTATAAAAGAGACCCCAGAGAGCTAGCCTGTCCCCTCTACCATGTGATGTACACAATGAAAAGGGGCCATCTACGAACCAAGAAGTGACCCTTCACCAGAAACTGAATCTGCCAATACCTTGGTCTTAGACTTCCTAGCCTCTAGAACTGTGAGAAATGAATGTTTGTTGCTTTTCAGTCACCTGGTTTATGGTATTTTTGTTATAGCAGCCTGAAGGAACTAAGAAGACACTGCACCTAGGCTATTACTAAAATACCTATCAAATGTTTAATTTTTATTATTGAATATTTTTGTGTCTGAAAGTTTGACTGAGTTCGTTTTTGAGCCTATGTCTATATCTATTTTGTGTTATTTGAAGATACTTTCAAAGTTATGTATTTTTAAAAACAATAAATGTAGTCTTCTAAGATTTTTATATTCATTATATTATCTGGGGTCTCTGTGGCTCTGCTGCTGTCTGTTGTTTGTACAGGTCTTAAATCAATCACCTTATTTCCTTGTGTGCCTAGTTATCTATCAGTGTGTGGTAGTCATTATCCTTGAAAAATAATTGTGTGTTTTCAGATTCCTATGATGCTGTTCCCTCTTCCAAAGAGGCTTGTGTTTGCATCTGTCTGGCACCTGTGGGCACTTATGATTGGAAACATCTCAAATGTAGTTCCCAACTTGAGGTTCCTTGCTCCATCCAGACTATGGTATCCAGGGTGTAAATGTACACAAAGACCCATCTATAAAAACAACTTTTATGATTTTTTTCCTTTTCATTTTTCTTCTCTATTCTACTCAGCACAGATACCATCTCTAAAGTGTGTCATTGCTCTGAATATGTGGACTTTGAGATCCCAGCTTGAGGTGGGGAAGGTGTCTCAATAAGACTTCTCACCTCGCACAGACCATAAAGCTAAATTTCTGCCCTCCCTCATAAATGAAGGCTATTAATCTGAAGCCCAAGTGTGCAGTATTATTATTTTTAAAAAAAACACCTCTCAATGAAAATAGAGTTGCTGTGAAATTCTGCTTAGCACTCTACATTCAGTCTTAGCCCAAGAATTTATTCTTAAAGTTCCCCCACTATATTTGCAGCACTTTAGTGATTTTTAGGACAAGTTTTGTTAGTATATTTTGTGTTTATTTTTTTTCTAGCATTTTTCTTGTTTTTGGCTAAAAGGTTGATCCAAATAGCATGATCCTGTAATATCAGGAAGCAGAAACAGCTGCAGTGTCACTTTTAATGGCTGGATATTATTCTGGACTCTGTTTTTAAACCATTATTATTTTAGTATTTTCATGATATACATGTATTGTGTGCTTAATGTTAATATTAACTGCTTTCTAACCCAAATTTGTTTTTCACATAATTTCATAGGTTACAATTTGTTCATTATCTTCATTTTCTGATTCAGTAGATAATATTCAAATACAAACTTTTTAAAGCTTACTTTTACTGTAGACCAATTAATACTTTTCCTTTGAAAAACAGGCATCTCCTTCTCAAAGGAAAGGGTTTGCCACTATGAGAACGTTAATCTGAATTTAGAAGCAAGACGTTTCCATACACAAGGTGCACTAGAATGACACTATCTAGAGTAAGACACTACTACATCACCAGTGTAGAGTGCAGTGGTCAACAAGTGCCTTCCCCCTGCAGTGATTTGCTTTTCATATCCATGCTCAGGAAGTTGAGAGGATGCCAGTCACTATATTACTCGACCATACTGTTGATAATCCTATCCTACAATTTGATGTACATTTTGAGAGAAAACAGAAGTAATATTCATGGAGATTCTTGAGTTCACAGTTCAAAAATATCGGTCTTTGGAGTATTCTGGGTTCAAGTTTCATTAGACCAGATAGATAGAAAACATAATTCAGCTTCACTAGGCAGAACAGATCCAGTGATTTGATGACAGTAAGGTACAAAGAATCTCTTATAAACCAGTGAAGACAGTTAAGAACAGATACATATACCTTTTTTTTTGGCCACACGGCATGTGGGATCTTAGTTCCCTGACCAGGGATCGAACCCGCGCCCCCTGCATTGGAAGCGCAGCGTCTTAACCGCTGGACTTCTAGGGAAGTCCCCAAGAACAGATACATATACCTCTTTATTCAAAGGTTCTGAACTTAAATGCCTTGGGGGACAGGTTGCGAATACTGATACGTTTACACTGGTATGTGCAATAGACTATTATAAGACAATAGGGAATGATGGGGATTGGTGCAAGAGAGAATATATAGACAGCCAAAAGGCACTGAAATTTAATTTTTAAAAAATCCACTACCTATATGAGATACTTCTGCAAGCCAGGTTGTATGGTCAGGGAGCCAGGAAAACTGACAGTGGAGATTTAATAATAACTAATAAGTATTCAGCACTTAGAATGTTCAGTAATAACACTTTACAAGTATTACTTTACTTAATCCTTATAATAATCCATTGTATATGAACTTTTATTATAGATCAGAACAATGAGACAGAATTTTACTAATTGGCTGAAGGTCATATCAGATAGTATGTGGTAGAGCCAGGGTACAAACACAGCAGCTCTGTCTCCCTCTATGCTCTCTGCCGCTAAGTGTTTTGTCTTTCCAAGTCTTCATAAGTAGCTAATTATTAGACAAATTAAAGTTCTAGAAACAAAATTAATACTGTCTACCAGATTCTCTCAAAACTCAGACATTTTCTATCTGATAAAAAGAAAAAAGTATACATAGTATTAATATAATATTATATCATATTAATATATTAATTGTATACACATACACACAATTACTCAGTTCAGTATAGTTTGAAATTTAGCATGAAGCAGGTCTGCTTTGGTCTCTATTCAAAAATAATTTAGATACTGAAAAACCAAAAGAGCCAAAAAAAGAAAACAAAGTTTTAAAAGGAAAAACTCACCTCAATATAATATCACCACAAGTTTTTCTCATCATGTAGACTCCATGGATATTGCTAAAAATATCAATGTGTTTGAATGAAAATTCGTATGTTGAAATGTTAGGCTTTCTATACCTGAAATGAATGCTAAAAATAGGGCAGAGTAATAAAAAGTTATTTGAATATGCATATACAACATAAATAGCAGTTGAATCAGCATTAATTTTATTTAATTAAAGCTATCAGTAGTTTTTTTCACCTTCCATTAAATGAAGGATTTCTTCTAAGACAAGAATATTGACTGGGAATAGTTATATCATAAACTTTTCTTTCTCCATTTTTTAAATATTTCTAACTTTATAATGTTAAAAAATATTTTGACTAAATATATGGCTTTCATACAACATTTTGCTATCTTGGCAAATCTCTTGTTACCACAAATAATTTTATTACTGTTCAAAAATATTAGACCATTCTAGCTAGTTACTTCATAGAATTCCATGTGTCCTCATATCTGTCTTTGTACCACTTGTAAGTTTTTAGCATGTCCTTCCTTTTGTGCTGTGTGGCCTTTTTCAATATTTACTTAAGGCACAGAGAACCAGTCCTATCACCATGATAATTTTTATTCAACTATGTCAGCATAAAGGAGCAATAAGAATAGCAGCTATGCACAAGAAAGGCAGGAGTCATTAAGAAGTTAGGGTCTGACGCAGACATAGTAATGGACTTGAGGACACAGGGAGGGGGAAGGGTAAGCTGGGACAAAGTGAGAGAATGTCATGGACGTATATACACTACCAAATGTAAACTAGATAGCTAGTGGGAAGCAGCCGCATAGCACAGGGAGATCAGTTCGGTGCTTTGTGACCACCTAGAGGGGTGGGATAGGGAGGGTGGGAGGGAGACGCAAGAGGGAGGGGATATGGGGATATATGTATAAGTATAGCTGATTCACTTTGTTATACAGCAGCAACTAACACACCACTGTAAAGCAATTATTCTCCAATAAAGATGTTAAAAAAATTAAAAAAGAAGTTAGGGTCTGAGAATAATTCCAGGAATCACATGAAGAGATATATGATGTTTTATGAAAACAAATCAGTTTTCAAAAGTAAATGGAAATGTATTGGAATGGTCACAATTAAATTAGAAATTCCCATATTATTCATTTCACTGCAGAGAACTGAGTTAACCCTATACTCATTTTAAACTCATAGAGAAAATCTTAACACAATTGAAAACATGAAAATTTGTCTTTAACCACAAGCTTAAGGAAAATCTTAAATTATAAATTATGTAATTGTTTTCCCTACCTTTGAAATTCCTCCAATACAAGTTATATCTCACATCTACTTTAATTTCCATCATAGGTGTGCTGGGGTTTAGGGTGGCTTCCCCAAACTATGCCACAGTGGCATCTTGATTATTTTGAATTGAAGCTGCTTGAGAAGCAGCTGATGAAGGAAACTATGACCCTCCTCTGTCCTCCTGAAAGCACGAAATAAATCTCTCATGTGAAAGGTGCCCTCCCTGCATCTGGAGATAGAAGGATATCCTATTGCCAGAGACAGGAAATTTGAGGCTGAGAAGCCTCTGAAAACAAACCTTGTTACTTCTTTAATTCACTACCCCAATCCCAAACTCTGTTTAGATTTTTCACCAATTAAACAACCAAAACCTAAGTTTCTTTGTCTTGTCAATTTCTTACAAATTTATCGTTTCTTTGTCCAAAAAGTACAGTGGCTCCCTGCTTGGCCACTTCTTAGGTCCTATTTCTAAGAGTGCTCCATGAGCATAAATTAAAATTTGGGTTTTTTTCTCCTGTTAATCAGTCTTGTGTCAGTGTTATTATTAGTCCAGCCACAAGACTGGGGTAGAGGGGGAAATATGCCCTCCCTGACAAGTCCAGTTATGACAAACTACGTGTGCATTAAATTGTTAATTAAGCCATACCTGTATTAACATTTATCTTCCCTTCTGATGCATAATCACTGGTAAATATCTTCTGAAACTGTACCCATATATATACCTTAGATATTCTTTAAGCATCTATTGATCCGAACTAAAGCTTTATATGAGATAGCAGCTTTCATTAAAAGAATCATTAAATGAATCATTTTTAAAAGATTTAAAAGAATCATTTTTAGGGCAATTACCCTTAAATCATTGTTTTTTGTTTTGTTTTTTTAATTTTTTTTTAATACCATGCATTTTCTGTCTTCCTTCCTTCCTTCCTTCCTTTCTTTTCTTTTATTTATTTTTGGCTGCATTGGGTCTTCGTTGCTGCGTGCGGGCTTTCTCTAGTTGTGGCGAGTGGAGGCTACTCTTCATTGCAGTGCACACGCTTCTCATTACAGTGTTTTCTCTTGTTGCGGAGCACGGGCTGTAGGTGCGCGGGCTTCAGTAGTTGTGGCGCACGGGCTCAGTAGTTGTGGCGCACAGGCTTAGTTGCTCTGTGGCATGTGGGATCTTCTTGGACCAGGGCTCGAACCCGTGTCCCCTGCATTGGCAGGCAGATTCTTAACCACTGTGCCACCAGGGAAGCACTAAATCATTGTTTTTAAGATTCAATTTAATATATAACAAAGAAGGGAATCCTTGAATTTTTTGCAGATTTTAGTAATTAGGAAGTCAATGATGATTATCAAGTTATATATTTATGTAGAAACATTACTAATGAAAAATATTTATGATAAAACACTTATTGATCATTTATGTCACGATTCAAACAAAGCCTTTCCTTTCTATTTAAAAATACCATATTACGAGGTGAAGGAAATATGTCATTGTTTTTGCTTAAATATTACATATGTTGTACTGTCATGAATTTACATAGGAACTGGGTTAAAATGTCATTCTGTTTACTGAAATGTTTGATATTTGTGATTTATAGTATTTCTGTAAATGTAAAACTAGAATTATCCTGTTATCTAGGTTCTAAGATTATAATGACAGGTTAGCATAGATTACTGTAATATTTAGAGTTTTAAATTTTGAACTTCATAGGCTTTTAAGCCATTAGCATAGTTAGTTGAGTTTACTGGTGATTTACTATTGTCTTTATTTTTCCTTAATATGTTAAAATAACTTTAGGCATTTGCCAAAATTTTATCCTATTACACACAAAGACTGAGTTTTGCATATGGTTGCACTATAAAAAACTAAACTTGGAAATCTCAAGTTATTTGCCCTTCAAATCTTGAAATACCAAATGTGCCTTCCTAAATAGAAGAAAAATTTTTTTTCAAAACTGTTTTAATGTCATGCTTTTAAATTGCTCTCAGAATGTCTGCCTGAACTGTAAGAAAACTAAATATTTAAACCACTGAAAACTAAACCTTTACGTTCTGAAGCTCAAAATCATATTTTGAATCATGCATAAATGCAACATTGGCATTATAAGGCATCATTAAAACTTCCTTTAGTAATATTCTTTAAACACTCTAAAACTCATTTTTCTTTTGCAGAAACAAACTAAAAAAGCAAACAAAAACTACTTTGCAAACATTATTAGCCACACAATTGTCTTTCCTCCTCCATTTTACCTCTAACACAGTTTTCTTGCCTTTGTCTTGTCATTTATTCGACTTTTTGATGTCTACTTTTAAATTTTACCCTAACGTTTAGAAATGTGTAATCTATATAAGTAAACATCCAAATGTATGTCTATATTTAATTTAATTTATTTTGTTATATTTATTAATTAAATTAAATCATAATTAATTAATTCTTTAGTTCAATTCCATTCTGAAGGCATTAAGGGCATGTTTACTCTGTGCTTTGCCATATACATTATATATATTATTTTATAGTCCTTTTAAACATTTTTCAAAGTTATTTATCTTGATATGCATTAGTTGCCCTCAAAAAAATATAGTCTTGTTTGGAAGTCAGTTACACTACATTTATGAGTTAATTCGTCATTTCATTCAAAATTCTTATGGAACACCTATTATCTTTCAGACACTATGCTAGGTAGTGGGGGAAAAATAGGTAAGTCAGACTGATGTGGTCCCTTCATTCATGGAGATTAAGTTCTAATTTTTATACATATGGAAAATTAAGGACTGATTTAAGATATAATCTGAGATATTTTGCAAAGATAAATAGTAAGCACCATGAAAGGGCCATAAAAAAAGAGAGATGAGGTTGTGGTTGATTTCTTGAAGAAAATTCAAGGGAAGATGAAACTCGATATCAGCTTCATAGGTAGACAGTTCTTCTAATTAGAGATGCTGCTACAGACATTTTTAATCGCATACCTTCCTTACAAACCACTAAAAGCAAAGAAAGAGTCACAACTGTAAATTGTGAAGAATATCTGCTCTATTGGACCAAGCTGAGAGATGATGAAGAGTCAACATGTATCCATCTCCTTTATCTTATGGCAGGCAGTAGATTTCCTGACAGTTAAATGAAGAAACATGCTGATCTCCCTGTGCTATGTGGCTGCTTCCTACTAGCAATCTATTTTACATTTGGTAGTGTATGTATGTCCATGCCACTCTCTCACTTCGTCCCAGCTTACCCTTCCCCCTCCCCGTGTCCTCAGGTCCATTCTCTATGTCTGCATCTTTATTCCTGTCCTGCCCCTATGTTCTTCAGAACCATTTTTTTTAGATTCCATATATATGTGTTAGCATACAGTATTTGTTTTTCTCTTTCTGACTTACTTCACTCTGTATGACAGACTCT
>NC_041231.1:80543920-80545666 GCF_002837175.3 Physeter macrocephalus | reverse complement strand
CATTTCTTTTTATGGCTGAGTAATATTACATTGTATATATGTGCCACATCTTTATCCATTCATCTGTCTATGGACACTTAGGTTGCTTCCATGTCCTGGCTATTGTAAATAGTGCTGCAATGAACATTGGAGTGCATGTGTCTTTTTGAATTATGGTTTTCTCAGGGTATATGCCCAGTAGTGGGATTGCTGGGTCATATGGTAGCTGTATTTTTAGTTTTTTAAGGAACCTCCATACTGTTCTCCATAGTGGCTGTATCAATTTACATTCCAAACAACAGTGCAAGAGGGTTCCTTTTCTCCACACCCTCTCCAGCATTTATTGTTTGTTGATTTTTTGATGATGGCCATTCTGACTGGTGTGAAGTGATACCTCATTGTAGCTTTGATTTACATTTCGCTAATGATCAGTGATGTTGAGCATCCTTTCATGTTTTTGTTGGCAATCTGTATATCTCCTTTGGAGAAATGTCTATTCAGGTCTTCTGCCCATTTTTGGATTGGGTTGTTTATTTTTTTGGTATTGAGCTGCATGAGCTGCTTGTAAATTTTGGAGATTAATCCTTTGTCAGTTGCTTCGTTTGCAAATATTTTCTCCCATTCTAAGGGTTGTCTTTTCATCTTATTTATGGTTTCCTTTGCTGTGCAAAAGCTTTTAAATTTCATTAGGTCCCATTTGTTTATTTCTGGTTTTATTTCCATTTAGGAGGTGGGTCAAAAAGGATCTTGGTGTGATTTATGTCACAGAGTGTTTTTCCATATGTTTTGCTCTAAGACTTTTATAGTGTCTGGCCTTATATTTAGGTCTATAATCCATTTTGAGTTTATTTTTGTGTATGTATTTTTGTGTATGGTGTTAGGGAGTGTTCTAATTTCATTCTTTTACATGTAGCTGTCCAGTTTTCCCAGCACCACTTATTGAAGAGGCTGTCTTTTCTCCATTGTGTATTCTTGCCTCCTTTATCAAAAATAAGGTGACCATATGTGCGTGGGTTTATCTCTGGGCTTTCTGTCCTGTCCCATTGATCTGTATTTCTGTTTTTGTGCCAGTACTATACTGTCTTCATTACTGTACCTTTGTAGTATAGTCTGAAGTCAGGGAGCCTGATTCCTCCAGCTCCATTTTTCTTTCTCAAGATTGCTTTGGCTATTCAGGGTCTTTTGTGTTTTCATACAAAATATGAAATTTTTGTCCTAGTTCTGTAAAAAATGCCATTGGTAGTTTGATAGGGATTGCATTGAATTTGTAGATTGCTTTGGGTAGTATAGTCATTTTCAAAATATTGACTCTTCCAATCCATGAACATGGTATATCTCTCCATCTCTTTGTATCATCTTTAATTTCTTTCATCAGTGTCTTATAGTTTTCTGCATACAGGTCTTTTGTCTCCTTAGGTAAGTTTATTCCTAGGTATTTTATTCTTTTTGTTGCAATTGTAAATGAGAGTGTTTCCTTAATTTCTCTTTCTGATCTTTCATTGTTAGTGTCTAGAAATGCAAGCGATTTCTGTGCATTAATTTTGTATCCTGCTACTTTACCAAATTATTAGCTGTAGTAGTTTTCTGGTAGCATCTTTAGGATTCTTTCCATATAGTATCATGTCATCTACAAACTGTGACAGTTTTACTTCTTCTTTTCCAATTTGGATTCGTTTTATTTCTTTTTCTTCTCTGATTGCCACGGCTAGGACTTCCAAAACTATGTTGAATAATAGTGGTGAGAGTGGACAACCTTGTCTTGTTCCT
>NC_041231.1:80528147-80543587 GCF_002837175.3 Physeter macrocephalus | reverse complement strand
TGAGATGATCATATGGTTTTAATTCTTCAATTTGTTAATATGGTGTATCATATTGATTGATTTGTGTATATTGAAGAATCCTTGCAACCCTGGGATAAATCCCACTTGATCATGGTGTATGCTGTTTTTAATGTGCTGTTGGATTCTGTTTGCTAGTATTTTGTTGAGGATTTTGGCATCTATACTCATCAGTGATATTGGTCTGTAATTTTCTTTCTTTGTGGTATCTTTGTCTGGTTTTGGTGTCAGGGTGATGGTGGCCTCGTAGAATGATTTTGGGAGTGTTCCTTCCTCTGCAATTGTTTGGAAGAGTTTGAGTAGGACGGGTGTGAGCTCTTCTCTTAATGTTTGATAGAATTCAGCTGTGAAGCCATCTGGTCCTGGACTTTTGTTTGTTGGAAGATTTTTAATCACAGTTTCAATTTCATTACTTGTGATTGGTCTGTTCATATTTCCTATTTCTTCCTGGTTTAGTCTTGGAAGGTTATACCTTTCTTAGAATTTATCCATTTCTTCCAGGTTGTCCATTTTATTGGCATAGAGTTGCTTGTAGTATTCTCTTATGATGCTTTGTATTTCTGCAGTGTCCATTGTAACTTCTCCTTTTCAGTTCTAATTTTATTGATTTGAGTCTGGTGAGTTGGTTTTAATAAATAAAATAGAGCAAAAGTGATGGAATGTCCCGTCTGTGATTAGATTGCAAAAGGCTTTGACTGCCATCTTGCTCACAGACTCTCTTGTGCTTCCATGAAGCATGTTCTTATTTTGGAGAATTCCGTGTGACAAGGAACTGAGAATAGTCTTTGACCTACAACAGCTACTGAGGAACTGAGACCCTCCATCCAATAGTCTGTGGGGAATTGAACCCAGTCAACAGACACTGAGTGAGCTTGGAAGGGATCCTGCCCTAGTTGAAAATTAATCACAACCTTACAGAATATCCTGAAACAGAGGATCCAGCTAAGACATATCCAGGTTCCTGACTCCTAAAATGGTAAATAGTCATTTTGGTTGTTTTAAGCTAGTATGTCTTGGGGTAATTTGTTATGCAGCAATGGATAACTAAAATATATATATTTACAGAATTATACAGCATTATCTTTGGACACTATGATTATAATAACAAGAATTGGTAACCTTGGTTCTATATTCAATAGCTTTATCATGGCTTCTCCTTTTTGATTTTTTATTCTGACTCCCTTTTTAATGACATTTTATAAACGTACTTCTTTTTTTTTTTTTTTTTTTTTGTGGTATGCGGGCCTTCCTCTGTTGCGGCCTCTCCCGTTGCGGAGCACAGGCTCCGGATGCACAGGCCCAGCGGCCATGGCTCACGGGCCCAGCCGCTCCGCGGCACGTGGGATCCTCCCAGACCGGGGCACGAACCCGGTTCCCCTGCATCGGCAGGCGGACGCGCAACCACTGCGCCACCAGGGAAGCCCCGTACTTCATTTTTAAAAAGGGGTCATGTGTGCTATATTTCCTATTTCCTCTAGGTGACCACCTAGAGAGGTGGGATAGGGCAGGTGGGAGGGAGACACAAGAGGGAGGAGATATGGGGATATATGTATATGTGTAGCTGATTCACTTTGTTATAAAGCAGAAACTGACATACTACTGTAAAGCAATTATACTCCAATAAAGATGTTTAAAATAAAACTCAAAATGGATTAAAGACCTAAATGTAAAACCAGACACTATAAAACTCTTAGAGGAAAACATAGGAAAAGCACTGTGACATAAATCACAGCAAGATCCTTTATGACCCACCTCCTAGAGTAATGGAAATAAAAACAAAAATAAACAAATGGGACCTAATGAAACTTCAAAGCTTTTGCACAGCAAAGGAAACTATAAACAAGACGAAAAGACAACCCTCAGAATGGGAGAAAATATTTGCAAATGAATCAATTGACAAAGGATTAATCTCCAAAATATATTAGCAGTTCATGCAGCTCAATATTAAAAAAGCAAACAACCCAATCAAACATGGGCAGAAGACCTAAATAGACATTTCTCCAAAGAAGACATACAGATGGCTAAGAGGCACATGAAAAGCTGCTCAACATCACTTATTAGAGAAATGCCAATGAAAACTACAATGAGGTTTCACCTCACACCGGTTAGCATGGGCATCATCAGAAAATCTACAAACAACAAATGCTGGAGAGGGTATGGAGGAAAGGGAATCCTCTTGAACTGTTGGTGGGAATGTAAACTGATGCAGCCACTATGGAGAACAGTATGGAGGTTCCTTAAAAAAATAAAAATAGAATTACCATATGACCCAGATATCCCACTACTGGGCATATACCCAGAGAAAACCATAATTCAAAAAACACAGGCACCCCAATGTTCATTGCAGCACCTTTACAATAGCCAAGTCATGGAAGCAACCTAAATGCCCATCGACAGACAAATGGATAAAGAACATGTGGTACATATATACGATGGACTATTACTCAGCCATAAAAAGGAATGAAATTGGGTTATTTGTAGAGACATGGATGGATCTAGAGACTGTCATACAGAGTGAAGTAAGCCAGAAAGAGAAAAACAAATATCGTATATTAACACACATATGTGGAATCTCGAAAAATGGTACAGATGAACCGGTTTGCAAGGCAGAAATAGAGACACAGATGTAGGGAAAAAATGTATGGACACCAAGATGGGAAAGTGGCTGGGGGGTGGTGGTAGTGGTGGGATGAATTGGGAGATTGGGATTGACATCTGTACACTAATATGTATAAAATAGATAACTAATAAGAACCTGCTGTATAAAAAATAAATTTAAAAGTGCAAAAAAAAAAAAAAAAAAAGAACAGTGCCTGACACATACTAGGCACTCAATGAATTTATTATCATCATTACTATTATTCCAGTTATTAAAATGCTGCTGTGATTATCACTGGACACGTAATTTTATTCACTTCTCTAATTATTTTCTTATGATAAATTCCTAAAAATGTAATTGCAGGCAAAAGCATATGTATCATTGTCAAATTACTTTTCAACCAGTTTATGTTAATTTATCTTCTCAGCAGAACATGACAGTGTCTGTTTCCTCAAACTCTCACCAGTTCTGTCAAGTTTCATCTTAATAACTGATGATAACTTGAAAAGCAAGAAATGCTATTACATTTTCATTTTAGTTTGTGCGTCCTTATTATTGAGGCTAAATTTTTTCCCCTTTTTTATGAAGGTATAATTGACATACAGCATTATATTAGTTTCAGGTGTACAACATAATGATTTGATATTTGAATACATTGCAAAATGTTCACCACAGTAAGTCTAGTTAACATCCATCACCACACATAGTTACAGAATTTTTTTTCTTATGATGAGAACTTTTAAGATTTACTCTCTTGGACCTCCCTGGTGGCGCAGTGGTTAAGAATCCGCCTGCCAGTGCAGGGGACACGGTTCGAACCCTGGTCTGGGAAGATCCCACATGCCGTGGAGCGGCTAAGCCCATAGGCCACAACTACTGAGGCCTGCGTGCCTAAAGCCCGTGCTCCACAGTAAGAGATGCCACTGCAATGAGAAGCCCATGTGCCACAAGAAGAGTAGCCGCTGCTCGCCGCAACCAAAGAAAGCCTGTGCACAGGAAAGAAGACCTAATGCAGCCAAAAATAAATAAATAAATTTATTTATTTATTTATTTATTTTTTTTTTGTGGTATGCGGGCCTTCCTCTGTTGTGGCCTCTCCCGTTGCGGAGCACAGGCTCCGGACGCGCAGGCTCAGCGGCCATGGCTCACGGGACCAGCCGCTCCGCGGCATGTGGGATCCTCCCATACCGGGGCGCGAACCCGGTTCCCCTGCATCGGCAGGCAGACGCACAACCACTGCGCCACCAGGGAAGCCCCAATAAATTTATTTTTAAAAAAAAGTTTACTCTCTTAGCGACTTTCAGATATGCAATACTTAACTATAGTCACCATGCTGTACAATACATCTCCATAATTTACTTATGGTATAACTGGAAATTTGTACCTTTTAATTTCCTTCATCCATTTGCCTGCCATTCCACCCCCACCCCCACCTCTGGCAACCACCAATCTGTTATCTGTATCTATGAGCTTGGCTTTTTTTTATTCCACATATAAATGAGATCATGAGATATTTGTCTTTCTCTTTGTGACATTTCACTTAGCATAATGCCCTCAAGTTCCATCCACGTTGTCCCAAATGGCATTTTCTTTGGATGACTACCCAGAAGTGGAATTTCTGGATCAGAGGCTGAATTTTTTTAATCTCCTTATTGGCAGGAGAAATTTCTTCTTTTGTGAATTACAATTCATATTCTTTGCCCATTTTTAAGTGGGATGTATTATTTGAATTAATAATTTATAGTTTCTACTTTTAGAACTTAAGCACCTCTGGAATATTGATGAATTGAGATTTTAGCAGACTTTCAGCCAGATAGAATTCATTTCCCATCTGGAGCAGGCCACTGAGAAGGCTCTGAGGAACTCACCCTTTGTCCCTGGGAAGGTAGAATTGTGTGTTTGAGCCAACTTGAAAGATAGCCAGGAGAGTGTTCATTTCCTATGTGCTGAATTATACCTGATAAGGGCTTTTTAAGGTTTTGAGGACTCCAGCAATAAGCTGAGTGAGGTATATCAAATGGAATAGCAGTTTCAGGAAGTGCTTTATCAAAGTAAAAAGCATAAGAAATTGGAGAGTGATGTGGTCTGTGAAAGTCCCCAGATGGTATGACCAACCTGGAAGAACAAGGCATCTGAGAGCTAAAAGGGGGAAGACATGAGAGAGAGGGAAGAACAGAAGAGCTGAAGGCTTGCTTGGGGACCAATCTCAAAAATCTCAAAAATATGACCCATCCCTTTTAGCCCCTGTCTTATATACAAATAGCCAGAGATGTGTGCATAAAGTTGAAGAAATATATGGCACACTATATACTTTCCAAAAGCAAGAGTTTCCGTGTTTATCTTTGTATGCAGAATGCTAAGCACAATGCCAAATTCATAACAGGTACTTGAGAAATATTACTACTTTAAGTAAAGAATTAGAGTAGTAGCACAGTTAGGAAAAGGCCTAGGTGAGTGTAACAGTGATACATGGATACTTGGAGGAAGAGAGGTACAGAGAGTAGTGATTGGAGGTGGGGTGTGGTTATTAATGTCAACCTCATGAAGCAAAAAGGATACACCCAAGATAAGGCAAGATTAGTAGCTAGGCAAACTGTCAGGAAGTGAGAAATCAAAACCAAGAATTGGTTGGGAATACAGATATTAGGAAACAACAGAGGGATATCTTGATATTGGGGTAAGCACCGGCCTCAGCCAGGATGGTTATGTATGTTAGAATCTATAACATGAAGCATTCCCCAAGTGAATTAGTAATTTATTTACTTATTCAATAATTATACATTGAACACCCAGCATGTGACTGAATATGCTACTTACTGGGTATATAATGGTGAACAAGGTACATCGTGTAACTTCAAGAACCAAACAATTACAGCAGAGCATAAAGGCCGTAATGGAATAAGGAAAGAGTTTTAAAGGAGTCTCAGTGGGAAGCCTAATTCATCCTTGGGGGTGATGAAGGCTTCCCAAAGGAGACGAGACAAATACGGACAACTGTAATGACTGACAATTCAGAATTCATTAGTTGAGCTGAAGGAGGACAGTTGGAGAGTACAGTTGGCCCTCAGAATCTGCAGATTCCTCATTCGAGGATTCAAACAAATGCAGACCAAAAATATTTGAAAAAAAAAAATCCAGAAATTTCCAAAAAATAAAAGTTGAGGGGTGGGATAGGGAGGGTGGGAGGGAGGGAGACACAAGAGGGAAGAGATATGGGAACATACGTATATGTATAACTGATTCACTTTGTTGTAAAGCAGAAACTAACACACCATTGTAAAGCAATTATACTCCAATAAAGTGTTAAAAAAAAAAAGTTGAATTTGTGGAGGGCTGGCAACTATTTATATAACATTTGTATTGTATTTACAACTACTTAACTTAGCACATTATATCAATATTAGGCATTATAAGTAATCTAGAGATGATTGAAAGTAGATGGAGGCTGAGCATAGATTATATGCAAATATTATGCCATTTTCTATAAGGGACTTCAGCATCCACTGATTTTGGTGTCTGTGAGGGTCCTGGAACCAATCCCTCATGTATACTAAGGGATGACTGTAAATTCCTGAAAGGGGCAGCAGAATGCAGCAAAATACGGAGTCAAGAAGGAGCTTGGAGCACTCAGGGAACCGCTTGTATTTTGGTGTGAATACAACCTGGAGCCTACAACGGAAGCAGGCATATAATTGCTTGGCTTTAAAAAAATTTTAATTACCAATTGTATTCTTAGTGGCATGACCTAAAACAACCAGATTTCCTGAATGTTACTTTTAGAATTGTTATGGGTACAAGGATACATGAGAGTCAAAGATCAGTTAGAAAATACTGAGAATGTGCACTTTACCAGAATATGTGTGTGCAGACAGAGACTTGTAAGTTCCATGAGGGACCAGACTCAACTATCTTTTTCACCATTGAATACCCAGTATCTGGAATGGTGCCTAGTATATAAATATTTGTTAAAGGAAAGTGAAAATGAGTGACACTGCCACAGCTTGATTATAAAAATGTAGCTTGGTATGAAACGTTTTAAATTCCAGATTGTTTCTGGCTGATATTTTTACATGTACTGGCCAACTTCCCTGTTCGCCAGTAATTTGTGGTCAGCAAATAAAGATCAATGTTAGTATTAGCCTACAATAGACACAATGAGAAAGGAAAATATGCAAGAAATAAAAATACTGTGCTTTCCAAAATCAAGTATTTTTCTTAGATTATTGTAGTTTTCTCAACCAGGGACAGTTTTGCCCCTCAGCCCCCAGGGGATATTCTGCAATGTCTGGAGACATTTTTCATTGTCAGGACGGAAGGAATTCTACTGGTATCTGGTGGGTAAAGACAGGATGCGGATAAACTTCATGCACAGAATGGGATGGCCCCCACGACAAAGAAATATTTCCAGCCTAAAAATGTCAGCAGTGTTAAGGTTGAGAAATCCTGGAGTTTTTAGACTCAGGGTCTCTGCTTATTTGACCCGGGTCGTCAAAAGATGGTTTTATCTTTGAACTCTTAGAATTCTTCTAGCTCTGAAAGTCTATGTTTTTATTACAATGACTGTATTTGTCTCCTTAATAGAACAAAATACAGTAGGAAGCAGGGAGGAGAAAATGGATTTTGGCTCTTGAGTGAAGTGTGCTTTGAAGAGTTAGCCATTTGCCTGCTGCTAAAATGAGATGAAATATTGGAGCCAACTTTTTTCTTGTTTTCTTTCCAGAATGGAGCCTGGGAAAACTTAACAAGTAGGGAATGTCTCTGGCATTTCTCCTAACTTATCTCTTATCATTATTGGTACTCACCCCCCTCTGCTTCTTTATGTCTTCTCTTTGTGTGTTGTCACCTCACCCATAAAGGATCCCATTATTTATATATGGAGTCCCCAATATATAAATATACATACCCCTCTTTCTCCCAAAAATAGCCCTTCTTTTGGTGTCCTATTCTTAACCACTTGAGAGGACCCTGAGTCAGTTTTAATAGCTTACAGAGGCTTTGATGTACATACTTGATAACTGTATTTTCATTTTTTAAAGAAAGACGGTAATGCTTAACCCAAAGTTATTGATCAATAATGATGAGACTTCAAGCAGTGACTTATTAGAGCTCTTTAAAGCAACGCTTTAGATTTGCCTTTGTTCTTTGGGATTGAATTTGTATGTAAACTCTTAATTCTGCAAACATAAGAATCTATAACCAAGGTTGGTCTTCATCCTTGGCAACAGACAGTACTGGCTGTGATTAAACTACTAAAATATTGGGTTCGCCAAAAAGTTCGTTCCGGTTTTTCCATATGAACTTTTGGCCTGCCCATTATTTCCACACTGATAGATATGTAGCTGCTTCTCTAAGCCTCATGAATTCCCATCATCATCCCCAGTGACCCAGCCCCACTGAGAACCTTCTCCATCTCCCCACAGTTCAGCAACTACAGGGTTAATACCTGCCCCAGTAGGTGCCTTCTAACTCCAACAGCTTCTGTTCTGATTGTCTCTTTCCCACTGCCACACACACACACACACACACACACACACACACACACACACACCATGTTATTAAATAGTTTGAATAGTGTTTTGATTACATCCCCAGCTACAACTGTTGTCAAGTTATTCTGTCTTTGTTGGTGGGGCTGGTTCTTATCTTCTTAGATTCCCAATAAGTAAAAGTAGGTGAAAAGCTTCCTTTTCTTAATATTTGGGTACTTGTTTGAATGTTTTCAAGAAAAACAGAAGACCTCAGATATGAACCAAAATTTGATCTTCCACAATATCTTTCTTAAAGTTCCAAAAAATATATCTATATCTTTGTGCAAGAAAATTAATTATGGTGAAAATATCCATGGCAAAAATATGACCATTCTGTTTGTATCCATTTCAAATGTGAAACACACAGAGAATTACAAACAATGGTATACATTAAGCATAATTTTCTGACTCATAGGGATAAAAAGTGCAATGTAATGATATTTACATGGAGAAAAAATAGTAGATGAGGAATGAAACAAGTAGCATGAAACAAGTGGTTTAATTATCAGAGTGCTAAAAGCATATTATGAAAGATTATAATATAGAAGCACGATAAAAAGGGAATGGCATCATTCATCTTTCAAGCACTAAAATTTGTTAAAAGAAGATCCCTTAAATTTCAAAGTTAAAGATATTTTAATAGTGATATCATTATTTTTTAGAAGTCCAATCAATACAAAAAGTACAAAGACAGGAGTAAAAAATAATTCTAAGTCTCACCACTCAGAGCAGTCATCATTAACAATTGGTGAGCCTCGGTCTGGATGTCGCCCGGTGTACTTGTGCAGACATAAGGATGGATGGATGGATGAAAGTTTAGATTGATGACAGATGGATAGATTGGAAAATAAAATGATAGCATGCTATATTTTATCCTAAAAGATTTAGTTTTATTTACTTTAAATTTTTAAGAAGCGAAAGAATTTTTGGAGCTAAACTTTTGCTAAACTTTACACAGTATTCATAAAACACAAGAGAGATTCATTTCTAGAATTTCTATGAGCAAGAGAAAAAGACTATGCAAGACATTAGAAGTGAATTTTTTAAAATATTTGTTTCTCTTTTTAAGGGCCCCCCTTTTCTCTTCCCTATTATGAAACATTTTTAATTCAGCACACTTTATTTCCTTATAGCTCCCTCTTTCCCAGCTCCTGTCCTTCATTAGTTACTATATAATTTTTTTTTTCTAACATAGCTCTTCTCCTCCCAATTGTTTGGTTTGAATTCTATGTTTAAATAGAGTCCAGGCTCATCAGCCTTTTCACTGAATCCATACACAGTTATTCTGCTGTTTCGTGATTGATTTAATTATTGTCCATTATCTATTGACTTCCTAGCATGGAATGTAAGCATTTAGCCCACTTACACCACCTCAGCCACACATGCTTCACTCCTGACATCTTCTCCGTATGGTTATATCATCATTTTTTATTAAATCAATGGTTAGTCCTTACACTAATATGACTAAATTTTTTTCGGAACTGAGAAGTGATTACATTTCTCCCCTGTTCAGATTTTTCCTCAAATTAGTAATTGCCTTGCTTTTCTAGGTTAATGTTGCTAATTCTTCCCAGATTCAGTATTATTTCCCACATGTCAAAATGCTTCCAGTAATCGGTTAGGTTCATTTTTCCCTCTTAGAAATGTTGCTTCT
This sequence comes from Physeter macrocephalus, assembly GCF_002837175.3. Lineage (NCBI taxonomy): Eukaryota > Metazoa > Chordata > Mammalia > Artiodactyla > Physeteridae > Physeter > Physeter macrocephalus. The sequence goes on along the minus strand of NC_041231.1, from coordinate 80,533,788 downwards.
GGACAGTATCTCCTGAGCCAGTGAACTGATTACTGTCTAAGTCTGCTGCACTATTGTCACCTTTGGCTGGAGTTGATCTTGACGATCCTCTTTTTCTATGTCCTGTGATGGTAGCCCTATTTCCCAAATCTTGTGTCTTCTTGTTTACATTGTTAACCCAAATTTCAGAAATGGAGGCCTGATTGACATAGGTGTTTATTTGGGGTATGTTAGGACTGCAACCCGGAGACAGATTCAAAAAAGGACTTGAATATGTTCCACCAGACTTCAAAATGGAGGGAGCTTATAAAGGCAAAAACTGCAGGGCTACAGTTAGTTACATGAGTTGTTTATCAAGAATTATAATTGGAGCTGGCAAGAAGTAAGGGTGCTTGTTAAGCAAGGATTGGTTGGGGTCAGAAATGGTTGATAGTTACAAGAGGGAACAACCTTGAGACACAAGATTGCAGCTGGTTGATGTTTTGAAAACAGTTGGTGTGCTTGGGTTTGGTATATTTCACAGAAAGTTCAAGTCTCAGTGATATAGGGATGTGTCTGAGACCAGATCCTCAGTAGCCACCAGCTCCATTTTGTATGACTTGGACTATGATTATTATGATTTCAATCTGTCATCAACATGGAGTACATTCTGAGACGGGGAGTTTGGGAGACAAATTTTTGAGAACCTTTTCTATCCTTACATCTTAAAAATAGTTTGGCTGGGCATTAGTTAGAAACTTCTTTCTGAAATTTGGAGGCATTTTCCCATTATCTCCTAGGTTCCATAATGTGGTTGCTGCAGTTACCAGATGCCAGTTTGATTCCCCAAGCTTTATAGGTAACTTGTTTTCACCTCTCTTAAGCCCTTTTGTTCTGAAATGTGGGGTTCTGAATTGGTGCAGCTATTTTTTCATTCTTTTGCTGGGTACACAGCAGGTAATTTCAGTTTGAATGACCTTCACTTATAACTCTCCTAGAGGGTTTTTTCCTTTTTAATTTCAGCAATCATGCTTTCCATTTCCAAAGAGCTCTTTCTTGTTTTCCTGTTGTTCCTTTTTTAAAAAAACATCCTATCAGGTGTTGTGAGTTCAGTCTCTTAACTTTCTGAAAATATCATTTATAATTTTCGAAGTTTCTTCTGCTCTCTTCAAAATCACACTTCTCCCTATGTTACTTTTCCTGTTTGAGTTTCTGCATTCCCTCTGCAAGGCTCTCCTCAAATATCCTGTGATCTCTTCCATGTCAGGTTTTTTTAAAAGCATGCTGGGAACTCTGTGTGCATGCTTGGCACGCTTCATGGCTGAGTGCTCTGGCTGGCATCACAGCACTCTTGAGCAGTGGTGCTCAAATCTGGGTTTGAGACTCAAACTTCAGCGTCTCAGAACCACCTGGAAGCCTTGCTAAGACACAGAGTGCTAGGCACCACCCTCAGATTTTTTATTCAGTAGGTATGTCGACTGAAAAAACACGCACAATGTGATGTGAGTTAAGTTTTACTGGGGGCAAAATGAGGACTACAGCCCGGGAGACAGCATTTCAGACAGCTCTGACCGCTCCAGAGAGGTAGGGAGAAAGGTCAGTATTCTATATGATTTTAGTAGAAAGGGGTATGTGCAATCAAGCACATGTTTTGCCAGAGGCTTGCTGCTAGTCACGAGAAGCAGACGTCGCCGGTAATGAATTTAGTGCTTTTTTAGATATGAGAAGATGCAAGAATTTGGGCTCATAAAACCGCCTGAAAATATCTAACTCTCTGAAGGCCTGTTCTGCCAGTGTTTCCTCTGAGTGCCTCATTCCTGATCGTCATCCTGAACCCCTGCCGGGGTGTGCTGAAGTTCAGCAGCTGCAATGGCTAGTCACTTAATCCTGGTAGAGGCAGATGGCAAGTGCCAATTTTTAGTGGGCAGGTAGAACCTGAGAATTTGCATTTGTAAAAAGTTTGCAGGTGATGGTGGTGTTGCTGATCCTAGAGCCACAATGTAAGAAGCATTGGTCTAGAGGAAACTCACTTCAGCTCCCTGCCTGGTGGAGATGAGATACATCTGCTACCAGAAGCAGAGCAAAGGAATCAGACTGGGATTGTCACTCTTCAGTACTGAGCTTTCTCTAAAGCCTTCAGTTTTAGGAAAGTTCTCATTCCAGAGCTTCAATGTACCTCGTGTCTTGCAAATTATAGTCCCTCTGATAATTTCATCGGAGAATAAACCTCACCCTACCTGGGGGTCTAGCTGTTCCTTATAAAGAGTTCAACCAGACCTCCTTTTTTCAGTCCAACTTCCCATTTCCTTCCTCCTAAAGTGCTACTTGGCTCCAATTCCTGAATCCTTCTAAGGTCTCTGCAGCTTAAGTCTGCCTGGCACCCTTCCGTTCAGGCACACACCTTTCATTTCCCCCACGCTTAGTTAATTACTCTTCTTCCATGTGCTTCCCATTTTCTCCCACTTGTTAACGTTTCACCCATTGTTGCCTCTATTCCCAATTTCTTTCTTTTTTTTTATAAAGTATATAACTTCTTAAAAAAACTATTTCATGGGAATTACAGCCATTATCTTGTAATAACTGTTAATGGAGTAAAATCTGTAAAAATACTGAAATTCGATGCTGTACACCTGAAACTACTACAATAAAAAAAGAATGTGAAAAAAAATATTTCATTTAATAGGGCTCTAGGAGGGAGCAAATATAAATGCATGTGTTCAACCTACTGTTTTATTAAAAATCTCCCTTTCCTTCTTTGCCTTTCCCCCCCCACCTTCACCTGGTAGTTTCTTTATTCTAGAATAAAACAAAGTCATAGACAATGGACATGGTTAAAGGCATATAGTTTCTCTTTTATAAAAACAGTTCTGTCTTATCCTGTGTTATATCCATGAGCTCAGATTGTGTTCCTACTTTTAGGGACCAATGTGAACTACCCAAGTTTTTAGAAGGAGTCTCAGCTTCTTCACTTATTTTGGTCTATACTTGACAGTATTGGAATCAAAGTTTATTATTTGAGTTGTCGATATACCCTTGTTTCATTAAGGATAATTTTCTTCTATAATTTTTATTTTCTGTTTATATTGGTAAATTTCTAGGAAGGCGATTGGATTAGAAATTGCATTCTTCCATCTTCAGTTGAAATTCCTATGTATGAGAATTTTAAGTACCCTGAATTTTTATGTATCCTAGCTTGAGGTAAAATGAAAATTACCCACGCGGAAATTCTTCAATCTCCCCGAAAAAATGTCTCCTTCTAACAGCTACACAGTTTTATTTTTTTTTTTCCTTCATTTTTAAAAAATTCTTTTAGAAAATTTTAATCTGAATTATTTAATATATAACTTTAATATTTAAGTTTACTAATCTTTGAGTTTAAATAGAATTTTCCAATTTTACATAGAAATATATCTATGAAAAGTAGTGAGTGCAAATTTTAAAAAAAATCTTTTTAAGAATGAGCCAAAAAAGATATAACAAATATCTTTTTCAGATTTTCTGGTTGGATTCCTGATCATATTAGATGCTCGAATATATTATCTGAACCAATGAGTGCAAAAATGGATCCATCAAATACATGCACACTTGTCAGATTTCATGCCCTGTTTTTGGTTCTATCAGCATAAGCAGTTCCACTGGTAGGGCTATTCAAGAGAAAAACACAAGGAGTACAACAGGCTCCCTCTGTACTCCTGAGATCCTGAAGTTTAGGGGCTGAATAAATGATCAATAACCCTAATTTATTTTATTTTGTCTAAATTTAATGTGTAGTCCTGTTTTTGTTTTATTTTGTTTTCCTCAAGAGCCAATGAAGTTTTATGAAGCAAGAAGTCTTACCAATATCAAGTGGAATTCAAACCATGAGAGATAAACAGCTCTGGATTGTTCTAAAGTTTATGCACTATGTTAGAAACTGTGTATGTCTTTTTACTAATAAGAATTTTGCAAGTCAATCAGTAAAATGAATCTAACATGAAATAAATCGAATCACTAGGGACTTAGAACAAGAACTAGAGAGAACAATGAAGTCCATACAGCCCATTATTAGGAATGAATTGGTTAAGTATAACGTGCCATTATTATATCATTTTCTTTTCTTTCTCTCTCCCTCTCATATATGTTCTTCATAATGTTTTCCTTGACTAGGTCTTAGAGTCAAGTTTGTACTAATAGAAGAGTTTTTTCTTCCTTTGGGTTTCCAAAACATCTTTTCCTGTCCACCTTTCTGCCTTCTCAAACATATCAATAGGATACTATTTGAGGTCATTTCCATATGGCACCAAAGCTGCTGTATGAAAAGTGAAAGATTCGGGGAAGCACCCTGTTATTTAGGCTACAGGGTAACAGACAGCATATTTCCAAATATGACCCATCGAATCTTTTACGTTTCTTTGTGTACACAGAGCCATAAGTTTATCATTACTAAGTTGTAGATGCTGAAACGTGTTTAAAGCAAAAAGCAGTATTGTCATTTATTCTGAATTATGTCATATATACTTATATTTTCTCCATTTTTTATTCCTCAAAAGGCACTAATTTCAGGATGGAAACTTAGCACAGTATTGAGTTCCTTCACACCAACGGTTCTTGATTTTCCTATGGAATAATAGATTTCACTTTTTAAATAAGTATTACACTAACATCCACACCATGATTTATAGATAGCAGGCCCCTAGTAAAGGTTGCTTCCCTTTCCTTTGAATTTCTTCCATCATTAATTAAAATGATTAAGCTTCTATTAAAACAAGGGTCTCGCTCTGTTGTAATATTTTGGGTTATTCTGAGACCTTTTTCAGGAGAGTAATATTGAAATACATCTTTCTCCAGATCCTTTAAAAGGCACAGTGCTGCTTTTAAGACTTCAAGAACAGCAGCGCTATAAAGTATACTTCTAAGCCTGCACACCAGCAAGTGATATCTTCCTTTGTAACTGTTTTTTCATGAAAAATTATCTATCTTCAAATATATTCTAATAGATTTAAATTAAAAATCAACCTAATGTAGCATATGTTCATGGCATTCAAATTTGCTTATTAAAGCACTCATACTGAGGTGAAATTTCAGAGGGACTTTTTTATTTAAAAACATTTTCTCATTAGTATCCCATCAAAAAGGCACAAAATGGTAAGAGGTACAATGAGTAGATGCAGCTCATGAGAAACATGAACAGTAATGAAGTCCAGGTATTTCCCGACTAAAGACTGGCAGGAACTCTGTTAGAAATAGAAATGTATAATGATAGTTATCAATATTGTACTGTCATACTCCAGAAGGTAGATCAACTGCAAAACAGAGCGGCTCTCCTCTGCTGTTTTCAAATCTTCACAATATTCTCCAACACAGCAAGTGGAATACAGCATAAGAAAAAAATGTTATTTCAAACTAACTTTAGTGTTGGACTAGAGTATATTCGGCTAATCATTGCAAAGTTATTGCAGCTCTCAAACAATCAAAAAAACTATTAAACAGATAGATGATATTGACATACTATGATAAGATTAAGCCATTCATGTCAGGTCATGACAGACCTGGAGTCTGTCATACAGAGTGGAGTAAGTCAGAAGGAGAAAAACAAATACTGTATGCTAACACATATATATGGAATCTAAGAAAAAAAAAAAATGTCATGAAGAGCCTAGAGGTAGGACGGGAATAAAACACAGACCTACTAGAGCATGGACTT
>NC_041231.1:80492811-80528104 GCF_002837175.3 Physeter macrocephalus | reverse complement strand
ACTACCAAATGTAGGGTGGATAGCTAGTGGGAAGCAGCCGCCTGGCACAGGGAGATCAGCTTGGTGGTTTGTGACCACCTAGAGGGGTGGGATAGGGAGGGTGGGAGGGAGGGAGACGCAAGAGGGAAGAGATATGGGAACATATGTATATGTATAACTGATTCACTTTGTTGTAAAGCAGAAACTAACACACCATTGTAAAGCAATTATACTCCAATAAAGATGTTAAAAAAAAACTATTAAACAGATAGGTGATATTGACATACTGTGATAGGATTAAGCCATTCATTCCCAAAATGAAACTGCTTTATGTAAAAGTACTGATGTAGGTACCAAAAATTAGATAACCTGTGCATAAATCCGGAAATGCATTCAAAACATTTAGAATTGTCAATCTACATTTTTTTCCAAGATGATAAAAAGCCTTCTGAGTAGTAACATTGGGTCTATTATCAGTCTATGGCAGAGACATTTATGCTCATCATGCAATTTCCAGACCCAAATAGTTAAGCCACGTAAGTAGTTCTGGCCAGTTAAATCCCAAAGGGGATATGTGTGTCTCTTCTGGGCTGAGGCCATGGAAACTCATATGTGATTCTGCAGTCTTGCCCTTGCTTTGCTGCAGCAGATATGGAGTCCTTAGTGCCTTAATACAGGTTCTACATCTTGAAAGTCTGAGTAAAACAAAGTATCTGTTCATTCACAAAAGATTTATAGCATGAACAAGAAGGAAGCCTTGGCTGTCACTGGGATTTGTTTGTGTTGTTTTTGGTAGTTTGTATCTTTCAAGAAATGTGTTCATTTAATCTAAAATATCTGATTTACTGGCATAAAATTTCTAATAATATTCCCTTATCATTTAAAGACCTGTAGAATCTGTAGTAATGTCACATTTCTCACCCCTGAGATGATCATTTTGTCTTGTATTATTCCTGTTAAGTCTGGCTAGAGATTGATTTTTTTTTTAACTTCTCAAAGAATGAGCTTTTGTTTTCACTGATTTTTCTACATTGTTTTAAATTTTCTATTTAGTTGATTTCTACTCTAGTTTATTGTTTCCTTTCTTCTACTTATGTTAAATTTAAGTTCATTTTCTTTTCCTAGTTTTCTAAGGTGGAAACTGAGATCATTGATTTGAGATCTTTCTTCTTTTCTAATACAGGTGTTTATTTAGTGCAATAAAATTTCCCCTAAGTATTGATTTAGTGACGCATATTTTGATAGTGTGTGTAATTTTTATTCAATTCAAAATACTTTCTAATTTCTTTTTTTTTTTTTTGCTTTTGCCCCATGGGTTACATAAAAGTATGCTATTTGGTTTCCAAATGTTTAAGGATACTCCAGAGATTTTTCTCTTATGGATTACTAATTTAATTTTTTTTTTTCTTTTTTTGCGGTACGCGGGCCTCTCACTGTTGTGGCCTCTCCCGTTGTGGCGCACAGGCTCCGGACGCACAGGCTCCGGACGCACAGGCTCGGCGGCCATGGCTCACGGGCCTAGCCGCTCTGTGACATGTGGGATATTCCCAGACCGGGGCACGAACCCGTGTCCCCTGCATCGGCAGGCAGACTCTCAACCACTGCGCCACCAGGGAAGCCCCTAATTTAATTATATTTTGATTTGGGAATATACTTTGCAGAACTTGAATCCTTTTAAATTTATTATTTGATGGCCCAGAATATGGTCTGTCTTGAAAAATGTTCCCTGTGCTTTCTGCTGTTGTTGGCTGCTCCATAAATTTCAGATGAGAAGGTTGACAGCATTGTTTCAGTCATCTATCACCTTACTGATTTTATTGTCTACTTGTTCCATCAATTATTGAGAGAGGGATATTGAAATCTCTGACTATAATTTTGAATCCATCTCTTTCTTTGCAATTCAGGGGGGTTTTTTTGTTTTTTTGTGTGTGTTTTTTTTTTTTTTGCGGTACGTGGGCCTCTCACTGTTGTGGCCTCTCCCGTTGTGGAGCACAGGCTCCGGACGCACAGGCTCAGCGGCCATGGCTCATGGGCCCAGCCGCTCCACGGCATGTGGGATCTTCCCGGACCGGGGCACGAACCCGCGTCCCCTGCATCGGGGAGGGTTGAGGTGGACTCTCAACCACTGCGCCACCAGGGAAGCCCTGCAATTCAGGGGTTTTTTTCATGTATTTTGAAATTCTGTAATTAGATACATAAACATTTAGGATTATTATGTCCCCCTGATGTGTTGACCCAGGAATAATTGTAAAATGATCTTCATTATCCTTGGTAGAATTTTTTACACTGAAATTTATGTTGTTAGATCTTAATATCATCACTCCAGCTTTTGTTTGGTTGGTGTCATCCTGATATGTCTTCTTCTATCCCTTTCTTTTAACTTATTTGCGTGTTTACACTTAAAGTGAGTTTTTTGTAGACATTATACAGTTGGATTTTGCTTTTTTATGCACTATGACAATCTCTGTCTTTTAATTGGGGTATTTAGACCATTTACATTTCATGCCATTTAAAAAAAAATTTAATGGAGTATAGTTGATTTACAATGCTGTGTTAGTTTCAGGTGTACAACAAAGTGAATTAGTTATACATATACATATATCCACTCTTTTTTAGATTATTTTCCCATATATGCCATTACAGAGTATTGAGTAGAGTTCCCTGTGCTATACAGGAGGTCCTTATTAGTTATCTATTTTATATATAGTAGTATGTATATGTCCATCCCAATCTCCCAATTTATCCCTCCCCCTCCACTGCCTGGTAACCATAAGTTTGTTTTCTACATTTGTAACTCTATTTCTGTTTTGTATTTTTGCGGTACGTGGGCCTCTCACTGTTGTGGCCTCTCCCGTTGTGGAGCACAGGCTCCGGACGCACAGGCTCAGCGGCCATGGCTCATGGGCCCAGCCGCTCCACGGCATGTGGGATCTTCCCGGACCGGGGCACGAACCCGCGTCCCCTGCATCGGGGAGGGTTGAGGTGGACTCTCAACCACTGCGCCACCAGGGAAGCCCTGCAATTCAGGGGTTTTTTTCATGTATTTTGAAATTCTGTAATTAGATACATAAACATTTAGGATTATTATGTCCCCCTGATGTGTTGACCCAGGAATAATTGTAAAATGATCTTCATTATCCTTGGTAGAATTTTTTACACTGAAATTTATGTTGTTAGATCTTAATATCATCACTCCAGCTTTTGTTTGGTTGGTGTCATCCTGATATGTCTTCTTCTATCCCTTTCTTTTAACTTATTTGCGTGTTTACACTTAAAGTGAGTTTTTTGTAGACATTATACAGTTGGATTTTGCTTTTTTATGCACTATGACAATCTCTGTCTTTTAATTGGGGTATTTAGACCATTTACATTTCATGCCATTTAAAAAAAAATTTAATGGAGTATAGTTGATTTACAATGCTGTGTTAGTTTCAGGTGTACAACAAAGTGAATTAGTTATACATATACATATATCCACTCTTTTTTAGATTATTTTCCCATATATGCCATTACAGAGTATTGAGTAGAGTTCCCTGTGCTATACAGGAGGTCCTTATTAGTTATCTATTTTATATATAGTAGTATGTATATGTCCATCCCAATCTCCCAATTTATCCCTCCCCCTCCACTGCCTGGTAACCATAAGTTTGTTTTCTACATTTGTAACTCTATTTCTGTTTTGTATGTCATTTTGATGATTTAAGTTCATCATTTCCTATCTTTTCTTTGTTCCCTTTTTCCATATTTTTCTATCTTCCTTTGTGTTGAATGGGATTATTATTAAATCTTATCTCCTGTTTAGTTTATTAGCTATAACTCTTCGGCACTCCTTTATTATTATTTAAATGGTTGTTTTAGAGTTTATATTACACATCTTTAACATCGCAGTCTACCTTCAAGTGATATTCACCACATCACATATAGAATAAGAACTTTATCATAGTATGGTTCCATTTTTCCCTTCCCAGCTTTTTCATTGTTATCATATATTATTGTTGTCATGTTATTATTTTTTAAACAACCAATATTTACTCATAAAACTAAAATTTACAAGTTTTTCATTCCTATTTATAGATCTTTAATTCCATCTGTTATCATTTTTCTTCCTTTTGAAGGACTTCCTTTAACATTTCTCATAAAATCTTTACTTTGCTTTCATCTCTAAAAGGTATTTTCTCTAGACAGCAGAATTCTAGACTGGCAGATAGTTTTTCTTTCAATATTTTAAAGATGTTGCTCCACTCTCTTCTCACTTACATTTTTTTCCAGTGAGAAATTTCCTGCCATTTTTGTCTTTGTTCCTCTGTATATAACATGTTATTTTGCTGTGAATGCTCTTAAAATTTTCTCTTGAGAAAACCTGGTTTTGAGCAAAACCTGATTTTGAGCAATTTGATGATGATATGCCTTAATGTAGTTTTCTTCATTTCTTGCACTTGAGCTTCTTGTATCTGGATTTATAGTTTTCATCAAATTTGGAAAAATTTTGGCCATCATTTCTTTAAGTATTTTTCCCCCACCCCACTTCATTCAGGAACTCCAATTCCATATATATTCTACTGCATGCAGTTGACCCACTGCTCACAGATACTGTGTTCTTTTTTTTTTTTTTCCTTTGGCTGTGTTGGGTCTTCGTTGCTGCGCGTGGCTTTCTCTAGTTGCAGAGAGCAGGGGCTATTCTTTGTTGAGGTGAGCAGGCTTCTCATTGTAGTGGCTTCTCTTGTTGTGGAGCATGGGCTCTAGATGTATGGGCTTCAGTAGTTGTGGCGCACGGGCTTAGTTGCTCCACAGCATGTGGGATCTTCCTGGGCCAGGACTCGAAACCGTGTCCCCTGTATTGGCAGGCAGATTCTTAACCACTGCACCAACAGGGAAGCCCATGGGTGTGTTCATTTTTAAGCTCTTTTTTTCTCAATTAGATTCATTGTGAATAGTTTCCATTTCTGTCTTTGAGTTTACTCATCTTCTGCAATGTCTAATCTGCCATTAATCCCACACAGTATATTTGTCATCTCGGAAATTGTACCTTTTATTTCTAGAAGTTAGGATTTGTTCATTTTTATATTCCGTATCTCTGCTTAACTTTTTGAGCGTATGAAATACAGTCATAATAACTGTTTTAATGTTCTTGCCTGCTAATCCAAATATCTGTATTAGCTCTGATTTGGTTCCAAATGATTGACTTTGCTCCTAATTGTGGATTATATTTTTCCTGCTTCTTTTAATGCCTGATAATTTTGATTAGATGCCGGAGATTGTGAATTTTACCTTGTTGGACTCTGTATTTTTGTACACCTTTCATTATTGTGGAGCTTTGTTCTAGGATACAGTGCACTTACCTGGAAGCTGTTTGATCCTTTCAGTTTTACTTTAAACTTTTGTTAGCTGAAATCAGAGTAATGTTAATCTAGAGATAATCATTCCTCACTACAGAGGCAAGACTCTTCTGAGCACTCTACTCAATGCCCATGACTTAGAGGTTTTCCAGGCTGGTTGGTGGTAATAGACACTATTCCTGTGCCTCTGTGAGCAGCAGGTCCTGTTCCCTTTATTACTTTTGAATGATCCTTTCCCCAAACTAGGGTAGCTTCTTCACATACAAGTGCTGATCGATACGCTGCTAAATTCTCCAGGAAGCCCTCTTGAAGATCTGCAACCTTCTCTGTCCTGCAGCTACTTCCTCTCCAGTATTCCATTCTACAAATTTTAGCCTCCTTGTTAGCCCCATACTCTCAGCTCCATCTCAGGGAGTCCATTGGGCTCCGTCCAGGTTCTGCTTCCCTGCACGATGGGCTGGAAACTCCCTCAAGGCAATAAGCTGGGAGTAATAGTAGGGGTCATCTCATTTGTTTCCCGTTTCTCCGGGATTACTGTCTTTAATTGTCTGATGCCCATATACTTCCTTGAAAACTGTTGTTTCATATCGTTTGTCCAATTTTTTGGAAAACCAGTCATAATAACTGCTTTAATGTTCTTGTCTGCTCATCCTAGTATCTGTTGTTTCAGGTAGGTGGGATGGTTGATCTGGTCCCTGTGATTCTATCTTGGCCAGAAGTGGAAGTCCAAGCCACTGGGAGTTTGAGATTAATTTGTTACCACAGCATAATCCAGTCTATCCACAAACATTATCCCCAAATCAGAAAGTCTATTAGCAAAGCATCTGTTTTTAATATCTAAAATAAAAACAAAATCCAGTGATTTAAGACAACTTCAACTTTCATGTTAAAGAAAGCTATCAGGCTCTCTATTAGTAGTTAGAGGACTGTCTCAAATACTGAGAATTCTACACAATACACTTTTGAAAAGTAACATGGATTTGGTTGTCTTCAGCCCCCAGTGAACAGACCTGCTTAGAATTGAAGTACATGGATGTAGTCTTAAATTCGAATGGTAGAAATACATTTACAGTATTCCTTGGGTTGGAGGGGGTGGGGTGGGAATATAGAATAACTAATTCAGATTAAACTTTATTAAGAGATGAACCATATATTACCTAGTCTGAAAATTCATAACAGGAATAGAACGTGCAGCTTTAGCAACAGTATTTCTGCGTGGTCTTATAAATAATGGAAATTCGACCTGCAATAACAGATGTATCTTAAGTAATAAGTCTCAAAATGGGATTTGAGAATTCATGTTCTGTGCAGTCAACTTCAGTCTTTCTTGAATGAAACTATGCTAGTTTTTTTCTCTTAACTATCAAATTCTTTACATTTAGTTTTCTTTTTTTCTGTTTAAAAATCATCTAATATATTATAGGCAACTTAAAAAATGATGAAAAGCATTCATGTTCCCACTATGCTAAGACAATCATTTTCAAATATTTTTATTATCTTCCAATCCTTATGCGTGCATGCGTGTGTGTGTGTGTGTGTGTGTGTGTGTGTGTGTGTGTGTGTGAGTAGTTTAAGCACAGGGAGATCAGCTCGGTGCTTTGTGACCACCTAGATGGGTGGGATATGGAGGATGGGAGGGAGACCCAAGAGGGAGGAGATACAGGGATATATGTATATGTATAGCTGATTCACTTTGTCATAAAGCAGAAACTAACACACCATTGTAAAGCAATTATACTCCAATAAAGAGGTTAAAAAATAAATAAAAAATAAAATTGATTAAAAAAAAAAAGTACATAGCATAGTGTATAAGACCTTGAATTCTGTACCATATTCTCTGGCTTCACATCCTTGCCTTCTCATTCCCTAGCTCTTTGATCCCGGACAACCTATTTAACTCTGTGCCACATCTTTATAACATGGAGAATAATATTACCTACCTCATGTGGACGGTTTGAGGAGCTAATGGAATAATATTTGTAAAGTACTTAAAACAGAGGCACGTGCGTAATACACACGTAATACTAGCTATTTTTGTAGATACTTTCATGTTTCTATAGATTCTTCATAATTATTTATTCTATGACTATATTCTATCATCTTAAAGGTCTGCAATTTACTGAATTAATTTTTGTTCAAATTATTTCTAAATGTCATTATAGATAATGCTACTGAGAAATCTTCACAAATGTATCTCTGATTCTATTGAATTATATATCAGAATGGGGTTATTGTGTAAAAGGGTTTGTGTATTATGCTCTTTTCCAAAAGGGCTGCACCAATATATAATTGGTTTCTTGGATTAATTATTTTAAAGAGTGAATTGGAATTTTCTTTAATGATGGTAGATTGAAAATCACTTCAAATCTTAAATTCTTGAATATCTTATAGATTAATAAGCTTTCTCTCCACCCATATATAATAATATCTCTCTTGATTAAAAGAATATATCCCGGTGCTGTACTTATTTATCCAGAAACAACATGAATGGGAGTAGAAGTAACATAAAAAGAAGAGTTAGATATACATTCTCAGATATCAAAAACTAATATATAATGAAACTAATATATAATAAAAACATTACATTGTAATTAAAATCTCCCCTGAAGCAGAAACATGCTTCATAAATTATTTAATCCAAAGTTTAATTTAGGTAAAATGTTTGAGACAGTGGGAGATGGATCTAAAACTGTAGGGGTGGCAAGGTCTGGAAGAGCATGGAAGACCAGAAATATTGCTATGACAATTTTTGTATATCTGCCACACTAACACTTCAGCAATACTACTAATGCTGTGAAATACTATATATTAAAACTGTAATATTAATACTAACACGGCAACTAGAAATGCCATATATTAAAACACAGTATTAATACTAACACTGCAATACTTACCACATACCTCTGATGGTAACTGCACTACTTTTGTGTACTTCCTGGTTTTCATGGCCATCTCTTTCAGGTGACACAGGTTCCCTGAAAACAGAATTTGTACCTTAGTTACATTTTATTTCAAAACCTAGCACAAGGCTTAGTGCAGAATAGGCACTTAATGCATGTTTGTTGTAGGAGTGAAAAGTTCGAATCATCACAACTAAAAAAAAAACCAAGGTAATATACAGTCATCCTTCAGTGTTCGCAGGGTGTTGGTTCCAGGATCCCCCGCGGATACCAAAATCCGAGAATGCTGGAGTCCTTCTGCAGTTGGTGCCCGCGGGTTGCGCATCCACTTGTGGGGGTAGGGGGCGGGGGGAGAGGGTGGGTTCAGCCAGCCTTGGATGGAAAATATTCAATGGCAAAGTGGAAAAGGTGATGTCAAAAGAAGAAACATGGAAGGGCTTAAAAAGGTAGAATATTGAATTAGGATGTGAAATCTTTCCCGCAGGAAATGTTAGAGGGAAAATTATGCATATGGAAGATATTATGATGTTTAGCTTCTGCTCCTGCAATCTGTTTCGGCAGACAACATTCAAAATTGAAGGAAGTTTCCAATTTACTCCAGATAGTGTTGTTTTTTTAAAATAAATTTATTTATTTATTATTTATTTATTTTTGTCTGCGTTGGGTCTTTGTTGCTGTGCTCGGGCTTTCTCTAGCTGCGGCAAGCGGGAGCTATCCTTTGTTGCGGTGCGTGGGCTGCTCATTGCGGTGACTTGTTGCAGAGCACGGGCTCTAGGCGCACAGGCTTCAGTAGTTGTGGCATGTGGGCTCAGTAGTTGTGGATCGCGGGCTCTAGAGCACAGGCTCAGTAGTTGTGGCTCATGGGCTTAGCTGCTCAGCTGCATCCGGGGTCTTCCCAGGCGAGGGCTTGAACCCTTGTCCCCTGCACTGGCAGGCGGATTCTTAACCACTGCGCCACCATGGAAGTCCCCAGATAGTGTTTTATGTGATGTTATCATTTAAGCAGTCAATGTTTTCCTGAGAGATTACTTCATAGTCCTTAGTTATATAAATACATCATCCAAATACTCTTTTTCTTAATGGAATATTTTTTTATGTGCAAGGTGCTTTGGACAAGATATACTGGGCCTCATTCTGCTTCTCCATTAATGCATTTTATATGCTTTATGCTTTACAGTCTGATTCGAATTTTTCAAATACTCCCTTGATTTTAATCTAAGCCAGTGTAATATTTTGTGTTCACACCAGAATCTTTTCTGTAGGGATATCTCAGATCATTTAACCTAATGGGATTCTTTTTAAGATGTATAGTGCAGGAGTGATTTTACTTATATTCTAAATAAGATACTGAAAGGTACAAAGATTATTTCTTGATTAAAAATCTTATCCAAACTCAGAGATAAATCTCCCACTAGCATGCAGGTAGTACATTTTCTCAAAATGATATTCCCCACAAAGCAGAATCCTTAACTTTTTGTTCTTTAATCCAGACCATTGGAAATGCTGATGAAAGATAAGAACCTCACCCTCAGAGTAAAAACAAACCAACACATAGTCACACATTTTTGTTGTTGTTGTTGTTTTGCATACAATTGCCAAAGCTATCACAGCTCACAGGAGAACCTCCATTATCCAAAAGTTAAGGGTGGACTCCTTTGTTCTGGAAGGTATATCTTACCATTGACTTTGTCATCGTCACCATCATTATCATCCTTACCATTATGACCACAATCATTAGATGTTGTTTCTATAGTAGTTTAGAATTTTCAATGTACGTGAATCTATATTGTTTAATTTTCAAGGCAAATTTTGTGTGAGTGTATGTGTGTATACACACTTATTCTACAGTTAATTTAGTAAACATGCAGTGAGTATCTTCTTTGTGCCAGGCACTCTTTTAGAAGCTAAGGATAAAAATAAAATCTGCCCTGGAGGAGTTCATATCTCTTAGTGTTGATAGACTGACAACAAATAATTACAGAGTAATTGGAGTACAAAGCCAAGAGAGCTGTAGCAGAGATAGATAAGTAAATGTTGCGGCAGCACAGCCCAGGAGACAATGAATTCCTTCTTGGAGGAGCTCCATAGCCAAAGCTTACATTCCAACAGACATGGAATATCAATATTTTGTCAATAAAATACACTCAAATTACTTCCACCACCATCACCATTCATTTCATTGTCCCCTACTCTAGAAGATGTATTTCTGTTCATTTTTTTCCAATTTTTTTCTAATACATGTACGTACCCAGCCTCCCTGACCCACCCCCTCCGATAATTGTCAAAAAATTTAAAATTTTTTTGCAGAAGCATAATGAGGGACTAAATGTTGCTCTGCCCCTATTCTAAACAGTTTTCTTGGATATGCAGTATATCTTTTCCTCTGGAACTTTCTGGTACCCTGAATCATTGGTGTATTATCTTTGTATGTTATGTAACATCTCTATCTTGTTTTTGTTTTTGTTTTTGTTTTTTTTCTAACTTGGGCAACTTTTTAAAGATCATAGTAATATATCTATACACAAACTAATCAGTTTTTATTTTGTGCAGATAGTTGTTGACATTTATCTCCTTAATGCTCTTCTTCTGTTTTCTGGTAGACTGATACCTGATCAACTATTTTTATAGGATGTAAAGAGGGATCTTCTTAGTAAGGTGAAAAGGTCACTTTAGAACCAAAATAAATGAAAAAAATACCCAGCCTTCCTTGTTTTGGGTACAGACTATCCTCAGTTATTCATCCAATAATTACTGAGTACAGAATTGGCTACATACATTGCAGAACTTTGTGTCAAATAAAGATCTGGGGCCTCTTACTCAAAAATTAAGTGTTTCAAATGGCAACAGCAGAACACTAAACCAAAGGTGGGGCTCTTCTCTGCATGGGGCCTGGTGTAATTGTACAGGTCACACTCCCATGAAGACAGCCCTATCTTAACATATACTATGTTCCTGGCACAGTAAGTGTCCAGACTACCAAGAAAATTAGGAAGAGATCACTGCCTCCCAAGGAAAACAGACAAGTAAACAGACAATTGCTTTACTAATTTAGAACAAATATATCTGCACAGCGTCATAGTCTATAGAACCACTATTTTGGCACCTAAATAGCACTGAAAAGCAATTTAAATATCTACTGAACACTTTCACTAAAGTGCCAAAAGGAAATTACATAGAAAAAGTTAAGAAATGTATTTCTTTTATTTTCTTTTCCATGTTCCAAACTGGATGATCCCCACCTGTTATGAACTGAATGTTTTTGTCCCCCCAAAATTCATATGCCAAAACCTTACAATCCAATGTGATGGTGTTAGGAGGTGGGGCCTTTGGGAGGTAATTAGTTCTAGAGGAGGTCATGAGGGTGGGGCCCTCATTAATGGGATTTGTGTCCACGAGAGAGCTTGCTGTTCTCTGCTCTCTGCCATGTGAGGATACAAAGAGAAGGCAGCTTTCTGTAACCCAGAAGAGCATCTCACTAGAACTTGACCAAGCTGGCACCCTCAACTCAAACTTCCAGCCTTCAGAACTGTGAGAAATAAGTTTCTATTGTTTATAAGCCACTCAATTTATGGCACTTTGTTATAGCAGCCTGAATAGCCTAAAACACTGCCTTAAACCTTTCATTTTAGTTCCTCCAGATCTCAGAACCTTTCAAAACAGTATTTCCAAACTCATCCACACTGAACTTTTTCTCTCCTCTGTATTCTTCTTTTTTCTCATCACATCTTTCTGGACCTTGTCTTTTTTCCTGAAAGGGGGCTAGTTCTTGGCCTAGTAGTGAAAATCAATCTAGTTTTCGCTGGCTTACCTAAAGCAGCCACAGGCCAAACCACCCCCAGTCCCTCTGATACCCTCAGCCTTTGCATTGTCTTCATTCACTTTTCAAAGAAACACAGAGTTATTTGTTTTGTTTATTTATTTTCCTAGTTTACTTGTTTATTGTCTGTCTCCTAACCAGAATTTAATTACCAAGAATGAAGACACTTGGCCTGTTACTTGGTTCCTAGAGCTTTGAAGTGTTGACTCAATGATGTTCTGTTGGATACATGAACTGTAAAGAATTCAGGAAGTGTGGAACAAGGGAAAGAAGAGAGAGAAGTGAGAGATGCAGCTGGAGCAATACAAAGTTCTAGGAATAAGCAAGGCAAGACCTGGGGTTTAGACCGGACCCCAAGGGCTGTGTGGAGCCATTGAGGAGATAGAAACAGAGCTGTGCTATTTAGAACATCTCTCCCATGTTGAGAGACCATATAAGATGCAGGGTAGAGAATGGATTCAGTAGAAGTCAGACTGAAAACAAGACACCAGTTAGGAGAATATTGTAGAAATCCAGGCAAAAGATAAAGGAATAGAGAAAATGGGACAGGTTCCAGCTCCTTCTCTTATGTTGATCCTTCCTGTTTCCTGTTTTAATCAAATGGATCAAATTTACAATTGTAAATCAACTACACTTCAATTAAAAAATATAAAACTTTTTGAAAAATATAAAATTTACAAAATCAGATATATAGCAGTAAAAAATAAAGTAAGCTAGAAGACTATATGTTGTGGCAAAACTCTACAGTAAGCCTTGTGACTCCCAGCTCTTGATTTTCACGCTTTTGTATGATTCCCTCTCCTTCGGGGTGGGTACTGGACCTGTGGCTTGCTTTAAATCAGTAGAATTCGGCAAGGGTAATGGATGTCGCATCCATGGTTACGTTACATAGGACCGTGCCCTCTGCCTTGCAAAGAGACTCTCTACCTTGCCAGCCAAGGCCCCAATTCTACAACCACAAGGGACTAAATCTGGCCAACAACCATGTGAGCTTAGAGGTGGATCCTTCACTGGTTCAGCCTTGAGACGAGACCTCAGCCTCAGCCAACACTTTGATTGTAGCCTTGGGGAACTCTGAAGCAGAGGACCCAGTTATACCATACCCAGACTTATGCCCCACAGAAACCGTGCTATAACTAGTCATGTGTGTTGTTTTAAGCCACTACATTTGTTATGTATCTATGCAGCAATAGATCACCATTACAACATAGTAAAAAAAAAGACTGTAGAGACTAAACATGAAAACTGCCTCAGAACTGGGCACTACGCTGTGAATAAATTAAAATAACAGCAAATGGCTAGCAAGGGTCTGGTGTGTGTACCTTTGGGTTTGGAGTTTTCTTTCTTTTATAGTACGTATAAGTAATTGTAATTATAATAACGTAAGTTTTCAAGTATTTGCTTGATACCTATCTCTCCCAAATAGACTTTAAACTTTTTAATACCAGGAATAGTGGGGACGTGTCTTCACTTTTACACTGTATCCCCAGGCTTAGCACAGCCTGGCAGGGAGTCGTCACTCAAGCATACATCTATTTAAGATATTTGATGGTTGAATAAAAGAATGAACTGCAGCAAGTTCCTGGGACCTAATGTCTCAGGTTGAAAGCTGTATTTTAGAGACAACTGTCAGAGAGCCCTGAGGATCTGGCTCTAAGTACACACATGAGCAATTATTTTCTAGAGCAGAGCTGTTTGCATCAGGCCCAGGAAGACTGCTGAACCCTAGTCTATTGCAGATGGAAGACAACACCCCTGTGATTTTTCTCTTCTCTTTTTCTTTACCCTTTTTCAGGCTTAGCCCCTTTCTGATTTGGAAACCCTTTGTTCACCACACCTGACTTTCAACCCAAGATGCATTTTCTCCAATGAGTATTGTCTTCTGTCCTCACAATGTTGAAAAGCAAAAAATTAAACTATACAACACTACTTTAATAATCATTCCTCACACCCCTTGGTCTGGTGGCAGATGTGTGATCTGCCTTCTGAGCATTCCCAGTCATTCTAGATCCCCAAAACAGATTGCTCCATCAAGGCTTTAAGAATATTGGCATCAGATCTGCAGAGACAGCCTTTTGCTCATTTCTAAATCCCCAAATGCCAAATTTTTACATCATTTTATCTCCCAGAGCATATTCTAAGAATCCTCACTGTTCTACCCTCTAATTTTTACCTCTTCAGTATTATATTATCTGTTGTCTCTTTATTTTTTTTTCCTTCTACTCCAGTTTATCTATATACCAGTCTGAGCACATTTAATTTTTCTCTCTTTAATTGCCAGTGATGCCATCTATAGTAGTTAGATTGGAGTTTATTTTATACACTGCTGTCATTCAAAATAACCTTTTCTTTTTTAATATTACCAAAGTAATGTATGGTCAAGGCATGTAGATAAGTAACATGGGTAAGAAAAAAGAAAAAGTCCAACCATCGAGGAATAACCACTGGTAACATCATAGTAATTTCTTTCCAATATTGCCCTGTGGTAAATAAGAAAGAAAATTGTACTAATCCATTTCATATTTGCAGAAATATGGCAGTATAGATGTCCAGGAAAACTTCAACCAGCACCAACACCTAAAAATGCTAGATAAAACATTTTGTGAAAATACTTTTTTTTATAGCAAAGCTGATCTGGCAGTGAAGGAAGGAAAAGATCAGAGGTTACAAATGACAAGGAAGCACAAATCCAGAGTGTCTTGAAGTCAGAGTTTGCCCTGAGGGGAACTGCTGACCCCACAGCCTAAGGCTTGGGTTTCCATGGGTCACACCTGAGTGAGACAGGAGGAAAAGCCTGTCCCCTGAGGAGAGTAGGGGCAGGATTGGGATCTCACACCTTATGCAGAACGCTTAGAGGGTGGCAACTTTTTTGGATGAACTTGGAAAAATTGATTCTGCAGAGGGAAACAGTGGGCAATACATGTCTTCTTAGCCCTTGGTGCTGCGTGAAAGGAAAATAAAAAAACATTGAGAATTCCCATCTATAATTCTACACTCAGAAGCAAACATAGATGCTCTTTTTGAAAAATATACTTTAAGTGCCATCTTCAAATAATTCCAGAAAATCAAGTTTCAAACAGGGCACATGCTCACAAACAACAATGGGCAAGAGTCACAGAAAAAACAAACTGCAGAATCAGAGCTTAGAGACTTCACATCTTTGAAAATTGACAATATAATAAACAAACTAGGAGTGTTACATCTGTTTAAAAAAATAAAAGAGGGAATCAGAAGAATGATAAGGGGGTTTCAAGATTTTCAAAATCGATGAAGCAGATTTCAAAGAGAACCAAATAGAGTTCTAGAAATTTAAAAAATGAATATAATAATTAAATACTCAGTGGGTGAGACTTAAAGAGAAGGTAAACTGGAAAATAAGAGCTGAAGAAATGATAGAAAACTGGACATAGAGATAAAAATTATGAAAGAAAGCTAAGGAACGTAAAGGATAGAATGAGAAGGTTTAACAAACATTAAATCATAGTCCCAGAAAGAAAGAACAGAAAGAGTAGCAGAAAAGTCATATCCAAAGAAATAATGAGTAAGAATATTCCAGATTTTATAAAAGACTCCATTTCTCAGAGTCAGAAAGTCCAAAAGAACTTAAGCAATATAAACAAAAACCTATCCATACCCAGCCACATTATATTGTAATTACAAAATGCAAAGGACAAGAAGATTTTGTGTGTGTGTGTGTGTGTGTGTGTGTGTGTGTGTGTGTGTGTGTGTGTGTGTGGTGCGCGGGCCTCTCACTGTTGTGGCCGCTCCCGTTGCGGAGCACAGGCTCCGGACGCGCAGGCTCAGTGGCCATGGCTGACGGGCCCAGCCGCTCCACGGCCTGTGGGATCTTCCTGGACCGGGGCACGAACCCGTGTCCCCTGCATCGGCAGGCGGATTCTCAACCACTGCGCCACCAGGGAAGCCCAAGAAGAAGATTTTAAAAAGCAAAAAAGTTAACTGGAGAGAAAAGGAAGACATAATGGAACAAAATTTAAACTGACATTTTGACAACTATGAAAAGTAGAACATAATTATCTTTAATGCACTGAGAAAAAATAACTATCAACATGGAATTCTATGTCTAGCAAAGAATATCTTACGAATAAAGGTAAAATAACGACATTTTCAGACAAGAAAGAAACTAAGTTTAGTTAAAAATTAATTAACACTAAAGGAACAGCTAATGAATGCAATTCAAGAAGAAAAAAAATGATCCCAAATAGAAGGTGTGAGCTACAAGGAGAAATGTGAAAAAAGAAAATATAAACTTTTTGGTAAATATTATATATACCAATAACAATATCTAATAACAAATATGTTATATAGCAGTAACATTTTTAAAGAAAATTATTCTTTTTTTTCTTTGGGGGGAGGACAAAGGGAGGTGGGTAAAGGTATCAAGGTAGAACTAAATGGGCAAAATTACCATATATGTGAGGAGTAGTGTTATCGATATAAAATGTTCTTGCATGGCTTGGTGAAAAAGTAAAGATATTAATAAACCTCAGATTTTTTTTAAGTTAAATACACAATTGAACATCTCTAGAGTACTCATTAAAAATAAAGAAATAGAATAGAAATTGTGCACAATTTCAAAATTAAGAGGGAAAAGTAAATTATTTAGGGAAAGCTCAATACAAAGCAAGGCAAGAAAGACTAATAAAAAGGAAACATAAAAATTAGTATGAATAAGAGGATAGAAATAAACCAAATATATTAGGAATCATAATCAAGGCAAATTAACTAAACTGTCCAGTTTAAATTTTTCAGATTGCATGTTTTAAAAAATACATCCTAATGTAGAGAAAAGATGAATGTGAAATAATCAGAAAATACACCTTGGCCAGTGATAACCAAACAAAATCAGGTAAACTATATTAATATCAAGGGAAAAAGACATAAAGGCAAAAAAGGCTTTACTAGAGATGGAGGTCACCATACATTAACAAAAAGTCTCTAGCTGTCAGGAAGATGAGAATTCTAAATTTGTATATTCCTAATAACATAGCTTCAAAATATATAAAGCAAAACTTAGCAGAAATGTAGAAATAAATTTAAAATGTACTATTATAGTGAAAGATTTGAACATACTTCTCTCAATAATTAAAAAATCTAGCAGAAAACTAGATTATTGGTAATAATAATTATTACCAAAGCTATTATTGGTAATAATAGAGAATATTTGAACAACACAAAGAACAAATTTAGTCTAATAGCCATAATGCACCAAGAATGAGAGGCTGCACATATTTTTAAGTACAAGTGAAACATTAATAGAAATTAATTGACCATCATCTGGACAGTATAGCAAGATTCAACAAATTGCAACGAATCAGTATCATATTTACTATATTCTCTGACATCAAGGCTATTGATTTAGAAATCAATAAGGAAAAAATATCCAAAATCTGATCTGTTTGTAAATTAAAGGAATACTTCAAACTGTGTATCAAAGAAAATTCATAACTAAATTTTAAAAGTGCATATAATAATTGAATAGCAGAATACTATTTAAGAAAATGTGTACAATGAAGCCAGTGTGGTAATATTTAGAATAGCAACTAAAATGTAAGTTAGGAATATCCTAACAAAAGATGTTTAAGACCGTTATGAAGAAAACTATAAAGATTTATGTTTAAAGATAGTAAAGGGGACCTAATTAACTGAAGAAACATGTCATTTTCATGGGTAGGAAAACACAATATCATATAGATGTCTGTTTTTCCAAATTGATCCATATACAGGCAGTAAAATAAATGAAAGTAAATGAACTTCAGTTCCATGATTCAACCTGGATTAATCTCAAAAGTATGTTATGCAAAAAAAAAAAAAAAAAAAAAAAGAAAGAAAGCTAATCTTAGAAAAAAATATACAGAATTATTACATTTATTTTAAAAATAGGCAAAACTAAACAAAATATTGTTTAGGCATACTTACCATATGAGGTTACATTTTTAAGTACAAAATGATTAATATAAAAGTTAAGAGAGGGCTTCCCTGGTGGCGCAGTGGTTGAGAGTCCGCCTGCCGATGCAGGGGACACGGGTTCGTGCCCCGGTCCGGGAAGATCCCACATGCCGCGGAGTGGCTAGGCCCGTGAGCCATGGCCACTGAGCCTGCGCGTCCGGAGCCTGTGCTCTGCAACGGGAGAGGCCACAACAGTGAGAGGCCCGCGTACCACACACACAGAAAAAAAAACAAACAAAAGGGAAAGCCTACCTCACGGAGGAGAGAGAAGGGGAAAACTTTGGGGAAGAGTCTTTTTAATGTTGTATTTCTTAGGCTGGGTGGGGTGTATACAGGTGTTAGATTTTGTTTTGTTTTCTTTAAAATGGACAAGTATGGTATTCATGCCAAAAACCTTTTTAAAGAAAATTATACTTCTCAAATTGGGAAGCATAAACCTTCACCCTAAAAAGAGAATTCTTAGAACATTCATTTTACTTAAAGATTTTTAAACAGTTTACCATAATCCAGCAAGGCAGTCTTGTACCTAATGGTTATAATAAAACATTGTTGCTCCGTTTCCATGGAAGACAGTCTGCTTTTCCTATTGACCATTTTGTATCGTTGCCTCACAGAAGTGAATAGATTGTCACCTTTATATTTGTCATGTTGTTTTTATCACCCGCTTAGCATCTACCTGTCCTGATGATTTCTGCCGAATACATGACTCACTCATCACATTTTCAAATGGCTCCTGGGTCAGTTTCCTTTTTCAGACTTTGAGCAGATGGAAACAAGAAAGAATGGCAAGAGGGACTCTGCAGAGAAGGGAAGAGAAGGAGCAAAACAGAGGCCGTGGATTCCCACTTATCTTACTTCATGTCTGAGGTGACCTATCAGGGAGGACTCTGACCCCATAACTTAGACCAAGTCAGATTTTCCTGGCACCTCCTTGTAGGATTCTACATTTCCCTCCCCCTACTAGCACACTGTATCTTGTTATAATTGCTCAGTGCCTCTCTTCACCCACTAAAGCACAGGCACCATAAAGGGAGGAGCAAGTTTGGCTTATTCTCCATTGTATTTCCATCGCCTAGCTCGTTTGGCAAAGAGCAGATGTTCAATACATGTTTGCTGAATGAATGAATGGACAAGAGACATGCTCCCAGGTTTCATTAGTAAGCATACAGGTCTTTACAGCAGCCTGAGAAGAACATGAGGGCTACTATCCTTTGCTTCCCCTCCTTCCTCTTCTCTGCTCTTAGCACTATACTTGTTATTAGATGAAAGTCTTCCAGAAGGGTCTTTTTTAATTGAAGTATAGTTGATTTAAAATATCGTGTTAGTTTCAGATGTACAGCATTGTGATTCATTATTTTTGCAGATTATATTCCATTCTAGGTATTACAAGATAATGGCTATAATTCCCTATGCTATATAGTCTATCCTTGTTGCTTATCTATTTTATGCCTAGTAGTTTGTGTCTGTTCATCCCATACCCCTAATTTGTCCCTTCACCCTTCCCTCTCCTCACTGGTAACCACAAGTTTGTTTTCTATATCTGTGAGTCTTTCTGTTTTGCATATGCATCCATTTATGTATATATTTTTAGATTCCACATATAAGTGATATCACATATTATCTTTCTCTGTCTGACATTTCACTGAGCATAATATTTTCTAGGTCCATCCACTTTGCTGCAGATGGCAGTATTTCATTCTTTTTTATAGCTTTTAAAATTCCATTGCATATATATGTGAATATATATATATATATATAATCACATCGTCTTAATTCAGTCATCTGTTGATGGCACTCAGGTTGCTTCCATATCTTGGAATATTGTAAATAGTGGTTTTGTGAACATTGGGGTGCATGTCTGTTTCAAATTAGTGTTTTCACTTTTTCTGGATATATACCCGGGAGTGGGATTGCTAGATCATATGGTGGTTCTATTTTTAGTTTTTTTAAGGAACCTCCATACTGTTTCCCAGTGGCTGCACCAGCTTACATTCCCACCAACAGTGTACTCAGGTTCCCTTTTCTCCACGTTCTCTCCAACATTTGTTATTTGTAGACTTTTTGATGATAGTCATTCTGACAGGTGTGAGGTGATACCTTGTTGTGGTTTTGATTTGCATTTCTCTAATAATTAGCAATGCTGAGCATCTTTACATGTACCTGTTAGCTATCTGTATGTCTTCTTTGGAAAAATGTTTAGTTAAGTCTTCTGCCCTTTTTTTCATTGAATTGTTTGTATTTTGTTTTTGTTTTTGATATTGAGTTATATCAACTGCTTGTATATTTTGGATATTATTAACCCCTTGTTGGTCTCATCATTTGCAAATATTTTCTCCCATTCTCTGGTTGTCTTTCCATTTTGTTGATGGTTTCCTCTGCTGTGCAAAAGCTTTTAAATTTAATTAGGTCCCATTTATTAATTTTTGCTTTTACTTCTTTTGCCTTAGATTAGGAGACTGATCTAAGAAACTATTGCTACAATTTATGTCAAAAAATTGTTCCACCTGTGTTCTCTTCAAGGAGTTTTATGGTCTCATATCTCACATTTAGGTCTTTAAACCTTTTTGAATTTATTTTTGTATATGATGTGAGGGAGTTTCTAATCTCATTATTTTACATGTAGCTGTCCAGTTTTCCCAGCACCACTTGTTGAAGACACTGTCCTTTCTCCGTTCTATATTTTTGCCTCCTTTGCCGTAGATTAATTGACCATAGGTGCATGGGTTTATTTCCAGGCTCTCTATTCTGTTCCATTGATCTCCTTTTCTGTTTTTGTGCCAGTACCACCCTATTTTGATTACTGTAACTTTGTAGTATGGTTTGAAGTCTGGAAAGATTATTCTTCCAGCTTTGTTCTTTTTTCTCAGGACTGCTTTGGCAATTCAGGTCTTTTATGACTCCATATAAATTTTAGGATTATTTGTTCTAGTTCTGTGAAGAATGTCCTGATAGGGATTGCAATTAAATCTGTAGATTGTTTTGGGTAGTGTAGCCATTTTAATAATATTAATTCTTCCAATCTAAGAACATGGGGTATCTTTCCATTTCTTTGTATCATCTTCAATTTCCTTCATCAATGTTTTACAGTTTTCAGAGTATAATACAGATGTATCTAGCCCATTCTCAGGTCAAAAGCCCACATTAAAGCTTTTACCATGTGTCTTAATGGGTCATTAAGACTAGGTAATTTTGGAGAAATAATTATTGCCATCAAGTCTGCTGTTAATTTTTTTTGTCTTTTATTCTTCAAGGGCATTTTTTTCACATTGTATTCACCTGCTAGAATTAATGTATGTCAGAGATAGATTGGGAATTCTGTCATGTTATTTTCATTGCTGCTTTTTGAAAGTTCTTTGAATAATGTGTTATTGATTAGGATTTATCCTTATTTTTGAAAAAAGAAATTTGAGAGACTTGGATTTTTAAAGGTGCAGATATAGTCAGGTTGGTCTCATCCTTAATTGGTTTCCATAAACCACTGTGCTATGTGTTTGCTCCAGTTGCAGCCCTATCTTTTCATTTTAGCCCTTGCAGTTATTGTTACAGAAACATAGAGCTATGGGATGTTGGAATAGGAAGGTTCTTTTGAGATAATCTAGTCCTGCTCTCTCATTCTATTTGTTGCTACCCAGCTTCTGCTATTCCCTAAACTACGTGCAAAAGTAGCATTTGTTTCTGAAGATTGATCATTTCTGAGGTAGGAGATTTTTAGTCCAACATCAAAAACTTTTTTAAAAGAAATGTATAGAAAATATTTACTACTAATAAGAAAAAAAAACTTACTAGAGAACTCTTTATGATTTTTATGATTCTGAAAGTTTGACAAGATAAAATAGAAGGGGCTTTGTAGCCAGATGGAACTGTTTTCCAATACCTGATTTGTAATTATAATAATCTAAACCAGAGGGAGGCAAACTTCTCTGAAGGGTCAGATTGTAAATATTTTAGGTCTTGCAACTCCTCTCTTTAGCAAGTACTGTACTTAGCTCTGTCTTTGTAGCTGAAAGTAACCACAGACAATACATAAATGAATGACTTTGGCTGTGTTCCAATAAAATTTTATTTACAGAAACAAGCAGCAACGTGGATTTGGCCTGAAGGCTGATAAACTGATAAGCCTACCCCAGATAAAGTGTCATTTTCCAGGTATATAAGCTTGAGAAATTTACTTAAATATAAGCACTGTAATTGATAACTACTGGATAATTAATACATTTAACTGCCCCAGATTTTGAGTTCCTCAAGATTAGAACTGCAAATCCTCAGGGCCTAGCACACAGCGCCAAGCCATAGTAGGCATTTATTAAATGTTAGTTGAATGAATGAATGAATGAGGGTATGCTTTGGAAAACTCCAGAAAATCACAAAAATAAATTTTGTGCACAATCATCAAAGAATAAAAATATCTACAGGCCTTTCCTTTCTCTACAAACTTTACATTGAGCATGCACAACATTGTACATGTTTAAATATGTAAATCTCAGACTTGCAATTGTTAAGTATTTTAAATTTACAAAAAATATGAGACCCTTGCAATCCTCAGTCTGAGATTGAGGATTTGCCCCAAGTGGATAGTATTAAGAAATTAGGCATGCCCTAAAGACTCATCTTAATAAATTACTGATATCTGCATTCAGCTAGATCAAAATAGGGCTAATTAACCAAATCATTTCTGTCGTAAAACTCTGCGTAAAAAAATTAATCCACAACCAAGTTGCAAACTGCTGCCACAAACTTGAGGACTTCTAGAAAATGCTTTCATTTTATGTTAATATAAACAACTGAAAAAATATATTTCAGGTTATCTGACATATTCTTGCTCAATTTCTCAACTGATTACTGAGACAGGAAGGAACCAGAGGTAATTTTTTTACACCTGAGAGAAAAAACAAGACAGAGATTATTTTTTTCCTCTTTCTCCCCTGGGTGGCATCTGCAAAGTAGCAAAACTCGTGTCTCACTTTGCAAAACTGAGCAGTGTTTGCAAGGAAAAGCACAGAAGGGTAAACACTGGTTTGCTAGGAAATAAGGAAACCTGCTTTTTGAAACCACATTCTCCCCAACTGGAACTTGCAGGTATAAGTCTGTGCTTAGCGGTTAGGGCCACCTTGGCAACCTCACCAACTGTGACAGAAGCAACAAAGACCATTATGACCCTGCAGCTTACATTTTCTGTCCTTGAATCCATTTTGTGTTATTCTTTTGAGGTTTTTTTTTTTTTTTATTGTGCTGTGTTTTGCTATTTTCTACTCTCACTGCAATCCCTGAAAATTTATGAAGGACAACCACTGCATACTCATGGGATATTATAAGGTAGAAACATATTTTTCTTGAAATTTATCAACCAAAGAGTTCTGTCGTTTTCAAGTTATTCTGAGAGGCTATAAGCTTATGCCAGTGTCTATGTCATTGTCCAGGGTACATTTGCAGCTGCCCAGTTGGAATCTTTTCAAATTCTCTGCAATGCTGTTTTGAACCTTTTTGAGGGTAGCAATGCTTTATCCTTTGAGAGTGTGTTTGATTTTGTATAAACAGTTCTAAATCATTCAGATCTAAAACACATGAGCCAGGTGAGTGGCCAAGTTGCATAACACAGTTTTTCATCCAAAGCTGAGCTGGACTGTTAGGGAGAGAGACGTCCTGGGGCTTGGGAGCTTCCTACAATGGGAAGCAGAATAGAACTGGCTCAGAAACTGCAGTTTTCTAGTGTGGCTGCTAGATAAGATGTCAACACAATTTCCAAAATGTCCACATTCCAGGAATGTTTTGAGCTTTGAAATTAGCTAACTTACCAAGCAGAATGCTTTTAAGGGAATATTCATGTGTGTATTTTTTAATTAACTTTGTTAAAGCAAAAGTCATATAGTACTAACCATGTGCCATTCCTTATTCTACAAATTTCACAAATATTAATTCATTAAGCCACATAACCCTAGGAGGTCTCTACTGTCATTAACTCCATATTACAGATGAGAAAACTGAGGTCTAATAACTTACTCAAGGTCAAACAACGTGTTGTGTTTTAATGATCTCCCACTGAGTTCAGCTCCAGAGCATTTAGTATGTTTCTACGTGGCATCACTTTTACTGCTTTATGGCTATGCCCCCTAGTAGACTATGCAGCATGGATTCCTATGGTGAACCTCTGTCTCCAAATTCATGCCTTTCCCCCATATGGATATACCAGACAAGTTCTGTCAAGAAAATGGGTACTTCAAGCCAGAAGAGATTTAATATAGAAAGGGAATCAGGAGCTTCCAAACCATCAAAAGGGCCAAAGGACAAAGAACAGGGAAGGGCTCTTCAAGCTTTCAGGAAGCAGCTAGTAGCCAACCTGCAGAGACACCATCAGCATCTGCAGTGCCTCCACACTGCAAATGTCACCTCTGCCAACACACACGTGACTTTTGCATCTACTGGAAGAACACAGGTATATCTTCTGCTTTTTGTCTACCTTCCAGACATCTTGAAAGCGTCTGATTTGTGGACAATCAGCAATTCTGCTAGTAAAGATTCTGGAAAATGTAGCTCCTGTGTCTATAGCTCCTGCCTTACAAGGGAGAGCATAGAAGGAGACAGTGATGCTAGTTGCCGATAGACAGGCAAACTGGAAGTCAGGGAAAGTTTGTTCTAAAACAATTGATATTATGGCTCACTCAGCAGACCAGATAATGAAAAGTCTATACGTTAGCTTCGCAGTCAGAGAATCAATATTTATTAGTTATTTGTTGTGGACCAGCAATGGAACAGGTGCCATGGGAGATATTAGACTTACAGCCACCTTCTATATTTTAATATTGATTTGACTATGAACCGGGGATGGCCAGTTCCTCCCTCTTTAAATTCGGTAGAGAATCATGTGAGTCCTGATCCTAAGCAAGAGTAAATAAATAGAAGGGAAAGAAAAATGGAAACATGTAAATTGGTTTTTCTCTTTCCTTATTCTCTGTGTGCTGCTTTTAAGCCACATTTTTCAAAGTGCTGTTTCTCAGACTATAAAGCACAGCAAAGTGGCATAGGGAAATGCCTGTTTTTACCAGCTTTTAAGGAGTGTGGAAGTTAAAGCTTTAAGTATTTATGATTTTAATTTTAGGCTCAGATGCAATACAGTGACCTAGAAAGGCTAATGTTTTATATGGTATAAAGTTTGAAAAATATTCAGCTGAATAACTCTGGGGAACTCCCTTTGCAGATGGAAAAAATCATTTGTTAAATTGCTCTCTCTCTCTCTCTGATTTTGTTTGGAAGGTCATCCACTAGGGGAAAAATATACAGGCCACATGGATCCCAAGCTTTGCTAAGCACCTACCTAATACTTCTTCTAATTACATTGCATGAGTCATAATGCAGGAAACATGATACGTTAATAATTTAAACCCAATATACAGACTAGTTACAATTTGTTACATTGTTCAGTGAGATTATATAATGACATTAAAGATGCAGTTGAAATGTTTCTATATATTTCTCTATAGTTTCATTTATGATTTTCTTTGTGGTCACTCATGAGATCCAAGACAAAAAGGTCATGAAAGAGCTGTGGTCAAATCCATTTCTACACTGGATGAGAGACCTTTGCAGAAATAAAACAATTATGATTATAATTATAGTTCACGTCTGGGTAATGACAGTGCTTTCATGTTATGTCCAAGTCCTTTACAACATTCCTAGTTCAAAGAAATGAATGTCTAAATCACCTAAAGTTCCATTTGTTATAAAATTCCAGGTAATACTTTAAAAAGCATAGAGTTCCACATCAAATCATAGGCAAAAGATCAGTTTCAGAGCAAGATAGAAGATTTCAGGAGAGCTCATTTAAACAAAGAACCTGAGGAAATGAATAAATAACAGGTAGAACTGTGTTGAGTCTGTTGAACACCATGTATCAATACTGCCTGAGTACTTGAGCATTTATTAACTCATTTATCTTCTCAACAACCTCAGCAGGTACATTTATTTATAGCCTTACTCTACAGATGAGGAAACAGAGAAACAAAGAGGTGAACAACTGGTCCAAGGTCACAGAGCTGATAAAAGACCAGCCTGACTCCAGATGCCTCACTTTGAGGCACTGATAAAAAGCAGAATGAGAAGAATAAAACAGAGGTTCGCATTGCAGTAGAATCAGACTGTGCTCTCCACTACAGCTCATTGAGACTGTTCACCCCATCTGGGTCAGTCCCCCTCCGCTTCTTTTGGCAATTGTTTTAGCTCCAGATTCAGTGTCACTCTCTCCCTTGTTACTCTTCTCTTAACTCTTGATTTTGATATACCTGAAGGACATGGTTCCCAAATGTAGTTCTCCAACCAGTGACATCAACACCACCTAATTCTCAGGCCCCACCCCAGACTAACCTAATTAAAATTTCTGGGAGTGGGACCCAGCCATTTGAGTTCTAATAACCCCTCCACAGTATCCTGATACAGGTGAAATTTTACAGCCACTGGTGTGTGGGATCCACCTCCATGGCCTCTGAGTTCCCTGAATTCCTCCTCCCCAGTGAGTTTCCTCCATCCAGCCTCAGGAACTCCCTCCTACACCATCACCGAGGCCTGCCTCCCTTACCTAGCTTAAATTCCATGGTTAATTATTATAATCACTCTCTCAGGAAGATCCTCAACTCCCTGGCCCGTTCTCATGTGGCTGGCCTCACCTAGTAAAACTAGAATCATGGTTAAATCTAATTCTGCCTACTCTGCACCTGTACCTGTGTAGCAGAACATGGTTGAAGAAAAATACACAAACACACTGACTATTCTCCCTTTAAATTCATGGCCACGCACCTGAAGTTGGTCCTGATGCTGCCTGGCCATCATCCCCAGCCCACACTGCCCCCCACCACCTAGATGACTGTCATACCTTCTCCTCTCTCCTCAAAGACCCAGCACCTTCCCCCATCTTCACTTTCCACTCATGACCTCCTTTTGTTTCATTGAGAAAATAGAAACATTCAGAAGGAACTTCCTTGGGTTCATCATCTACCTTATAGCATCTACAACTACATGCTCTCCCTTCCCCGCCACTTGTTCTAAAGCCAATCCCTCTGCTTCTTCACTAGATTATTGCTACTCAAAGTGTGGTCCCTGCCAGCAGCAATGGATTCCCTGAAAGCTTCTGGGTCATACAGAATCTCGAGCACCATCTTTCCACCAAACAACCCTTATCCAGTCTCCAGTGACCCCCTTGCTGCCAAACCCAATGGTTAATCCTCAGTCCTCATCTTTCTCCACCTATTAGCAGTATTTTGCAATTGGTCAGTGGCTCCTTTCTGAAGTATTTTCTTCACTTGCTTATTGATTCTCTTTCTTGGTTTTATTCCAGTCCTGCTGCTGGCTCCTTTTCAATCTCCTTTACAGGCTCCTTCTCTTCTTCCCACCTTCTTACAGTCAGAGTGCCTGGGCTCAGTTCTTGGTCATCTTTTGCATATACTTCATTCTTTTTTCAGTGATTTAATACAGTCCTCGATTTAAATACACACCATGTGCTGACAACTCCCATATGTATATCTCCAGCCCAGACATCTGTCCTGAACCCAAGCGTATTTCCTGATGCTCATGTACCCAATAGCCATTTGGTGCCTAACAGACATCTCAAACCCAGCATGTACAAAACAAAACTTCTGATCATCCCCCACAGACCTGCTCTACCTATAGCCTTCCCTATCTAAAAACAAACTCTCCATCTGTGGAAAGACCCTTGACAACTCTCTTTCCCTCACATAATCCATTAGGAAGTAGTGTTAATTCTTCTATCTCCAAAATATGTCCAGACTCTCACTACTTCTCACCCTCTCCACTGTTACCACGCTGGTCCAGGTCATCTTCATTTTTCATTGTGCTTCTTTAGTAGACTCCTAATGAGGATCCCTGCTTCTACTCTTGCCCCCTTACGGTCCATTCTCAAAAAGCAGCCAGAGTCATTCTTTTAAAACACCAGTCATATCATGCTTTTCCTTGGCTCAAAACCCTGTAGTGTGTTCTGATTATACTCAGAGAAGAATCCCACATTCTCCCAGTGGCTACAAAGTGTTACCTGACCCAGCCCCATTATTACTCTGAGGCTTCCTACAAATCCTGTTGCTCACGCTGCCCCAGTCATATGGGCTTTCTTGCTATTTGTTGATCACACTAGATTTGCCTTTGCCTATAGCTTTCCCTAGCTCCAGCTGTTTCCTCTGCCTGCAACACTTTTCTGCTTGATTCACTCACCTTCTTAGACCTACCCTGACCACTTCCAGGTTGAGACTGGAAGCCCTTTGAACAAATCCTCTCTATTCTCTACTACGTTTTTCCATTGCACGCATCATATTCTAACATACTAAGTATTTTACTTATTTCTTATATTTGTTGTTTAGTATCCCTGGCTAGAATACAATCTGTAGAAGGATCTTTGGTTGATTGCTGTGTCCTAACTGCTTAGAACAGTGTCTGGTACATACAAATAGTTGTGTGATGAATAAATAAGTGACTGACTGGGAGGATGAATATTGTGCTTGTGCCTTGTAGATGCAACTTGAAAAAATATCCAAAGAGCAGGAGAAAGAGCATTGCCTGCTAGCCAGGCCAATTCTGGATTTGCCATTACTATCTGTGACCTTGGACAAGTCACTAAAACTTCCTCAGCTTCAGATTCCATGTCTATCAAGTGAGAATTGTGGTATCGATTTTATCAGGGTTTTTTAAGATAATGTTTGAAGAAATGCTTGGAAAACATAAAGTGTTTTATAAACAGGGGACCATATAACTTAATCCAAACTGGGATATTTTTGAGAGTGAAAGAGGGCACTCTTAATAATTATAACCAGAGTGTCCAGTGGAAACCAGGACATAGTCATCTTATATGTATCAAACTCATTTGAATTCACCTTCAGAATATATACCTAGAATCTCATAATTTCCATCACCACTACCACTACTACCTTAGTCCAAGCCATCATCTTTTTTTCACCTGGTCATTGCAATAGCCTCTTGTCTTGTCTTCTCTTGTTCCCTATAAAGTGTCCTCCCCTGCTCACCCTGAATGATGCTGTTAAATGTAAATCAGATCAAGTCGCTGCTCTGCTTCACATGGTCCAGGGGCTTTGCCTGTCCTAAACAACCTCAACTACTTAGTATGACCTGCATGATCCATTATATTACTGACTTTCTCTCCAATGACTACTCCCCATACTTGCCCACCAGAGCTCCTGGCTGTGTCTCCAACATGACAAGCATGCTCCTACCTCAGGGCCTTTGCACTTACTATTTTCTCCACCTGAAATTTCATTCCCCTGCATATTCACATGTCTCAATCCCCCTCACCTCTCTGCTTAAATGTCACTTTATCACCCATTTAATAAAATGACAAGTTCTCCCTCTGAACCACACTGCCACTGACACTTTCTGCCCTCCTTATCTGCTTTATTAGCTTTATTTTTCTCCATAGCATTTATCATTACCTAACATTATATATGCTTTGTATTTACTTACTGTCTGTCTCCCCCATTGGAATGTAATATCGATAAGAGTCAGAACCTTTCTTTTTCTGTGGCTATATCCCAGCACCTAAAACTGTATCTAGCACCTCGTCAGCTTTCTATATATTTGTTGAATAAATAAACAGATGAAAGAAATTGAAGGCATGATTAAGTGCAAGTCAGATATGGGTCAACTTGTTTAAAGAAATAATAGCCAAGCTAGGGTACGCAAGTGCATTGTTCCCAGTGAATTCCTCTCTAAATGCTTTCACACACAAAAATAAATAAATAAATAAATAAATGCTTTCACAGTGTTTAAGGCCTCCCTTGATATGGTTTGGTATGTAGGGAAGAGACTATTAAGACTGTTGGTGGTGATGTAAATGAGAGGTGGCAGAAAGTACAGGGTGTGCCAGCTCCTGTTACTCCACTTGAGTTCATACAGATATCTGAACAATGCAAAGTGCCCCACAGCATATTCTCCTTTTAAAAGAATTCAACATATGAATTTCTTCCCTAATTTGGACTACCATAAGAACAAACCTCTTAATACAATGCAAAGCCACAAATGAAGAGGTAGTATAGGGATGATATACTTCACGGTTGATTTCATCGTTTAATTTATGTATTTGACCTAAGAACAGCCTTACACAGTGAGACTGTGTGCAGTATATGAGAGCAACGGCTTTAATTCTAAGAAAAGAGACTCCTTAAAAAGATCTAGTTTCTAAATCTGTGACACTATCAAACAAAAACACTTACTTGAAATGAACTAGTCACTATAAATAATATCAAATAAGCACTTAGATGATATCTTTTTCAACTAGGTTTACTTTGCTATGTTAACCTTGTTTAATTTTAGATTTAAGAAGAATGAAACATTTAAAGACTTAATTAAATAATATTATGCATATCCAGTCATTTCGATTGTTTTATAAGATTTAGAAGTATGAAAATTTATTTAACATCTCTGTTTTCAAAACTGACGTAGATTTTACGGTCAAATACAAATAATACCCCTCACCAAAAAGATGAAGATAACAGAATCAAAGCAAGTGAAGGAGAAAGTGAGTGAATATATAAATTTGGGGTTTGGGGGGGGTGATGGAGTAAAAAGTTGTCACTTCATTTTAATGTAGTCCCAAATTATTTATCAAGAAAGCACAGCCTTAGAAGTTTTAGGAAGATATTTAAGAAGAAAGAATTTTGAAAAGTGAACTAAAAATTATTGGTCAAGGTTAACTGTTCATACGTGCTTTAACAAACTAAGTCACACACACACACACACACAAACACACACACACACACACACATATATATATATTTTTAATATCTTTATTGGAGTATAATTGCTTTACAATGTTGTGTTAGTTGCTGCTGTACAACAAAGTGAATCAGCTATACATATACATATATCCCCATATCCCCTCCCTCTTGCATCTCCCTCCCACCCTCCCTATCCCATCGCTCTAGGTGGTCACAAAGCACCTGTGACCTGTACTATGCGGCTGCTTCCCACTAGCTATCTATTTTACATTTGGTAGTGTATATATGTCCATGCCGCTCTTTCATTTCATCCCAGCTTGCCCTTCCCCCTCCCTGTGTCCTCAAGTCAGGAGGACTTGTGTCCTCAAGTCCATTCTCTATGTCTGTGTCTTTATTCCTGTCCTGCCCCTAGGTTCTTCAGAACCTTTTTTTTTTTTAGATTCCATATATATGTGTTAGCGTATGGTATTTGTTTTTCTCTTTCTGACTTACTTCACTCTGTATGACAGACTTTAGATCCATCCACCTCATTACAAATAACTCAATTTCATTTCTTTTTATGGCTGAGTAATATTCCATTGTATATACACACATATTTTTATGCGACTAGATTAAGTTGCTAGATTTAGATCTGTAAAATGTGCTGGAAACCAAGCACGTCAATTTTTCTTTTTTTCTTGGCTTAATACCCAGAAAGTTTTCATATGTAGTAGCTTTCAATGTAATAGTTTTATGAGGAATTTGGTGACATGGATGTACATATACATAAAGTATACAGGAGCTTTTTAAGTTGTAAGCAGATGATCATGCTATTCTACAAAGAATTTATAAGGACAAGACCCTAAGTTGTCCTTAGTTTATCATAATAATCAAATGAAACATAAGAACTTAATCATTTGCCATATTTGATCCTTTCTTTTATAATGCATGGTAATCGATGGTTAACTGTTCAGGAAAGTAATATAAGCATCAGGTAAATTTCTGTTGTTTAAAATGGAGAAGAAAGGAGCTACCATTATCATTGTGTTTGTAGTAAGGTATTTTTCCCTCCTAAATGAGGATTGGCCTCAATAAATAACTGATACTGAGGGCTTTTAAAAGAATGAACTTTTGTTAACTACTCAAATGCTAAAACCATGATTTTCCAACACTTCATTGACTTACGTGTTACGGGCAAAGCTAAAACTCAGTTGTCTGGAGCTGTATCATCCTGGCGGATCCATTAAAAATTTGCAAGCACTTAAAATGTTTTCTAGTTTCTTAATAAGATATATGGTCAGGATGGATAATATTCATACCCGTTTTGGAAACTTTCCAAACTAAAATTAAATTATTTTAGCCAAGTTCTCTCTGTTGCACAGAATTAGGGCCCTTTAAGATTTGTGTGTATCTCTGTGGATCCAGAACCCTTTCCTGAGAAACATTTGATTCCTCCCCAGGTAGCGCTGCAGTAGAGGTATGGTCTTCCATTCACCATGTGTTCACCTGGCTCCTGATCTTCATTACAGATGTCAACCCAGCCTTCCACTTGGTTGATTATGAGCATATGGTTCCTCCTTTAATCAGCCATACAGAATTTCTGCAGGCTAGGTTCTTTTCAAAAAGTGTAATTTCAAAGTCGCCTCTCCTAACTGTGATCAAGAGCAACAAGAAATGGTATTTATTGTGTGTGGCTTAAATTGTGTGAAGTCTTTCTTCTAGGTGTTCTACACTTTTTCCCTTTGATAAATAATAGCTTAACCTTTGTGCCAGGATGCTAAACGCTTCACACATAAAAACTAATTTTTTTTTTTTTTTTTTTTTTTTTTTTTTTGTGGTATGCGGGCCTCCCTCTGCTGCAGCCTCTCCTGTTGCGGAGGACAGGCTCCGGACACGCAGGCTCAGCTGCCATGGCTCACGGGCCCAGCTGCTCCGCGGCATGTGGGATCCTCCCAGACCGGGGCACGAACCCAGTTTCCCTGCATCGGCAGGCGGTATATCAACTAATTTAATCCTAAGAATAAACCAAGGGGGGGATAATATTATTACTCCTACTTTATAGATGACTACACTGAGCCAGAGGAATAAAGTAATTTGTTCATTTACACAGCCAGAAAGTGGCAAGGTTGGGGTCCAAATTCAGGCAGTTTGTCTCCAAAGCCCATGCTCTTAACCTCTACACTGTACCATGCACAGCTAGCTGTGTAGTTGTACCAAAATATGCAGATCCCTCAGAACTGTGTCTTTGTCTAGCTTTGCTTTGACATTGAGCCACCTATTGTACTGAGGGCTGTCTGAAGAAGTAGCCTTATGAAACTCACCTTTGGACGTACTGAAAGATATTGCTCTGGATATAATTCACTACATCATACCAAGTACCCTTTAGGAAAATAAATCTCAGGTGTCAGAAACAAACACACCAAAAAAGGTGTGCTTTCATCAAGTGAACAACATTAATCCATTCTCATAACTTACTGTGTTTTTCCCTTTATTCCAGCCCCTGGAAAGCTCCAAACCTAATTTTTATTCCACCTCTATCTCCCATCTTTGCCCTTTTAGTGTTTTGTGCCCTGATCCTACCTATTATTCAACATTATTTCCCTACATTTATCTCCCTTGTTTTATTATTTGTGACTCTTTAAATCACTCCAAATGCATTTTTAAGAGCAAGCATGAAAACAAATTATTGTTATTACTAATAGATCCAGTAAAGACGGAATAGTGCTTCTTGACAGAGAGATGCACTAGTCCAGTGAGTGTGAAATGTTATCAACACTTGTGTTTGGGGCTTCCCTGGTGGCGCAGTGGTTGCGAGTCCGCCTGCTGTTGCAGGGCACACGGGTTTGTGCCCCGGTCCGGGAAGATCCCACATGCCGCGGAGCGGCTGGGCCCGTGAGCCATGGCCGCTGAGCCTGCGCGTCCGGAGCCTGTGATCTGCAAAGGGAGAGGCCACAACAGTGAGAGAAAAAAATCAGGGCTTCCCTGGTGGCGCAGTGGTTGAGAATCTGCCTGCCGATGCAGGGGACATGGGTTCGTGCCCCGGTCCGGGAAGATCCCACATGCCGCGGAGCGGCTGGGCCCGTGAGCCATGGCCGCTGAGCCTGCGCGTCCGGAGCCTGTGCTCTGCAAAGGGAGAGGCCACAACAGTGAGAGGCCCGCATACTGCAAAAAAACAAAAAACAAAAAAAAAACACTTGTGTTTGGGCAGCAAGCATTTTAGGGTCAGCGAGCTGTAGGTAACTGCTCACTATACCTTCACCTCTGAGTTCACAGCCACTTGGGTTTGCCTTTCTTCAGTAGAGATGTTCAGACTTCAGGCTTGCATGCAAAAGCTAAAGGGAGATGGGAAAATTTGAGAGTCAAGCCCTATCCGGTCTGGAAAGGAACGGAAGAGAACAGAGTCCCTTCCAAGACCAGAGGTAGGGAGGAGCTCTGGAAGCAGAGAGACAAAAGAAAAGGATGAGATTCAGGTTTCCAGCGTATGATTAATAATAAACCAAGGACTCCTGGAATAAGCCATCCAGTCTGGGCCTTCCTGGAGTCATCTGAATTATATAATTTAAGAGAAATGTCTCCAAAATGCCTCTCCCAACACCTGGAATTCCAATATTGGGGATTCACTTGGACTAATACGAAAACACTCCTAGGAGGAGTGAGAAGGGCCCCTATTACATGATCCTGTTGACTAATATAATTAGTTAGCTTTCCTAAGACCTTGCTGACATTAGCTGAGGTGATCAGAGTATTGACGGAAGTGAGAAAACAAGAGGAATGAGGAATAATTTTAAGCATGGGGCCGTTCAGAGAAATACTAGGGCGAGTGACATCTTTAGGGGGAAGAGTTGGCGAGGGAAAAAAGTATTGCGTGCAGTTGTGAGCACGTTGAGTTGTTGGTGCCTTTGGAACATGTGAGTAAAGAGACTGGGAACCATTTGATTATATGGGTCAAAAACTCCAAACAAAGATCTGGAAATAAGTTTAGAAATGGTCAGTTTAAGGATTTACTCTCAAGAGAAAGAAAGATAGCATCTAGGGGTGGATGTACATTTAGGGAGAAGAGAAAGGGATCCAGAACAGAGCGCTGAGGGTACGGGTGGAGAAGAGGCATCCCAAAAGGCAGCCTAGATGCACTGGCCAGAAAGAGAGGAGGAAACTGGCGGAGGTATAATGGAAGTCAAGAACCAGCATGTGTCAGCTGTGACCTGGCTTCATCCTCTCGGGAACCGCCATACAATGTATGTAATGCTC
Organism: Physeter macrocephalus; assembly: GCF_002837175.3. Taxonomy (NCBI): domain Eukaryota; kingdom Metazoa; phylum Chordata; class Mammalia; order Artiodactyla; family Physeteridae; genus Physeter; species Physeter macrocephalus. Next base: position 80,493,156 of record NC_041231.1, on the reverse strand, counting down.
TCAGAGGAACGCCTGCAGGGCACAGTGGGGTCAGTCAGCTGTGGGAACCACAGAAGGAAGAGGTCTTGTCCAAGAAGGAAAAGGCTTCCAGAAAGGAAAAACATCAGGAGCAAAGGCACGCAAGTAAATTCTCTGTGTGGTAAGTTTATAGAAGCACAGACCGTTTGCCTTTGTTGGAGAATAAAATGTGAAGGGAAGGCAGAACGTGAGGAGAGATTTTACTTATTTATTTATTTTGCGGTACGCGGGCCTCTCACTGCTGTGGCCTCTCCCGTTGCGGAGCACAGGCTCCGGACGCGCAGGCTCAGCGGCCATGGCTCACGGGCCCAGCCGCTCCGCGGCATG
>NC_041231.1:80434000-80492715 GCF_002837175.3 Physeter macrocephalus | reverse complement strand
GGGGCACGAACCGGTGTCCCCTGCATCGGCAGGCGGACTCTCAACCACTGCGCCACCAGGGAGGCCCAGAGGAGAGATTTTATTCACTTAGCAAACAAGGCTCGGCCTGGGCTGCACACTGTCCTAAGAGCCTTGCAGAGTTAAACACTGAATCCTCCACGCAATCCCAGGAGGAGCTACGGTGAGTTTCCCCTTTACAGAGGAGGGAATGGAGATTAAGTGGGTTGTGTGAAGTCTCACAGCTGGCAAGGGGCGAAATGGCCCTTCCTACCCAGTCAGCCTGGCTCTGGAGTTGATGTTCTTAACCACCATACCCTGAAGCTTCTGCAATAGAAAAACAGGAGGAAAGGGGGAAGAGTAGGCAAACAAGAGAATGTTTCTTGAAGGAGGGAGATTCTGTGTAGAGCCTCCATCCAGAGGGTTGGATGGGAGCAGTTCCCATGCTGCGTGGAACTTGAGGCCACTCTTGGGTTTTGTGGCACTGTGTGGACTTCTACAGTGTTCAGTGTCCCTGGGAAGCCCTTTAGTCCCTGGATCACTTTACCTTCAAACCTCAATTTCCCCACCAGTAAAATCACCATGATACTGGAAGGATTCATGACCCACTACCTAGGAAAATTCCCTGGCCCCTTGAGATGAGCATTATTGTGATCCCTCCATTGTTATGTCATTATTATGCTAATGAAACCTTTTATCAGCTTCAGTCCAAAAGGGGAATCTGTATGTTTAATTCAGAGTACACAACATAAGTGAAGGTGAGAACTTACTGTTTCTTCACATCCTACTTGCAGAATATGCTGAAAAAGCAAATAGCATTTTAACAGCAAGTAAAAGAAGCATTCCATTGCTCTTCAAACAGTAATGCTTATACAATTACCTGTTTTCCTCCATCTGAAATTACCACTGTGAGTGTGCTCCTTTCTTCATGCATTTAGTTTGTAGCCTTTCAGCTGCTATTCGAAACACTTGGCTTTCGATATGCATCTTCAATCCCGTGTTTGTCCATCTGGAAATACTTCTTTTTCCAAATACGGGAAAACTCATTAAAGAGAAAAGTGCCAAGTGCATATCTATAACTTTCATTGGACCCAGCTGATATTTGCATGCATAGTTGTAAGACCAACAAGAAGCCGAGTGACTGAGCATAGGAATGTGGACGCGAGGGAGACCTGGGTGCAGCCCCTCGTTGGTGGGGAGTTGGCGTGCTGAGCAGGACCCTGCCAGACCTCACACTCAGGACCTCAAGAGCTGATTAATGAATCTTCTGGGGGAGACGCTGTCTTCTAGAAAATGAGTGTCAAATATAAACCAAAATACTCTTCACAAATCATGTGAAATAAGGATGCTGCCATTTCCAGTAGCCTGACAAAAAAAACCCCTAAATGTACATCAGCTGCTCTGTCCTGTCCTGCTCACTAGAAGGAAAACAAGGACTCTCTAGGGCAAGATCATCAGATATTCAAAGCTCTCTCTCTCTTTTTCTCTTTTTTTCCCCAGCCTCTTGTTTCTGGCCCCTTTGCCATTCCTCCTTGACAGACATTACTAGGCCTAACCGGCTTCCCAGAATCCACACTGCGAAGGACCTATAACCTGACATTTACAGATTGACAGACCCAATTAAATTTTGGCTAAGATCAATTCACACTCCAGTGTTATTTCAGCTTCAAGTTAAACTCCGTTATGAAATCATCTCCCTCTGTAACACATATACGCCTTCTTAAAGGTATTTTTTCTAGGTATCATCAAAGAAATAGAGGTCTCGGGAAGTTGTAGTTCAGAAGTCTCTGAGATCAGAGGAGACCCGCTTGGAGGCTTCCCACAGAGGGAAACCTGATTGACAGTTTGTGGATAACAGAGGTAGGTGGCTTCGAGGCCACAGTCTGGAATCAGCCCACACGTAGAGAGGGACATGGTGCTCTCCCAGGAATCCTGCTCAGCCTCGTCCAGCTGATGAATAACTGTTTCAATAATTAATTGCTAAGGACAAAAAATCCTGTCCTGTTCATTTGCCATCCCCTCTATCAGAACCACATCTTTATCCATAGTCCTGTGGGCACACCGCCACCCAGGGGCCCTGCTTTTAGGCCAAAGAAGAGCTTAGCCCCTCCGCCATTGCACCCTTGAACCTGATCTGTGTTGCCCTCTGTCAGCTTTCCTCACTGTGGATACGAATGCTTTTAATCTTGCATATCTGACACACTGATTTTTGTGTTTTGGGAACCGAACTCCCCTTCTCCAATAATAAGAAATATATCCTACTGATATCCATATTTCATACCCAATTTAAGGAAGTTTATGATAAGAACGAGTGTTCCTAAAAGAGTATTTTCTTGCTGAATAGGAGTATTTTAAGAATACTCTTATTTTTATATTTATCAAGCAGTTGTGTCTAGCACTTTGGGGGGGCCCCAAAATAAATAAAAGGCAAGGTTCCTTTCCTTGAGGAAGTTTTATGAGCTTAGCTCACCATCAGTGACACACAGTTAATAAGTATTAGTTTTTGTCAGTGACATGTCCCATCATTAAAGAGAAAGAGGAAGCCGGGTGTCACTACACTTAAAAGGGAAAAACAAAAAGGTCAAATTATACCGCTTTTGCCTGGATTCTCTGAAAGATGCAAACCAGAGCAGAGTGTAACCTGAGTAAACCAAGTAATTTCTCCCCTAGGTCTCTGAATGTTTAACCATTTTTAAACCACTGGGATAAAAAATAATATAGAAATTCATATTCATATATAATTCCATATGGTGTTTTTAATGGCAAACAAGGTATTAGAGTAGCCATACCCCATATTCCCCCATATGTAACTGAAAGGAAAGTCAGAGTATAATATTACTCTTCATGAGTACACTAGCTTCTTTATAATACTGATATTTATAAAATGAAAGCAGGAATATTTCCAAGATCTTGCCTATGTAACGTGAAGTTGCTAGCTCACTCTGAGTTGGTGCAGAGCTATCACTTAAAATATAAATTTTGATAGCACCCTGCATACCTTCTGAACATACATAGCTGTCATGAATGTTGCATTTTGGGTTTTCTGCAAAGCAAATCTCCTAAAAATATTTTCTTTAATGTGTGCCATGGACCCCTGGGAATACATAGAAATATGATGATCTGGTAGACACTGATAGTTAAAACTTTGTAAGGTTTGATGGTGTGGAGACTAAAAAGAACCCTATTTGGGGAAATGCTACTTTAAAAATCAGTGTCCCTATTACTGACTTTCTATCAGATCCCAAACATCTTTATGCAAAGCAAAATTACTTGGATATTCTTGAAATGTATCTTTGGAATTATTTAATATCATAGTTGAATGTTCAGGTGTAAAATATTGTCATGTTGCCCTTTGTTGCCCTTTCAAAGAGTGTGTCTCAGGCTTCCCTGGTGGCGCAGTGGTTGAGAGCCCGCCTGCCGATGCAGGGGTCACGGGTTCGTGCCCGGGTCTGGGAAGATCCCACATGCCGTGGAGCGGCTGGGCCCGTGAGCCATGGCCGCTGGGCCTGCGCGTCCGGAGCCTGTGCTCCGCAACGGGAGCGGCAAAAAAAAAAAAAAAAAAAAAAGAGTGTGTCTCTGTGCTGACCCCAATGTGCTGCTTCTCCTCCCACTCACTTCTTTTTCCTTCTCCTTCTTAACCATGCACTTTAGAAAAATCATGCTATTTTCTGACAGCTGATATAAGGACGCTGACCCAGCTTCAGCCACGGGGCATGGAAGTTGATGGAACTAGTCACAACAAGTTTCTTACCTAAGACTACGTTTTGTCATAGAAAAAGTGAATCTAAGAGGCAGTAGAAAAGCTATAGGACAGAGCAGGAGGCATTGCCCGGTTGGCCTAACCTCTGACTCACTGATCTGTAAGGAGGGTGGGCTGCTGCCACTCGTGTGAAATAGAAAGCAAAAGCGACCAGAAAGGGGACACACTCAACCACAGTTCACCAGGCAGTGAACTGGACTGTCACCGTGGCTTATGCTGGCATCCAGTTGTGTTCATAAATCATCTACAAAACGGCACCAGAGCGAGCAGGACCCCACTTCCCAGGTAATGATTCAAAACCCTTTTAGTCCTCTCTGGAAATTCACAATTCCACATCTGTGGACATATATGGCACGGGAGTGTCGTAAACTAAAATGCAGTAGTGATTTGTCCAAGTTTACAACCTTTTTACCTACTGCAAGAAAGGAGGGGGTAGTTGTTTATGTTTTCTTCAAAACAGGCAGATACTCAAAATGTTTGCAAGATTCAGGGAGCAAGGATTACAATGAATTGCTACAAAAGTATCCCTTTGGGCTTATCAGATACTCTTCCTTATTATGGGTTTAATTATAAATGTAAAGATTAAAAAATGATAACTTGCCACCTGGGTGCAGGTAAATTCTTAATATTCAGTGACCTACTTGAATTTTATTTTTTACTTCTTCTGTGTCTTCTTCCAGAGTTAAAATCCTTAGTTCAAAAGTGTTTAGCTTTGATATGTAAATTGTCTTTTTTATGTGGATTACTTTACTGGCTTTGCCATTTTTTTCATTTTGTACTGATTATAAAGAAGATGTTGCATATCAAGTTGTTTACATAGCATTTGATAGGAGTTCACATTAAAAAAATTGTCTCGTTATTAAAATTAAGTGTTAGGTACCAATTCATAATTTTAATAACAGCTTCATTCTAAATGCAGCTACATTTAAAAAAATTTTATTGGAGTATAGTTGCTTTACAATGTTGTGTTAGTTTCTACTTTACAGCAAAGTGAATCAGCTGTACATATACATATATCCCCCCTTTTTTGGGTTTCCTTCTCATTTAGGTCACCACAGAGCTTTGAGTAGAGTTCCCTGTGCTAGGTTCTCATTAGTTACCTATTTTATACATAGTATCACAATTTTTTCAGATTCCACATATATGTGTTAATATATGATATTTGTTTTCCTCTTTCTGACTTACTTCACTCTGTATGACAGGTCCATCCATGTCTCTACAAATGACCCAATTTCGTTCCTCTTTATGGCTGAGTAATATTCCGTTGTATATAGGTACCACACCTTCTTTATCCATTCTTCTGTTGATGGACATTTAGGTTGCTTCCATGTCCTGGCTATTGTAAATAGTGCTGCAGTGAACATTGAGGTGCATGTATTTTTTGAATTATGGTTTCCCCTGGGTATATGCCCAGGAGTGGGATTGCTGGGTCATATGGTAGCTCTATTTTTAGTTTTTTAAGGAACCTCCATACTGTTCTCCATAGTGGCTGTATCAATTTGCATTCCCACCAACAATGCATGCGGGTTCCCTTTTCTCCACACCCTCTCCAGGAATTGTTGTTTGTAGATTTTTTGGATAATGGCCATTCTGACTGGTGTGAGGTTGATATCTCTTTGTAGTTTTGATTTGCATTTCTCTAGTAATTAGTGATGTTGAGCATCTTTTCATGTGTTTGTTGGCCATCTGTATGTCTTCTTTGGAGAAATGTCTATTTAGGTCTTCCGCCCATGTTTTGATTGAGTTTTTGTTTTTTGATATTGAGCTGCATGAGCTGTTTGTATATTTTGGAGATTAATCCCTTGTCAGTTGCTTTGTTTGCAAATATTTTCTCCCATTCTTTTAGTCTTTTTTATGGTTTTCTTTGCTGTGCAAAATGTTTTAAGTTTAGTTAGGTCCCATTTGTTTATTTTTGTTTTTATTCTCATTACTCTGGGAGGTGGGTCAAAAAAGATCTTGCTGGGCTTCCCTGGTGGCACAGTGGTTGAGAGTCCGCCTGCCGATGCAGGGGACACGGGTTCGTGCCCCGGTCTGGGAGGATCCTCTTGCTAAATGCAGGTACATTTAGAGCGCTACCATTCAAAAACATTCTCTATACCCCAGATGTGGCTAGTTTCAGCTCAAATCATGTTTTCCTTTAGGAATTTCCATTCTAAAGTGGAACGACCATGATTACTTAGAATACTTTTCCTCTCAAGCACCATTATGATAAGTTCCTTATATTACTACATTGTACATTAATTCACTCATTCAACATTAAAAACACATTTATTGGGTATCAAATGCACCAAGAACTGTTTTAGCCCCTGGGGGAAAAAAATGACTAAAATTTGGTCCCTGTCCTCAAGGAACACAGGATCAAGTAGAGTGGGCAGAAATGTAAATAGGAATTTCTGTGCACTAGGATATAGATGCTATAATGTGGTATAGTGTAACATTATGTAATACAATAGTATAGGGTTATACACAAAGCATGGTGCTATAACAGAGATAGAAGAGATCAGCTTTTCGGGATTGGAAATACTCAGGGAGATAACATTGTTTGGGGTGAATTCAAAAAGGAGAGACATGGATTAAATGGTAGACCTGTTATCCATTGCTATGATTTAATCCAAATCAATGAAGACTAAAGAAGATACTAAAAGTAACTTTAGACTTTTCTTCTTTATTAGTTTAGAAATGCCTTTTTGGAATTTCATCCCCAGTCATAGGTCCCTGCCTTAAATAAGAGCCACTTTAATTCAGAATTCCTTTAGATTTCTTTCTTTCTCAATGACTTTCCTATTTATGGAAATAATTGTCAGTGCCAGTTTTAGAGACTATTCCTTGCTGAACTTGAAATGAAAATCTTGGGCTTCCCTGGTGGCACAGTGGTTAAGAACCCGCCTGCCAGTGCAGGGGACACGGGTTTGATCACTGGTCCGAGAAAATCCCACATGTAGTGGAGCAACTAAGCCCATGGGCCACAACTACTGAGCCTGCGTTCCACAACTACTGAAGCCCGCACACCTAGAGCCCATGCTCTACAACAAAGAGAAGCCACTGCAATGAGAAGCCCGTGCACCGCGACGAAGAGTAACCCCCGCTCTCTGCAGCTAGAGAAAGCCCTCAGGCAGCAGTAACGAAGACCCGTCGCAGACAAAAAATAATTAATTAATTAATTTTTTTAAAAAAAGAAAATCTTTCACTCATCTTAGATAAGTAATGCCCTTTTCAAAATTATTTGGATTGGCTTTTTTTTTTTTTTTTTTTTTACTGCCATAGGAGCAGTTCTTTAAAACTCAGTCACCTGGAAATATTCCAGTGCATGTGTGCTTAGGTAAGCCAATATCCTGGAAAAATAGCCACTGAATGAGGAAATCCCCACTAACCTCACATGGCCCACGAATTGTTTATATGAAGAATAACAACAAAACAAAACAAAGATTAAAAACCTTTTACGTTGTAATTTATTTTGAAAAAAAAATAATACAGCATATTACCAGGCAAGAATAAGAATTAAGAATAAAAATAAGAAGGGGCAGAGCAGAAGCAGAGAGAGAAGAGGCAATTGATGTTTGTTTTTTTTTTTTGGATGCACAAACCTGATAGCAAGATGGAATTTGCCAAAGTATCAATTCCAGTTCAAGTTATTTCCTCTTTAACCATACTATTACAAGAAAATTTACCTTGAAATAGAAACCATATTTTAAAGCATGTCCATGCTCACATTTTTCACTTTAGCAAACAGCATTGTTTACATACTTGCATTTGCATGTGGGATTGAAATATTTCTCCCCCAAACCAAGCCTGAGACAAGTTAAGCCCTTGAAACCAAACCAAGCCTGAGACAAGTTAAGCCCTTGAAACTGTGTTCCTGGTGACACCTCATCTGTGTGCAGAAAGGCCCCAGAATGACCCGGATTGGACCCAAGCTGGTGCTGAAGAAGGCAGTCCCGGGAAAGTAAACTTCCGATTGAAAGGGAATCTGGCCTCAAAATAGCCACGCTTAGGAAAAGTGATAACACAGGTTTGCAATCTCATGGTCAGACCACTAGTTTTTTTTTTACACTTGTAGATTGTTTATGTATGTTGATAAAATCCCAGACCCAGGGGCCCCCCCAACTCGTCATAATTTGAGTTTGTAGTGAGGGTACAGAGGAAGGCAGGATTATGGAGGGGTGGGGGGTGGCTGAGGGACAGGGCAGCCTTTCTGGCAACTGTCTAGAAACTCAAGATTGACAGGTTGTAGTCATTTAGTCAACATGTGCCTCCCCCCAGAAAAAGGAGGGTCCTGAGGGGAGGTGGTCAGCCATGTGTCTATCAGTCCATGCTGACCCCGGTCTCTCACCTCTACTCTCATTCTGCAGTTCTGAACTTCTGTGTCCACTAGGAAAAAACAAAAACATAAGATGGTAATACCTGGCATTGGTGGAATGAAGGGGCAATGAATGTACTCATACACTGTTGGTGCCAACTGGGCACATCAGTTTTCTGAGACTTGTATAATAATTCGAATGGCCTTTGATAGAGAAACACTGTTTCCACCAACAAGGGAGTTTCCAGGGAGGGTCTAGAAAAGCATCCTCATTTTGATTCCAACCTGCCTTCAGGTTAAGGGGCCCTGGCTGAGGGGGCAGTTCAAGGAGCCACGTGAATTCCCTACTCTGGGAGGTAAGACAGCTCTTACTTATGGGCCCAGCTCTATGTTCTTGACTTAATGGCTGGATTTAGTCCTCATGACATCCCAGGTGGTGGGGTACCGGTATCCTCTCTGCATGGATGTGCATCAGTACAAAGCACGTGCTCCTGAGCGCAGAGAAGGATGTCAGAGAAGTTGCTCCCCACGCCCACTGCCAGAGCCAGGTCTGCAACCTGGCAGCCTGAGCACCCTTAGTTGCTGGTGGGAGAGCTTCAGCAAAGGTATCGGGACACATGCTGCTGAGGTGGCTAATCTTTGCTCTCCCTGTGTTGCTCTCCCTGTAGTGCGAGCCAGGCTTGGTGCCCTTCCCCTGCTGCAGGGGAGGTATGTGGCAGAGACAGAAGCAGAAGCTCTCTGAAGCCAGTGTTTCTAACACATTTTTTGAAAACTTAACCTTATAGGAAAGATTGAACTGCTTGTGCTTGGTAAGGAGGGGAGGGCCTCTGAGGACACAGAGAAGGAGAGGAAAAATAATAATAAATAAAAATCTCTTGATCTAAGTCGTTTATGGTGATAATATAAAAGATGATGATGAAATCTATAAATTCTCAAAAAACTCCATGGATTTTTCTTCTCAATTCATATGAGATGAAAGAAAGAAAGGAGAGAGACAGGGACAGAGACAGAGAGAGAAATAAAGAGAGAGAGAGAGAGAGAGAGAGACAAAGAAAGAAAGAAAGAAAAGAAAGAAAGAAAAAAGAGAAAGAGAAAGAGCTAGAATGAAAGAAAGAAAAGAAAGAAAGGAAGAAAGAAAAGAAAGAAAGAGAGAGGGAGGGGGGAGGAAGGAAGGAAGAAAAAGAAAGAAAGAAAGAAAGAAAAAGAAAGAAAGAAAGGAAAGAAAGAAGAAAGAAAGTAGAAAGAAATCATTGACTTTTAAAGTGGAAAAATAATTTGATCCAGTATTCTCATTTTAACAAATAGGAAATCCAAGTCCTGGATTTATAAAATGTACTAGAAGAGATGAGTCAAATAATTGTATACACAGAATTAGACCCCAAGCCTCAGCTCCTGGTAGATTGTTCTTCTCCTGGTCCTTTTCTATATGCGGTCCAGTTCTGGTTTCTACATCATAACATCTTATACCACTTAGATTAAAAGGTGGCTGTTTTATCTGTCACTCTTTATTCTTAACCCAAATAATATTGAACCAAGGGCTTAGGTAAATGTGAGTAACATTACTTGGAGCAAGCCAGAACTCATGGACAAAAGGACCAGCAGTGAATGAGTTCCCTGCTATTTCAGTATCCTGCAGAAAGGCCACAGGGAGACGACTTATCTCCACAAATTGCTCCTGCCCCTCATAGTTCTCCCTTTTTATTTTCATTTTTTATTGAGGTATAGTTGATTTGCAATATTTTCAGATATATGACATAGTGATTTACAATTTTTAAAGGTTATATTCCATTTACAGTTATTATAAAATATTGGTTATATTCCCTGTGCTGTATAATATATCCTTGTAGCTTATTTATTTCATACACAGTAGTTTGTACCTCTTACTCCGCTACTCTATCTTGTCCCTCCCCCGTCCTTCTCCCAACTGGTGATCACTAGTTTGTTCTCTATATCTGTGAGTATGTTTCTTTTTTGTTATATTTACTAGTTTATTTTTTAGATTCCACATAAACGTGATGTGATACATCACATTTGTATGCTATCGTACAGTATTTGTCTTTCTCTGTCTGACTTATTTCACTAAGCTTAATATCCTCCAAGTCCATCCATGTTGTTGCAAATGGCATGATTTCATTCTTTTTTATGGCTGAGTAATATTCTAATATTCTCTTCTTTATCCATTCATCTGTTGATGGACACTTAGATGGTTTCCATATCTTAGCTACTGTAAATAATGCTGCTATTGGGGTGCATGTATCTTTTCAAATTAGTGTTTCATTTTCTTCAGATATATATCCAGGAGTGGAATTCCTGGATCATATGGTAGTTCTATTTTTAGTTTTTTGAAGAACCTCAATACTGTTTTCCACAGGGGCTGTACCAATTTACATTTCACCAACAATGTATATGGGTTCCCTTTTCTCCACGCCCTCACCAACATTTGTTATTCCTGTTCTTTTTAGTGACAGCCATTCTGACAGGTGTGAGGCGATACCTCATTGTGGTTTTGATTTACATTTCTCTGATGATTAATGATGTGAGCATCTTTTCATGTGCCTGTTGGCCATCTGTATGTCTTCTTTAGAAAAATGTCTATTCAGGTCTTCTGCCCATTTTTTAATTGGGTTGTTTGTTTTTTTTGACATTGAGTTGTGTGAGTTGTTTGTATATTTTGGATAATAACCCCTTAGTTCTCCCTTTTTTATACGGGGAGTGTGAGGTGGGGGATAGAGGTACATAAACATGTTGGGCTTAGGATCAAAGTAGCTGAGCTTAGGTGCCAGTTCTTTAGGATAGTCCTGGGAAATGATGGCTTCCGACCCCTGCAGAGCTTAGGGATCCCTGGCCCCATAAGAAGTTAAACTGGGTGTTGCCTCCGTTCTGGGCGGTGAAGGGCCCACCAACCCCAGGTGGCCCATTGATGGGCAATCTAGAGGAAACTCATTGGACAATGCTGTTGGCTTTCCACAGAAATGAACTTTGAATGAGTAAAAAACTTTTAAGAATCTCTTAACTATATAGATTTAAATTAATTAATAATAATTGTTATCAGATTTGGGTGCCAGACATTGCATGTGCTTTACATGTATCACTTTTAATCCCCACATCTACCCAAAGGCAGATGTTATTTTCTCCACATTACAAATTAGAAAACTGAAGGTAGACTATTTTCCCAAAGATTATTAGTGATGGAGCTGACATCCAAATTCAAATCTATGTTCTTTCCACTGCCTGCTATTGTTTGCATTTAGATAATTATATTATTTAACCTAGGAAATATAATCTTAGAATCTCAAAATATTAGAGCTGAAGATCAGTGCTTCACAACATGTAATGTGCATGTGAATTGTCCAGGAGCAGGTTAAAATTCAAATTCTGACCCAATTGATCTTGGATGGGGCCTAAGTCGCTGCTTTTCTAACAAGATCTCAGGTCAAGCTGATAGTGTCTGTCCAAGGTTCACACACCTTTAATAGAAATGCATAAAGTATCTTATAGATAACCTAGTCTAACTTTCTCTTTCTATGGGATTTAAGTTACACAAAATCAGAGATACGATAGTATCTCTGATAGTATCTTTATTTAAGAAATAAAGAATAGTTATATCTCACTTTTTTATCAAAGAAGTAGCTGTTTTCAAAAACAGTCGTATCCCTTTAGGGTAATATATTGTACACCATTAAGCTCTTTGAAGAAAACATTATATACACATAAACATATATAACTGATAGACTATATTTTAAAATTTGAAGTTTCCCAGCATCAAGAGAGACATCTGCCCATTGCGCCCTGTCAACTCAGAGCACTCACCTTTCCTCCTCACCTCCAGGAGGTGACTTTCTGCCCAACGCCTTGTCAAGGATTCTACACAATTATAGTTGCAGTACTGAGATGAGGACGTCGTTCAAATGTCCTTTCCTAACGTGGGTCAGTTGAGCCCCAGGCCCCTTGAATGCAGCAGCATGGTATTTGGTGTTCGCTGGCCTTGACAGAAGGAGGAAGAGGAGCAGGAGTCCTCTGCAGGGCTCCTGGAAGACCCTCCCGCCAGCCCCCAGGTAGAGTGGCAGCCTCTGAGCAACAGATTGCTCATTAGTGCAGGAAGCTCCAATAATCAATCCCCAGAACCTGTTCTTTGCTCAACTGAATAACAATGAAATTAAAGAGGCCTGTTCAACGGGGAGCAAGTTGGGGAACAATCCCTGATGCATAGTCCCTGAGACTGAAAGCAGACTTAGCAGTGCTGCATCTGACAGGAAGGAAAAAAACTGCACAAATTTCTTGGGAAGGAAAGAGTGACTGAAAGCAAGCCAACAGAGAAAGTCACAGACTCTTGTGGATTTCCCACATTGTGGAGGTTGACACAGGTCCTGGGCTCTGAGAGATGAGACTGGCAAAATATTAAGGAGTCGTGAAGCTTCTGGCTTTCTTTTAGGGTTACAGAAAGCCCAAAAGGGACTTGTCAGGTCCTTGGGGAACAGGCTGTTTGATTTGATCACATGAGTTGGTGCCACATATTAGAGAAGAATTTTCATGGGCAAGAAAACTAGGAAAATACCCTGCCAGTCATACCTATACTTCTGTCTATATGTAGCTGCAGATATTCGCCATAAAAACAATATATTTATAAACAGGAAGTAGGAAAAATGATTCATCATAACTCACTCAACAAATATTCATTTAATGCCTTTTTTGTTCCAGATATTTTTCTGGGTACTAGGGTTACAGCAATAAACCAAACAAAGTCTCTTTTCATATGAAGCTTTGATGCTGGTGAAGGAAACCAACACCATCAGTAATAAAAAACACATATAATATGATGTCTGGTTACAAGTACTGTACAGAAAAATCCAGATAAAGGAAAAGAAACTGAAGGGAAGTGCTATTTTACATGGGGTGGTCAGAGGGCTTTTCTCTGAGGAGGCAACATTTGAGCAGAGATTTGAATTAAGCAAGTAAAAGGAAAGAAAGAAAAACTTAGAGGTAAAGGATTGTATTTGTGTTCTTTACTTAGAAACATTACAATCTGCTCTCAGCTGTTTTTGAGCAAACCTCAGTAAAAAATCCTTCCAGGGTTCTTTGACCTGTTCTTTCAAAATACCAGTTGCAGAATGCAAGTTATGGGCCAAGCACTATGCTAAGTGGGTCACATACCTTATCTCCTATAATCCTCCCCAATCTATAAGGGAGATGTCATGACCTTCACTTTACAGATGGGGTAACTGAGACTCGTGGGGTTAAGAAACCAGCCCAACATACTCAAAAGCAAGTGGCAGGCTAAGATTCACTCCTGGATCCATCCACTTGGCTTCACCTCCGAACATCCTCCCTCATTTTAAGTGCCTCTGTACCACTGAGTTTCAAAGCCATCTTGATCTTCACTTTGGTAATAATCTGAAACAGCCTATTAGGCATCCTTCTCTTTCTCCTTCCCTTCCTCTAATGCTCATTCTGAAGTGGGTTTCCTCTCTCTGGGCTTTTCCACGTAGTCAGGACCCCATCAAGCTGGCCAGGACAGTACTGACCAAGAGTGGCCTAGACCAACCATCTGGCTGAGCACATGAGGCAGCAGCTCAGGAGAGGACAAGGCTCAGAAGAACAGGCTAGTGATAGTGACCATGAGATTGTACTTCATGTAGAAATCAGTCAGAGAATAAAGGATTCAGCAGGGAAGCTACAGAGCCTACACAGGTAGAAATATTGAGGGCAATGTCAGTTAGAACTGGAAATGCCAAGGGGAGCTCTATCTAGACATAGTTTTTTGTTCTCCATTCACACTTTGTTAGTGATAACCTTCAGCCCAGCACTGCAAAGCGTCACTCAGAAATCAGAGGATTTCAAGGGATCCTTTGGCTGGGACAGGGAACTCATGCCAAGAGTACTGAGGTGACATCGTTCCCCTGAGCTGATTCCAAGGAACCTCTTTCCCTTTGCAATGAAGCTTTCTTACGTGTTCAAACTCATTTTTCTATCCAACAAATATAAGTTAAAACAAGGAAAACCTAACAACGAGCCTATACCATTTACAATGGATTTATGGGTACCATCATGTTTAACGTGACACAAATCTCAAACTTGACATCATCTATGCTCTTGGCATTGGGGCAAGAAAAGGAATCAAATGAAGGGCACAGGAACAACACTGTATGGTTATACCAAGTGGGGAAAATAATAGTAGCAGGAGTTCCATTCTTAACCCCAAGGGCATCTGGTTGGAAATGACAGAGAGATGGAGCCAATCTTGGTTGTTTTACATTGTGCTTCATTGCAAGTTAAGTTTGTATTTATATGTGAGGACTCTGGAAAAACAAGACATAAAAAGTGTTTAATGCTATAACTTGTGCAAGGACAAGAGATCTTTGGTTATATTGGTGGGAAGGGTAGTAACACAACTAGAATTTCTAAAAAAAAAAAAAAAAATACTGTATATTATGTATTACTGAATCCCAGAAATTAGGAGGAAGAAAACCTGTAGAGAAAATAAAACTATTTCCTAAAGCACATAGAGGAATCTCTCTATGGAATATTTTGATTTTCCCCCTTACACTTTAAATTTGGAGAATATTTTAAAATATCATTCCTGTGTTGAAAATATTTAACTAATGTCTCATGGGCTACTCAATAAATTTGATTAATTTCTGTTAATTAATTTCTGCATCTGTTCCCCTCTACATCCTCGGCCAGCATCAGTCCTTAAGACATCAGCACAAGAGGAAGCTGAAAATTGAGACAGTAAGAATCAAATATTGGGGACTTTCCTGGCAGTCCAGAGGTTAAGACTCCACGCTTTCACTGCAGGGGGCATGGGTTTGATCCCTGTTCAGGGAACTAAGATCCCACAGGCCACGCGGTGCAGCCGAAATAAATAAATAAATAAATAAATAAGTAATATTTTTTTTAAGAATCAAATATATACTAAGAGCTAAGAAAAGCAAAATAAATAACGAGATAGGCAAGCACAGGTAGAAGCTACCAGAAACAATACCAGCAAAGGAGATATATGAAGGCAATGAATGAATCTCAGTAGGACTCTTTGTTTATTTTTGCATCTTTATTGGAGCATAATTGCTTTACAATGTTGTGTTAGTTTCAGCTGTATAACAAAGTGAATCAGCTATATGTATACATATATCCCCATATCCCCTCCCTCTTGCATCTCTGTCCCACCCTCCCTATCCCACCCCCCTAGGGGGTCACCAAGCACTGAGCTGATCTCCTTGTGCTATGTGCTGCTTCCCACTAGCTATCTATTTGACATTTGATAGTGTATATATGTCCATGCTACTCTCTCACGTCGTCCCAGCTTACCCTTTCCCCTCCCCATGGCGTCAGGTCCGTTCTCTTGACTATCATCGGGAATAAGATAAGCAAAGAGAGCTATTAGGCTGGAAAACCAATAACAAGAGTAACACTTGATACTTAGTCCAAATGACTGTTTTCTGAACTAGGAGACCCATGTGTACTTATTTTTATCAGAATCCTGTTGCAGACAAGCTGAGCCGGCGGTGAAGGGCTGGCTGGCTCTAAACATGGGCATATAGTTTATTGCACAAGGGCACTCACCCAAGGGAGTAAGCAGGGATTGAAAACCAGCCCAGGTTCTACCTGCCAAACCACATGCTCTGTGTGGGGTTGGATCCACCTGGAGGAAGGGGTACCTTTTCCTGATTCTCACAATCTGCCCTTTTGCCGAGTCATGAACCGATGGAATTGCAGCTGCCTTGAGGACTGCCTCTCTCTAATGCCTACAAAGGGGCCAGTTGAGCCAGCAGAGGCCCTGGTGAAGGAAAACAGACACACACATACAGAGTGGGAAAGTGGTGGTGAAGAAACAGAGGACTGGGGAGGGGGAGAAAGGAAAAGAAATGGAAGAGGAACAGTCAGAGGCAAGGGATAAAATCAAGATGATAAAATCTGAAAATCTTTAAAAATAAGTGTATACCATAGCCATATGTTGGATTCCTATTCGGCCATTGTAAATAATGGTATAGAAGAATAGCAGGGAAAAATGTCCACAATATATCAGTAAGTGCAGAAAGTAGGCAACGAGTGTGTATTGAATGATAACAATGTATGTTTCATAGAAAGACAGGAAGAAAATAAATTAAAATGTTAATGAGGGTTATTTCTGGGTGGTGAGGTTGTGGAGGATTGTAACATTTTGTGTTTTTCAAGTTTTTATTCCTTTTTTTTGCATTAGGGAAGCATTACGAGAAAAATTAAAAATTGGTATTGCAATGTAAAAAAATTTTAAAAATTTAAAAATAAAAACATTTAATAATCCAAAAAAAAAGTGTATTTCATAATTTCTTCCAGCAACTGTCTGGCATTCAGGAAATCTCTCAAAACTAACATTCATTTGAAAATGAAAAGTTGAATTCAATATCTACATTATTTAAGATTAGGCTTAGCTATGAGCAACAGAAATCAGTAAAATAGCAACTTATACAAAATAGAAACCTATTCTTCTCTCACTTAAAAGTTTGGATGTGGACAGTCCAAGGCTGGTGTAGTGACTGTCTGGTCAGTTGGAACCCATGTGCCACCAGGCAGCCAGCTACAGAGGCTGCCCTTGTTCTCAAGGTCCATGATAGAGATTCAGCCATCATATCCACATTTTAAGCATCAAGATGTAAGAAGTACATAAGGGTTTCATATCACAGCCTCTTAAAGAAATTTCCTGGAACCTGATATACTATATTTTCACTAATATTCCATAGGCTAGAATTTAGTCACATGGCCACAGCTTGCTACGATGGAGGCTGGGAAATGTCTTATTTCAAGTGTCCTTGAGCACAGCTAAAAGCTAGGGCTTCTAAAACAGGGGGGAATCGATATTTGGGTAGAAAAATATTAGTCTCTAACACAGAGACAAAAGTTGGTATTGAAAACAAAGCCCGGGGATATCACCAGTTTATTGATAAAGGATAAATATCACCAGGTAGCAAATGGGGTAAATGTGCTATGTGCTAATATTTAAAGGAGTGTAAATTAAAGCAGAGGGGTGGCACTTTCTCTTATCAAATTAACCCCCCCCCAAAAGAAAGAAATTTGCTGAATAGTTAAGGACAAGTGTAATAGTTATCTTGGAGCAGTGAGACTACAAATGATTTTTTTTCAAAAGAGCTTGTCTCAAATTTACATTGGTGACAGTAATAATCTTTTCTTTAAATGCGAGCCATTTTTTTTAAACTATGCCTCTTTGTTTAACTTTTGCAGCAATTTTAGATCTTGTCTCAGTGACCTGAACCGACAGTGTGGTAAATGGAATTACACTTCAGAGGTCATCTTTTTTTCTCTCTGCTTCCTGTAATTTCAACAACAATCAGCAGAATCTATTTAACTGTACTTAAGAGATTCCCAGTCCTCTTGTGTTGTTCTTTTCTTTGACACTTGCGTGGTAGCCATCATTTTCCTGGGAAGAGAATTTTAGCTAAAAGCCTAGGTGTCTATCCATGGTCAAATTCTTCACACTGTGTTTACTTGCTTGTCCAGGCTCACATCTCTGTAATGTTCCTCTCTAATATGATGGTGTGTGTGTATCTTTATAAGAAGACATTGGTAAGGAGTGGGCATGCTTAGGAGAAACAACCTATGCAGTGGACAAGTGTTGTGAATACAAATGTTGATTTAGTCCACACTGGATGATGATTCCAAAATTTATCTTTAGCCCTTCACTCTTCTCTGGGATACAGATTCAGGCAGCCAACATTTCTATTTTGATGTATAACTAAGTATCTAAGAATGTATCCTAAGCAGAATAGAATGCTTGACTGCCCCACCCGACATACACATGCCGCTCCCCAAGTCTCCCCACCCAACCCCCACAGTTAATGAAATCACAAGCTACACAACTGCTCGGGTAAAAATCCTCAAGAGTCATTTTTTAAAATGTTGTTCATATCCTTCTTATCTCCATCTCATCCATCAGTCAGTCCTGTTTGCTCCACTTTGCAGTTTTATCCCAAATCCAGTCACTGCACACTACCTCCAGTGCTACCTTTGGTCCAAGCCACTATCATTTCTTGTTTAGACTATCACACTAGCTGTCTGTGCAATCAGGTTCAACTGACTGCTTCAGCAAACAATACTCAAACTTCAGTGGCTTAGCACAATAAAGGATGATTTCTAGCAAGGAGACTCTACTCCATGCAGTCATTCAGAGATCAGGTTCCTTCAAGTAGACTCTGCCATCACTTAAGTCTTCAAAGTGCAGCATCCAACGAGCAGATGGGGGAAGAAAGAACTCATGGGGATTCACAGGAGAAGTTTCAAGGTTGAGGCCTTAAAGTGACCTACACCATTCCACCCACATCCCATTGGACAGAAGCCAGTCACATGGCCCCACCCACCTGCAAGGGAGACTGGGTAATGTAGTCTTCCTGTCTGGCCAAGAGGAAAATAAAACATGTTTTGGTGAACACACAGCATTGGTTTTGTAACACCCATTTCCTGTTTCTACAACAGTTAGAGCATTTTTTCAAATAGACTAAAAATCAGAGTATACCACTGCCCTTCTTAAGCCATGCAATAGCTGCCCACTGCAATTCCATCAAAATGCAGACTTCTCACCCTTATTATGAAATCCTACATGATCAGATACCTGTGTGTCTCTCTGACCTTGGATGCTTCTACACTTCCTTTTGCTTACTATTTTCTGACATACCTCAGCAATTCTAAGCTCACTGTTTACTTGGGGCTATGGCACATGCTGGTCCCCTCTGCTGGAACACTCTTCTTCCATATATTTAGATGTTTACAGGCATACCTTGTTTTATTGCACTTTGCAGATATTTTGGTTTTTTTTTTTCCAAATTGAAGGTTTGTGGCAACCCTGCATTGTCAGGTGATGGTTAGCAGTTTTTAAGAATATTTTTTAATTAAGGTATGTAATTGTTTCTTTAGGCATAATGCGATTGCACACGATACACCACGGTATAATATAAACATAACTTTTATACTGCACTAGGAAACCAAAAAGTTTGTGTCACTTTATTGTGATATTCACTTTATTGTGGTGGTCCTGAATTGGACCCACAATATCTCTGATGTATGCCTTCTTATCATTCGGATCTCATCCTAATTGTCATCTCCTCACAGAGGCTGTCCATAATTAACTCATTAAAAGTAGCTCCCCTATGCATCTAATATCTCTCTATTAGATTACTATGCGCCATTTTGTTTACAGCATTTATACATATGAGATATCACCTTATATATCATTTTATTTCTTTATTGTCTGAAGCCCTTTACTCTACTAAGAGCAGGGACCTGGTATCATTAGAACAGTGACTGATAGAGGATATGCATAAAATATCAATTTGATCAATGAATGAATGAACGAATAACTATTTCAGTTGGTTATGAGTTGAGGTTCAGCTTAAACATGATTAAAGCTTATTTCTCTCACCAGTAAATAATTCCAGTATAAAGAGCCATATTTCAGCATACTAAGCCTGATATACCAAGCTTCACAGAGTCAAAGTCCAAGAGCTCTTCTTCCTTGTTTCCCTGCTAGTACTAGGGGTTTGCCCTAGACTGACTGGTCCATCAAGGCTCACACCTCATCCACAGCCCAACCAGCAGGTGGGGCTAACCTTTCATATCCAGACTCAGAAGTTGAACATACCATCCCCTCTTATATTCCATTGCCCAGAACTTAGTCATGTAGTCATACTTAGTTGTAAGAGTGGATGAAAAATTCAGATTTAATATATATAACTATGTGCCAAGATAAAAACTGCAGGTAGATAAGGTTCTGTTATTATAGAGGGGAGATTTACTGGAAGAAAACTAAAAGTCTCTGCCATAATACTTGCAATGATTTTTTTTTCCATTTAGAATTTTATAAGGGAAAAAACACCATTAAAAATAACTAAACCCTAATTTAATTATCCCTTTCCATCCTCAGAATATCTATTAGGAAAAATGTTATTCTTCCTTGTTTTGTAGATGAAGTTGTAAGATTCAGAGATGTAAGTAAATAACTGGTGTGTAAAAAAAAAAACTGAACCTACAGTGTGGAATGACCTCTATAGTATTTGTGACCGTTAACTTAAATATATTTATAGCTAGTCAAGTAGAAATACTGTACAAACATTTTAACATTAGCTACCAATCCCTTTTCATGTAAGTATCTGTAATATCTTAGCAAAATTACTATAGGACAATCTCTGTCCTAGTTCTGATTCAACTTCTCTGGCATTTGGTTGCCCTGGTTCTAGTCTCTTACTCCTACATCCCACAATTGTTATTTCCCCAGGCTGATCTGGATTCTTTCTGCTTCAAAGCCCAATGGACTAATTGCAAAGAACTCTTGATTTCAGGTTGAATGCAAAGGCATTGCGTCTTTACTTACTTTGACTTAGTCAATGACCTTCCTATTCCTTTAGCTAGATATTTCCTTCTCAGAAATGCCCTAATCAAGTTGAAAATTTGAAAGAGTGGCTTTCTGATACAAACATGAACTTTCTCAGCTCCAAAAGTCTGTGAATGCCCTCTGCAGCTGTTCTTGGAGGGGGTTTAAGAGGACTTCCTGGATTTTTCATGAAAAAGGTAAATTCTAGGTTGAGTCTAGGCTAGAAAACAAATATACTGTGAAGCTCTTGCCTCCACTGAGTTTTTTCTGTTTCCTCTTTTTTTTTTTTTTGCGGTGTGCGGGCCTCTCACTGTTGTGGCCTCTCCCGTTGCGGAGCACAGGCTCCGGATGCGCAGGCTCAGCGGCCATGGCTCACGGGCCCAGCCGCTCCGCGGCATGTGGGATCTTCCTGGACCGGGGCACGAACCCGTGTCCCCTGCATCGGCAGGCGGATTCTCAACCACTGCACCACCAGGGAAGCCCTCTGTTTCCTCTTGATAGCTCATATCCATAGCTCCACGCACATACCCATCCCCAATCCCCACTAGTCCTTACTGCTTCAGCAACTTAAGTTAAAAGTTCTGCTCGGGTTTTAATTTTTCTATTTCATGTGCATGTTTAATGGTTGCAACTGTATTACCATCTTGCTACTTGGATTTACTTTTTTTGTTGTTCCTGTGAGTTCCTTCGGCACCATCAGGATAGAAATAAATTTTCAGGCATGTCTCTCTCCAAGTAAACAAGGTGAGATCCCTGAAGATAAATCTTGTAAACTTCCAGTAACTCTACATTCAAAACATATATACTGTGTATTCATTTGGCACCTGCAAACCTTTAAAACTCTTTCCTCCAGCGTCACAATTTATTTAAGTTTGAGAAAATTTATAAAAGAATATGTGTAGAAAAATCAAGTGTTTTCTTCAGTTTTGGCTGATGATCTAAAAGGGTTATGGCATCCTTAAAGAAGGAAGGCTAAGAAGAAAACCTTTCAAGGACAGCACATCGCAGTGTATGGAGTTTGTTTGTGTTCTTACACATCTCCCTACATGATAATATGCACCATCTGTGTACGTCAGAGTCTTTGTCCGTTTCACTGATGCATTTCCCGCAGTCTGGCTTTTGTTATTTGGACTGTGTAGGCTGGTTGGACTGTGTAGGCTGGTTGGTGATGCATTCAATCCTAGACCAGGCTTAAAACATGACCTTGAGCAATTTACTTAACTTCTTTGTGGCAATGGAATTTTGGAAGGAATGACTAATTCTTTTCTTCGGATTCTTTGAAAACATAGTACTTGTTTTTTCCAAAAGTAGTAGCATTGAAAATATTAGTATAAATTGAACTGTGAAAGATATAATCACGTTTTACATGCAGAGTTGCCCACAGTACATTATTTTATATTGTAGTGTAAGTTCAGAGAAGGAGTCTTTATAAGACAGACAACTGCATTTTATTTAAATTCAGATTTTTTTGTTTTTGTTTTGTGTTGTTGTTTTGTTTTGTTTTGGGGCAGGGGGTTTTGGCCCCACCGTGGGGCTTGCCGGATCTTAATCCCCCAACCAGGGATTGAATTCAGGCCCTCAGCAGTGAAAGCACAGAGGCCTAACCACTGGACCACCAGGGAATTCCCTAAATTTAGATTTTTTTTATAATCAGAGGATTTCTTTAAATGATATGTTGAGGAGTCCCAACCCAGAAGGATGTAAGTACAGAGTGGTTTTATTTTTTTCCAGTTATTGCCTTCAACATGAGCCTTCACCTTTTGGACAGATTCTATAATTGCAGGTCAATTTTAGGTGTTCCAATTCAGCCAGTTTCACTATAAGTCTTTAACTTCCTGTCCCATTAGCCACCATCCACTAGTTCTGGGAGGGAGCGTGGTGTACTTCTCCCCAACTAACCCCTTGTAGGGTACGTGTGTATGTGGTTATGGGGGGGTGGATGGGAAGGTGTGATTTAGAGATACCTGGTTCTTCCCTCTCTTCTAGGTCTAGCTCTTCCATAATTGGGAACACAGAAGAGGAATGAGGAGGGGCAAATCTTAAGCAACTGATTACGTGTAGGTGGTGGGGAGGAAGACTTCTTGCTCTGGCTCACAATGGTCCCACGTGCTGCATCCCATGACAGTATCCACGGGTGTGGTAGTCTCCACATGGATGATGGAGGTGGTTTGCTAGGGATGCCCTCAAGGAGAGTCAACAGGGTCTCCCTTCAGTCCTACAGCATATAGGTTCCTAGGTGGGGTATAACCTCACTTGGCCAGTTTATGCTTTGGTTGCCTATATCTACCTCCCCCATTAATCTTCCTGGAACTGGAGGAACTGCTAAGGTCTTCTTCCATCCAGAGAGCCACAAGGACCCAGAGGAGGATACCACTGCCCTCTTCTCCCAAGCCACACTACACTTCAGCCCCTTGTCATTCTGCTGATGTTGGCAACTCCAGCCGCCTTCCAGCACTTTCTGGAATTGGCAGACGAGGAGCAACCAACAGTCTCTGTTCACACTCACAACTGCCAGGCATGCACACATATCACACTCTCCCAAGAAACCTCTCGCCATGCACTAGATGATAGCACTAAAATGGACTTCAGAGTGTGCAGCTCAGAAGCCTTCCGGCTGGTCTGTGAAAAGGATTCTCTTAGAGCACTGCCAGCCACACCAGCCCCTGCCCAAAATTCCTCACTTTCTTTCTTATCCTTAGACACTCAATGGTGTCTTTCAGACTCTTGCTGATTTTGTGTGAGTTATGCATGTTCTCAGGATACTTTGTGCTCCTCTGTCCCGGTACAGGGCAATTCTGAGGCAACGGGAAAAGTCCCAGTCTTTGTTTCTAATAAGCATAGTAAATATAAATGCCAGGCACTCTAATTTATTATCAAATCCATCACAAAGAGAATGGCATTATCACTAGCCCAACTTTCAGTGTATACCTTTTAGTTTTCACTCTTCTTTTGACTTCAGTTTTCTTCTATGCAAAATGAATCTCCCCTATAACTTCCATGAGTCTATTCTACCATATCAGAAATTTCCGGAAACTTTCCACAACTTTAGTTCAGAAATGATGTTACTATTATGTTCCTATGAAAGCTGCTTCAGACTTTCAGTGCCAATGGATGGCTCTTCTCCATAGCCAGGCATTGTCATCACCTCGAGGTGATCGCCGTAAAGAAATTTTTTTCTATTTTGACATGTACTTGAATTCTGACTACGTCTCAATAATGGTAAATATTACAATATGAACCTAATACAGATATCAACGCACCTAGTAATGTAAAGAAATACTGGCAGACTAAATATATCATTTTCCTGAATAAATAAGAACTTAAATATTTAACTTCAGCGTTTACAATTCATATTGACAAGTATTTGGGGGAGCCTGAGGCAACCCTCTTCCTGTCTTTACTTTTTTAAGTGGAGAGGTAGTAAAAAGTCTGTGATATTTAATTAGGTTTCTTTTCCATGAAATTACCTTGTAGACCTTTCAATATGGATGGTTAATCACTACCTTAGGCAGACATATTTTATTGCCCCAAATCTTAAATGAGTTCTAATAAAGGTTCAAGAAGTAGCTTTGGGGAATTTTGACAAAGCTGATGAAAGAGGAGAGAAAAAAAGAACCTCATAATAAATAATGTGTCATTTTCATGCTCTCTTTAGACTGATTTGTGCAGTGTTTACTCCTTTTTTCTCTTTCCTTTGTTGATTGGCATAACTCTTATTAGTCAGGGTTCACAGAGAAACAGAACCAATATATCTATAAGGAAACAATAAGGAACTGTTTCATGTGATTATGGAGGCTGAAATTTCCCACTCTATGCAAGCTGGAAACCCAGGAGAGTTTGTGGCATAGTTCTGTTGCAGGAAGGGAGACCCCTTCCAGGGCCCGAGAGTGGGCTCTTGTCTAACACTCAGAAATGAATTGTCCGAGGAGACACACGTGCTGACAAAGCAAAAGACTTTATTGGAAAGGGGTCCCCAGGCAGAGAGCAGTGGGGTCAGGGAACCCGGGAGAACTGCTCTGCCCAGTGGCTCGAAGTCTCAGGTTTTAGGGTAATGGGGTTAGTTTCTGGGTTGTCTCTGGCCAGTCATCTTGCTGTGCCCATATTTGGTCTGATTCAGGGTCCTTCCTGACGGCACACAAATCTGTCAGCCAAGATGGATTCCAGTGCAAAGGTTTCTGGGAGGTTGGCAGGCCATATTGTGGGCTGACATCTCCTCCCTCGTTTTCAGCCCCTCCCAAATTCTTCGGGCTGGCAGTAGTTTGTTAGTTCTGTGCTCCTTATCAGGACCTCCTGTTGTGAGATAACTCATGCAAGTGGGTCATTGTCATGCCTGGCCAGGGCAGGCAGTTTCCGTCAGTGATTCCCTAACAGTTCCAGTTCAAGTCCAATTGCCTGGGAACCAGGCAAGCCAGTGGTGTAAGTTCTTGTATGAATGCAGAAGACCCATTTCCAGTTTGAAAACAGTCAGGCAGAGAGAGCGAATATTCCCTTTTGTTCTATTCAGGTTTCCAGTGGATTGGATGAGGCCCACCCACATAGGGGAAGACAATCTGCTTTACTCAGATTGCCGACTCAAATGTTAATCTCATCTAGAAACACAGACACACTCAGAATAATGTTTAACCAAATATCTAGGCACTCCACGGCCCACACATAAAATTAACCATCACAATGACACTAAGAAAATACTTAAATGGCCTCTGAAACAAACATGAAACATACAGGTGAGGAAAAATAAAAAGATCTGTCATCCATGCAGATATTTTGTGTTCATAATACCAAACATTCAGATATTTGAATGAGTTTGGAAAATGAAATTTAACTAAAATTAAATTTTTCCATTGTTATCCATATTTCTGTTTGCATAGCCAGAACACGGGACAAAAACAAACATAAAAGAAAAAAAAATCAGTATCATGTTAACACTTGTGAATAAAGGATATTGTAAAATAATCAGAGACCAGCACTCTAGATCCAGAGTAGTTTAAAATCTTATCCATGGCCTGCATCAGAATTGCCAAATATTTGTTTAAGATGCAAGTTTCTGAACTCCATCTCAATCTACAGAAAGTGTCTGGGGAAGGGGTTTCAGAATCTACATTTTAACACCCCTGCAGCATAAACCTCCTCAAACATGCTGAAGTTTGAATCTCTGCTCACAGACTCTTTCTTTGCAATAATATGAAGTAACTGAAGCCTAAAGCCAGAAACTGGTGCGGAAAGAAAGAGTCGGGACTCTATTTTTTAACTCTGGACCCACTACTGATGGCAAAAGGGCTTTCTAAAGGGGTTTCTTCTTCAGAATTTACATTTTCCCCACAAGGAGTCATGATTTCATCTGATTAAGCACCAGTTCACCATGAAAGTCTAAAACCCTTTATTTCAATTCTTCTCTTTCTCTGATTTTTCACTAGACTGGAAAAAAAAAACAAAGTTGTAACAAAAAAGAGCAGAACATTTGCTTCAGTTTTTGGAAATGAGAATTGGGATTACAGGTCACCCAGATTGAAAAGAAGCTGAACAGTGTGAAATACTTGTCCTCATTAGAGGAATGAGTAAGATTTGTCTTGGTGGGGAAAGTCATAAGAAACAGTGTCCCAGTGGGGAGCACCATAAAATGAAGTCCGCGGAACATATACCACCAGGATCCTCCACTGCTAATAAAGTCGACTAGCGCCAAGTAGAAGAAAGGAAATTCCTTGAAACAGACAGGAGCTGCAAGGAAATTCCTTGAAACAGACAGGAGCTGAGTTAATAATCACTTACTGGAGAAGCCATTGTTTTGCAAAGCTGTGCTTGCGGAGTCTGAGGTTTAGCTCACTGCTGGACAAAACTATTTGCCTTTCTTTCGAAAATTTTCAGGATAGAGGTATCCCAAATTATAGCAACTGACTGAAAAAATGTGAGAATTTAAATATAACCAAAGGCCATGACCAGAAATTCTTTGTAAATCACATGTGTGTAACAATTTCTGTTGAATAAATAGAAACATGTAATTGCACTTGAGACATTTCCAGTTCATATCACCTCTAATACAATCTATATAAATACCTAAACGGGTATTTTAATGCAGGGGATTAGGTACAAAGATGCTGGAAGAACCAGACAATCAAAAGCAGAAGGAGGGGCCTGGAAGAGCGATAAGTAGGAAGGCCTGATACCTAGAGATAAGAACTGCTATTATTGCTGGGCTGTAGCTACAGCTTACAATTGCTATTGAGGCATTGGAGATGCTGTCACGGTTGGTTCTGGATCTACCAGAATTGTCACCTTGACTAGGGCAGAAACTGTTGCCTGAACCACTCTTATAGTCGTCATTTCTGTAGCCTCTGTTATATTGTCCCCTGTACTTCTGGCAAAAAGTGCACCAGAAACCGCAAGGAGGAAGAAAGCCACTTCTCCCCTTCCTCCTATCTGCTCTTGTACCAGTGCCTATTCATGGTAGAACATAACCTGAATCCAGCTGGCAAGAAAGCCTGGGAAATATTTTGCAGGCAACCAACCCTCTACAACACACAGCAAAATACAAAGGAATGGGGGCGGAGAGCAAGGAGGCAAATATAGGCCTTCTGTCCATGCAACATGGGGTATAAACAGCTCGTGAGGTTATAAGAACAAGTGGTAGACAAAGTGAAAATTAAGACAAGAAATTATTTATTCATCCTAAATGTGATGAGAGAGATTAAATTAATGAGGGAGATTTATGCAAGAACTTTTGCTTCTAGAATAACTGGTCCATTTGGAGTTTGATATTTATTGAGCTATATCCTGAAGTTTGTTAATTTAATAAGTCATAGCTGAGTACTTACTGTGCTCCAGAACCATGCCAGGCAAGGTTAGCAGCATTCACAACTTTAGGGAGTGTGGTTTTCAGGTGCTGGGTATAAGATACAGTCTTATCTGTGCCTTTAGGATTTTTACTAACTGTAACCTGGGCAAAAGATCTACAGATGTCTAGTAAACTAGTGCCTGCATCTAAACAAATCCTTTCTCCGTAAGGACTGTTCTAAAAGGATTAATTTGTTAACATTTTTAAAAGACCAGAACACACGAAAAATCACATTTAATAATAGAAATAGTTAACATTTATGGAACATTTATGAAGTGCCATATGCTCTTTCACAGTCATTGTAGGTAAGATCTCATTTAATCCTCATAAAAATCCCATGAGGTAGGTACTACTATTGACTTCCCATTTTACAGATTTTTTTTTAAAAAATGAAGCACTGTAACTTAAGTACTTAGCACAAAATGACCCAGCTAGTAAGAGGTAGAATTAGGACTGGACCCAGGACCAGACAAAATGCAAGAAACCCGAGCTTTTAACACATCCAAACTGTAAAATTAAGGACAAATTAGTTTTTAGCAGTGCTGGTAATTCAGAGCTAGAGGTGATTTATCTAAGATTGGCTTTTTTTTTTTTTTTAATTTATTTTTGGCTGTGTTGGGTTCGTTGCTGTACGTGGGCTTTTCTCTAGTTGCGGCGAGCGGGGACTACTCTTCGTTGCAGTGCGCGGGCTTCTCATTGTGGTGGCTTCTCTTGTTGTGGAGCACGGGCTCTAGGCATGTGGGCTCAGTAGCTGTGGCACGTGGGCTCAGTAGTTGTGCCACGTGGACTCGGCAGCTGTGGCTCATAGGCTCTAGCGCGCAGGCTCAGTAGTTGTGGCGCACGGGCTTAGTCGCTCCGCGGCATGTGGGATCTTCCTGGACCAGGGCTTGAACCCGTGTCCCCTGCATTGGCAGGAGGATTCTTAACCACTGTGCCACCAGGGAAGTCCCAAGATTGGCTTTTAAGAGAAGTTCTTTTCTCATCTGGAGCAATAGCACAGGGAGGCAAGGCCAAAGATAGAAAAGCTAGAATAAGGAGAACTTTGTAAAGGTCACACAGGGGAAGGGGTGGGGGAAACAGGAGTTGCTGGGTGTCTCCACTGACAATACCCAGGAAACGTCAAGTCACCAAAACTTCTCACTTTGTGCTCCATGCTGTACCTGGAAAAAAGCCCTGCAGATAATAGATATTTTTGTAAATGTAAAATTGAATTGGATTCTATTATTTGACAAGATGAAGATCAGTTTGTTTTACCTCAAATTATCTGCCTCCCATTGTTGCACTGCTTCACTTACACCAACAGCAATGTCACTAATTTTTTATTCATTTGGATTTAGTGTCTGAGAAAGAAAACATTCAAGGAAGGTTTGAAAAAAGATGATCAGTTATTTACATCCTGGTGCGAACTGGTTTCATCTTAATATGATCAGTTATACTAAGGAAATGGAAATATTGTTGGTGGCAATGAAAAGCAGGAAAAGAGGGGAGTAAGTTTAACTGCTTTGTGCTTAGTGTGGGGGGAAAAGGAAGAGGGGTCAAGGATGCTAAATATCTTGCAGTGCACAAGCTGATTTCACAGTGTAGAATGTCCCTCCTCAAACTCATAACATGCCCAACTGAAGGACGCTGGCCTAGAGTTCTAGGGCGAGGCATGGTATTTTTCTAATTTCAGAAACTTACCCACCACTAAGGGTGGGGTGGATTTGCTTTCTTTTGTATCAGTAGGTAAGAGAAGTGTCTGTTCTCCACCAGAGCAGAAGCTTAGCTTTCTCCCTTGCCTCCCCAGACCTGCTGCCTTATTTCCCTTGAGTGAGACCCCAGCCCCATCATCACAAGCTACAGTGCAGTAGGTGCTAACTCTCATCTAATGGTCAATTTTCTAGCCTCTCCTTTATCAACCTCAGAGCAGCACTGGACACCACTGATCACGGCCTCCACTTGAAATGCTTGTTTCACTTGGCTTTGGGATGCCACATCCTTCCATTTTTTTTCTGCCTTCCTAGCTGCGGCTTCTCAGTCTCTTTTGTTGGACCTTCCTTAACTGCCCAACTTTCTTTTCCAGCTTTATTGAGGTTTAATGGACATACAACATTGTATTAGTCTAAGGTGTCAACATAATGATTTGATATACATATATGTTGAAAAATGATTACAGCATTAAGTTTAGTTAACATTCGTCAACTCACATAGTTTAATATTTTTTTCTTGTGTGAGAGCTTTTTAAGATCTACTCTCTTAGCGACTTTCAAATATGTAACTACACTGTCACTACACAGTACATTATAATCCCAGAACTTTTTTATCTTACAGCTGAAAGTTTGCACCTTTTGACCACCTTCACCCATTTCTTCCATTCCCCACTCCCAGCCTCTGGCAACCACCAATCTGTACTCTGTTGCTTTGAGCTTAGTTTTTTTAGATTTCACATGTAGGTGAGATCATAATTATGTGTCTTTCTCTGTATCACTTACCTCACTTATCATAATGCCCTCAAGGTCTACCATGTTGCCAAAAATGGGGGATGTTTTTTATGGCTGAATGACATTCCTCTGTGTGTGTGTGTGTGTGTGTGTATCACATTTTCTTTATCCATTCATCGATGGACACTTAGGTTGCTGGATTGTTAGAATTCTCACCTTCCTGACTTGTAGATATTGAATTGCCTCAAGGTTTAATCCAAGGATCTCTTTGGTATTTCTCTATATTCATTCCCTAGATCTCATCTAGTCCCCTGACCATCTATATATTAATGATTCCTAGAATTCTTCTCTAGCCCAGTCTTTTCCCCTGAATTCTGGCTGCACTGTTAGATGTCTATTAAGCATCCCAAATTTAACATGTCCAAAATCAAACTCTCGCTGTCTGCCCATCCATGTAATTCCTTCCAAGACTATTCCTCATCAAGCTTTTCCCAATTCAGTCAGAATCATCACTATGCATGTGGTTGAGAGACTCAAAACCTTGGAGTCATCCTTGACTTCTTTCTTTCACAACCCACATCCAATCCAGCAGCAAATTTTTTTGGCTCCACCTTCAGGATATATCTTGTATCTGCCGTGTCTCACCATCTCTACCCCTGAAGTATTATATTCTACCTGGACAGGCTGTTGCCATGGCCTCCTAATTGGTCCTCCTAATTGTTCCCCCTGCACTCTTCCCAGAGTCCTCAGCTCAAGTTACTCTTCTCTCCCCAATTATTCTGATTACCTCTATCAGGCCTTACACAGCCATACATGACCTGGTCCCTGCTAACCTCTGACATCTTTTCCTACATCTCTTTCTTCCACACTTTATGCTCTAATAACACTGGGCTTTTTGCTGTTATTCCACATGCCAAGCATGTTTCCAGCCCTGTCCTGTATAGTTGCTGTGCCCTCAGCCCAGAATATTCTACCCCAAGACATTATGGTGGCTCATATCCTCATCTCATCCAGGTCCCTGCACCAAAGCCACCATCCCAGAGAGGCCTTTCCTGGCTATCTTATCAGCATCCCCTTCCCTCTCAGTTCTCTTATCAGTTAAACTTTATAGTACTGTGTTAGGCAAGGTCCAATATTGGGGGAGAAAGAGTCCACACTAAGTGGTCCAAAAGAAGGACTGCAATGTAAGCAAATAGGCACAAAGTTATCAGAAGAGGCAACACAAAGATTAGGAAGAAAAAGAAGCTTCTTTGACCTTTAGAATTTTTTTTTTTTTTTAATTGGCCACGCTGGACGGCTTGTGGGATCTTAGCTCCCCGACCAAGGATTGAACCTGGGCCCTCGGCAGTGAAAGCGCCAAGTCCTAACCACTGGACCGCCAGGGAAGCCCCATGACGCTTAGAACTTCAGTACATGTATCACCAGAGCCCAAGGGCTGCCCTTGGAGGGAGGGTGAGGGGTGGATTCACAAAGTAGCTTATATAGAGAGGAGAGGCAGCCGATATAAAGGGAACATAGCTTTTGTACGATGCACTGCCTGAAACAAGAGAAAGGAGGAGAAATGCCCTGGATTTTCCCTCCCTCTTGCCCTCCCGTCTCCTATTAGTGCCTCCCTTTGGCCAAAACTAGCTGAAAGCCAGAGAGCAAGGGACCCTCAGAAGTGTAATTTCCAGGGGGAAGATTGGGAATGGATCCAAGAGCAGTGAGCAAGTGACCATCACAAGTTCTGATCACTTCTTGACTTGATTGGTATATTCAACTACTTGTCCTTGTTGTTGTTGAATGTCTGTCTTCCCCATGAGAACATAAGCTTCATAAGGAGGTGTATTTTGTCAACTTTGTCCTCTCCTGTATCTCTGGTGCCTAGAACAGTGCCTGGCACACCGCACTATGAATAGATTCTTATACATAATGAGGGGGTGGTTATTTTTAACTCAAAATAGTTAGAACATGCCCTTCTATCCAAACTATCAATCAAGGTCTTATTTTTCTTCAAAACCTCTTAGCATCTTGAAGCACATGATTACCTCTGACCAAGAGAGAAGACTACACATCTCTTAGAATAAGGAATATTTAGGGAAGTGATGCTAAGGGTTGGGAGAGAGGGCTGTGGATAAAGCCATACCAAGAAGTAGAAAAGGTTTAGACTCACAATGAGTTTGCAGCTCACAAGGGCTCTCTTGATTCAGAGAACCAGAGTTTCTAGCACTGCTAAAAGTACATATTTTTCAAACACATTCTCTTTATTATTTACATGGAAACATGTAGGAAGAGAAAATTAACTTAGAATGGAAAGCTTTTTCTGAAGGATTTTATCAAGTAAAAACCTGATTTTGCTTATTTAGGGAAAATTAGGAAAGAAAGTAAACACTCCAAAAAATGAGAACTAAAGCTCTGCTTTTAGGAACATAAATATTCACAAGCAGTATGTCCTTCCTGTGTGCCATGGCTGTCCACACTACAGAGGGCACAGGTTTGAACTGATCAATTCACTATCCTGGGGAGGGTGCTTTGAGTAACTCCAATGGCAGCAAACATCTTGGGCAGGTGAGACAGGAGCTAAATAGCATCTCCTTTGCTGGCCTGTAATATCATAAAGTGAATAGATGACAAAAGCAAAACACCAAAATATTAGCTAATTAAGCAATATACATATGCCAATGTCTGCAACCAGGAAAGTCCTAGAGAGAATCGAAGTGCTTTACACATTCAGTAAGTATATGTATATGTACAGCTGATTCACTTTGTAATAAAGCAGAAACTAACACACTATTGTAAAGCAATTATACTCCAATAAAGATGTTAAAAAAATAAAATAAAGAGAGTGAGATGCAAAAAAAAAAACAAAACAGTAATGGAGGAGTGCTGAGATCTTAATTATCCCCCATTCAGGGCTCACCGCTTCTGGTCAGATGTCATGAATATTGATTAGTTATTAATGAGTTCCTAAAAGCAGCTAAATACAAAAGCATTTATTGAAATGTCAATAGCAGCTTATTTCAGAGTGCCTCTCAAAATATTGGAGACATAAACTTGAGATACTGAACCTGACATTTCTCATGCCGAGTCAGAGCCAGGGGCTATGACGTGTGCAGTAGTCAGTATTCTCCAGAGACACAGAATCAATAAGAAGTATATATATGAGATTTGCTATAGGAATTGGCTCATGTGATTATGGAGGCTATGTCCCACGTTCTGCTCTCTGCAAGCTGGAGAACCAGGAAAGCCCCCCTTCTCTGTACCCTCTTCCCCCTTGGTGTAATTCAGTCCAAGTCCAAAGGCCCAAGAATTAAGGGGCCAATGGTGTAAATCCCAGTCTGAGTCTGAAGGCCTGAGAACCAGGAATGCCCATGTCCAAGGGCAAAAGAAGGTAGATGTATTGGCTCAAACAGAGAGAGCTCTTGGAGATGGTTATCAAGAGACTGTGACCACCAGTTGACCCTTGAGCTAAATCTGGACAATTGGAGGTTCCTGAGCCGCTCCCTGTGTTTAGAATGTATGTTCCGCCTACCATCCCCATATTAGCAGCCTTTCTAAGGACACAGCCTCGAGAAGGTAAGGTGTCATTGAGACCATCTGGACTGAGTATGTGACTGAACCCCGTTAAGGCCTCTCTATAAACGTTTAAGATTATGATGGGTAGGTGGGGAGATCTACTTGTCTTGCAGCCACGCAGGACAAGCCTCATAGGACAAGCCTCGTATGTAAGTTCCCTTTCTTATTAAACCTGCCACCTCTCAATCTGGAGTAGCTCTTCTAGTTCTTCTGTCTCTCCCTGCCTTCCATGTACAGGGGCCAGATTGCAAACCAACAGTGAACTTGCCCTTCCTCTGCCTTTTTGTTCTATCCTGGCCCTCAGTGGCTTAGATGATGCCTGCCCGCCCCGATGAGAAGCGTCTTCCTCACTCAGTCTACCACCTCAAACACTAATCTCTTCTGGAGACAACCTCACCGACACACGCAGACATAATGTTTTTCCAGCTCTCTGGGAATCCCTTAATCCAGTCAAGTTGATGCAGAATTACAAGCACAGTATGTAATGTCCTAAGGTCGTGAAATAGAAGACAAGGAAGGAAGGGACAGATGAAGGGAGGAAGAAAGGAAGGACAAACTTTGCCAAGGAAATCTAAAAAACAAGTCAAAAACTAGAAAAAAAATAAAGCTGGGAAGAGATGGAAGCACGAAATGGATTGCAGAAGGAAATTAGAACAATGGAGAATGAAGAAAAATGGGATTGTGATGCCTGAGTCCCACCAGCAGTGGGTTGATGGTGTGGGAGGTATGGTGGCTGTGGTTGTTCCTCTTCTGCTGATGTTTTTATTTTTTTTGAAAGTTTTTTTTAAATTTTTATTTTCTATTGGAGTATAGTTGGTTTACAATGTTGTGTTGGTTTCAGGTGTACAGCAAAGTGATCAGTTACACATACACATATATTGTTCTCGTTCATGCTGATGTCTTTAAACACAGCCAGTGTAGGTGTGGCAGAATGAGCCTGTCACTGACAACTCCAGTTGTTTCTGATCCAAGCCATGCCAGGAATGAGCCCCCATGCCTCTGTTTTTATTTGTTTGCTATTGCTGTTTTCTGAGGTAATCATGGAACAGCCCATCTTAAAGAGAAAGATGTCACAAATACTTGGGATCAGAAAACCAGGTGCTGTTTAGTTTCCTTTGTTCTAGCTTCCAGGACCTAGTTTCAAACCAAAGGGCATGCACTGATGGAAAGATAAAGAGGTAGTTGATGAACAAATAAAAACCTAATGAACATAAAAGGCAAAACAGCTCCTTTAAACAAAACAGAGCATATACCTCTACCTCCCAACTAAATTCCAAGTGCCTAGCCAAAATTTGGAATGAGTGAGTGTGTGTGTGTGTGTGTGTGTGTGTGTGTGTGTGTGTGTGTGTGCCTCCTTGCCTGTGCAGTGCACCAGATGTCACCCTGACCTTTCAATGCCTCTTCTAGCCTCACTGTCAAGGTCTCAACAGGTCCCTCCATTCAAAGGAAGAGACCCTCAAAACGAAGGAAGCTGTTGTCTTCTGATGCTATTTCAGAGAATTGAATACCAGGTGAGATCTTACAAACCAGCTAGTGCAGAATTCTAGATGTGAAAACTGGAAGTCAAAAAAGTTAAGTGACTACTTCAGTTCCACTTAGCCCCAGAGAAGTAGAGCGACTTTCCCTAGTTGCGGGAGACGCTGACCCTCCCACTGCAGCAGCCATGTCTCCCATGTGGAGAGATAAGTCACCCCAAAAAGTTTCTACTTTTTGTTCTAATGTGATACGTGTGCAAGGCTTCCCAGTGTTGCAAGGCAGCAGACACCAGATCCCAGCAGGGGTAAGATTTAGAGTCCAATTACTCATCTGCATCTCCACTGTTAACCTCTTGACCCAATCAGTTAATTGTTCGTGCTTGCTTATTCATCTGTAAACAGGGGGAATAATATTACTGACTTGCTTCAAAGAGTCCTAGAGATGAAATAATAGTGAAAATGGCATAATGATCGAGTTTAAACTATAAGCTAATAAATCATCATTAGACAATTGAGGATAACAAAATATTTGTCACCTCGCCTACAGTAACAATTTTCTTAGTTTTAAAATCTGGGCCTCCAAACCAAATACTTCATTTTAACACCAGAAAATATTAAAATCTTTAAGTTTTTATTTAATATTAATAATATTTTGAGTATATGATTGTTGCCTTTAATGTAAATATGTTAAGGAATTGTGCACTGAATTCCTAATGGTTTACAATAGTCTCACGTGAGCAAACGTGTTCAATCTCCCCAGTAGGTAGGCATTCAATGCTTATTACTAATCTGCTTCAGATAGTGCAAACAAAATATTTCAGTAAATATTTCCCTGAGATTACAAAACTGGGATGGTTTTGTAAATCTGTGGTCTCAGGTGTCTGATATGTATTCTCTCTGGTATTTAATCTACTTTCTCACAAGGTCACGGCCTCAACTACAATGATAATTTCTACCTCAAGAAAAGAGTTCACTTCTAGATTTCTTTTGACCATCAGGATTAAAGCAGCATTTGAAATATCCATTAGTGTGAACAAACCATTTAACGTAATTTATGGTTTTAATTTCAGTAAATATTTGTTAGCACCCACTGTGTACCAGGCTCCCCGCTAGGTAGTCTGACATTCATTTCGTGTAGCATTCCTAAGCGAGAGAGGTTTTTAGAACAAGGGAACCATTATGTCTTTTCTGCTTACATCACTACTATTACTTCATTATTCACATATTGTAATCTCCTCAAACAGATCATTAGCCACCCACGGTTTTACATTCACTGTCAGGAAAAAAGTTATTAAAACGGATATTGCATGAATTGAAGTTAGTAGGAAATACATGGGTCCTCAGTGGCTGAATTTATAGACTTGTGGCATAATTAGATATGAAAAAAAATATTTGGTGGGCTAAATTTTCATTTCCGGTAGAAACCAGGACATTTTGTTAGGACAATATTGGCAGAAACCATGGTTAGATTTCAACAGCCTGGGTTATTGGAGAGGAGGAGTAACTCTAGCCCAGACTGGGTTGACAGAGTGCCATCAGGGAAACTGACCCAGCCCTAGGACAATTTGGATCATATGTACAACAAGCACCCCCCAAAACACTGGGGCAGCATCTTAATTCTATTCAGTTGATCCATCCACAAGAGTCTACCCATTGCTGGGAATACGTAGAACAGTTATCTCTCCTGCAAACGTTAGTCAATGTCCCAGGGTGAGGGATGGGGGGCAGTTAGAATCAGGGCTCCGAGCTCTAAGCGGGAAAAAGAAGACAAAATCCCAACCTACAGGTCATGTCAAATGAGCAAGAGCTTAAGAGTGGGGACAGTGCTGAAAGTTGGTTGACTGCCATCAGAGCTCCAGTAACACCAATACAGTATCTGGACATTTGGGGTATCAGAGTATATGACTCCGGATCCTAATCTTCTTGTAGCCGAGTCTCTCTTTAGGTCTCTCATGCAGGTCTTGTCCTACTTTTGTGGGATGTGGTTCCAAAGAACTTAGTTTTCACAGCCTATGTAGTGATAATCTAGCCTGCTTTGTGTGTGGACTACTTAGAGGCCAACATGAAATCGTACGCAGTGTTCTACAATATTTCTTTGTTTTTCTTTTAAGATTTCTTTGATGGGGACCATTTTTAAAGTCTTTATTGAATTTGTTACGATATTGCTTTATGTTTTGGTTTTGTAGCCGAGAGGCATGTGGGATCTTAGCTTCCCGACCAGGGATCGAAGCCGCACCCCCTGCACTGGAAGGCGAAGTCCTAACCACGGGACCACCAGGGAAGTCCCTACAATGTATTTCTGTCTTAAATTCTGACCAGTTTCACGTGTGAGTTATGAGGGATCTGCCCACATAAAGGTTTAAAGACATCTTTTCTCCGGCTCCTTCTTGTCCACACTCCTGCGCTCTCTGTCTAACTGATAAGAGAGAGGAACACAGCTGCGGGTGGGGGTCATGGAGTCCAGATTTCCCCCAGAGTCTTTGCTGACACCACCCTGGCTGCAGGGGCATCGGAGAGCTGCCTGCTCCCTTGCCATGCATGTGCTACTTCTAGGTAGAATGGGAAGTCCAGGCTCCCACTCCATCTCTGCCAGCACCACAGGGGAGTGAGGGGAGAGGGCATGGTTTCTTCATGATGTTTGGCTGGAGTTAGGTGGATATTGTCAAAAATGTTGCCATCCTGCTGGATCACCACTTTCTGGTCTTGTCTAGAGGGAGCTGATTATGGGGGATTTTGTTTTTGTCTGTGTCTTCTGGCATTTCTAAATTAAGGGCTTCTCCAGAATCCTGCACCAAGCCCAGCACCAAGCCCAGGATGCATGGGAGGGAAAGAGAAAGCATAGGGAAATCACCCCTTTTGTTAATGTCCCAAGGTCCCTGGTCAGTATACCATCTTCATTCCACCTTTCAAAGTCTTCTTGTGTTTTTTAGTTGTGTTATGTCCAGGGATTTTATAATTATACTTAGCAGGAGATGGAGCAAGAAATGAGTCTTCTCCATCTCATCTAAAACCAGAAGTCTCACTTCAATAACAGCATTAATTGTTATAATCATTAACAAAACACCTTCTTCCCTGTGGCTGTGTTCCTGGGAACCTGAATGAACCTGAATGAATAATAACAAAAATGTTATTATTGACTCCATGGGGCGGTAAACAGTCTTCTACTGAGAAAAGTTTTCTCAGTTCCAACCCGTCATTTCCAAAATCCCTTCCTACCAATTCCACTTGGCCAGTAGAAACCTGTAACTGCATCCAAGACTTGAAGCCATGTTTGTTTCAAAGGGTGTTTAAGGGGAAAGAACAAAATACAAACATTATATTGAAGTATGCTATTCAACACGGTCCTCCTTTGGAAAACAAAGATGGGGGAAACTTGTCAGAGTTGACATTTTCTGTCTCTTTCTCAGACTGACATGATTAATATCAGGTTTCTGCATGAGCTATATTCTAACTCAATATAATAACATAGTAAAACCAACCATAACCTGTAAGTGGGTCCAAAAATGTCAAGGTCACACTATTATAAAGTTAGTGAAATGTTGAGGGTGAGCCTGCTAGGGGAAACTGCCAATCTCCTTATATCCAAAATTTCCAAAATGAGCCACATCACCACAGGATTTCACCATAGCTGATTATCTCATGCTGATCTCATGTCAAGATTTACATGAAAGGCTTTATCCTGTGTGGAAGATTTCATTATTCTCCTTCTCTAAATGAAGAAATTAGGATTCAGAGAAGTTAAGAAATTTGCCCAATGTCACACAGCCTGGATAGGGCAGTGTAAAGAAAGAAAATGAGAGAATTCAGGCTCCAAATACTCGGCTTTAATCAGGACTCTATCTTTTCCCTCAAAGATCCATAGACTATGCCCATAGGCTAATTCAGGCTCCAGCTCTTGGTTATATTAAGGTTTGTATAATACTCTCTTGCTGAGTCGGCTTGTGCTGGGTGAGACTCATCCCACAAGTGGAAGTGATTCCAGCTCGGAGGGCAAGACAAAGAATGGGGCTAGGCACCCTCTCTCACTAGCAGCAGGAAAGCACCCTGAATACTCTTTATTGTGTGCGGTGCCTGCTTTGAAGTGGATTAACTGAAATGTCTTGCGTTTTACTTTGTGTTTTTTTAATTTAATTAATGTTTATTAAACACCTAGTGTGTGAAAACACTCATGGAGGGGCGGGACCCTCATATAGATCCAAACTGAATTGAGTAACTCTTGGCCACAAGACAGGATACACTTGTCAGGTCCTGGGCTTCTGTAAACTATTTCAACTTTGTTTGGCGTACTTGCTTCTCATTCTTGGCTCCCTTCCACACTGTGAGGACAGACACAACAAACACCTGGCAATGTCGGCATGAAGGCAAGCAAGCTGCTAGCACAGGGAGGGGCACAGTTGTCCTGGCAGACTGTCTGATCATGGTGTGAGGAAGGTCTGGTGGCAAGAAACAGGCTGACTGGTAGCGAAAGAGCAACGTAGAAAGGAGCTGAGGTTGGCTCATCAAGTTACTGCAATTAGCGTTTGGAAATAATGAACAAGACAAGAATCCAGAGACATGATTCAGGCCATTCTCTCAACATTTCCCAAGCCTGTCTTATTTGGGAGGTATCAAGAGACTGTGCTCAGCATTGGAAATACAGCGGTGACTAAGATTCTTTCACCAGCGAAGCCAGTAGAAATTGTCCTTCCCTTGGTCTCCAATAGTACTCTTTCAAGCTGTCATAAGAATGTTTCAGAGTTGACTACATATAACAAGTATTTGTACACTTTTCTCACCCTTCAGAGCTATAGTTTTGTCCAAGGCAGAGACTATCTCCATTTATCGTTATCTCCCCCCAACACAGAACCAAGCATAACATTTTGTTCATAGTAAAAATACAATAAATTGTGAATTAAACTACAGACACCAACTTAGTATAAACCTCTGTCATCATCTGTCTCCTGAGCCACTCACTGCACACCAACTCCTAACTGGTTGCTGGGCTTTGATTCTTGACCCCCTTCGCTCCGTTATCCTCATGGAGCCAGAATTCTGTATCAAAAGCAAAGCTAATCATGCCTTTTTTGCCTTGCATCCTTCAGTGGCTCCCCATTGGACTTAAAAATAAAACCAAAACTCCTTAACGTGATCTACAAAAGCCCAGTATTTTCCAAGCCACACTGTTATCTCCAACCACATTCCATGACTCTTTCCTCATGACTCAGCCATTCACATATGTGTGTGCACATAACGTGTGTGTGTGTGTGTCTGTGTGTGTGTGTCTGTGTGTCTTTTCTTCTTAGTTCTTCTAATTCTCCCTCCAGTTCACCACCTGTGTACATCCTGTTCCTTGTACATGAAATGCTTACGCTATCTTTCCCTCCCACGCATCCTTCAGGGCTCACCTCAAATGGCATTTCTTTTGACCTCCCCTGATATAAAGTATGTCCCTTGTTCTCTCCACTGAACCCAATCCTTTTCTTCATGGCACTTAGTGCTTTTGTAATTATATATTTACTCGCGTGTTTATTTATTTGATGTCTTTGTAGGTCATTAAATGATAAATGGCATTTGCAAAGAATATTTCTTGAGTGAATGAATGATTTCTCCATTATCCATTATTGAAAGACTAATCTTATTTTCATTTTGTCCCATTTACTAACACCCAGATATAATTCTCTCCACCTTCTGCAAAGTGCATACACTATACAGAATTGTAATGAAGAGAAACGGTGGTTTGTGCCCATGCTGTTTTGTACATCCAGAAGGCATCTTCCCTGCTGTAATTCTAAGTAGATTCTAAGTCAGAGGTGGGCACGTTTTTTTCTGTAAAGGGCCAAATACTAAATATTTTCAGTTGTGCTAGCCATGCAGTCTCTGTCGCAATGGCTCAGCTCTGCTGTTGTAGGGGGTGAGAAGCCATAGGCAAAAGGTAAATGAATGAGCGTAACTGTGTTCCAATACAATTTATTTCCAAAACAGGAGGAAGCAGCTTTGGGGCAGCAGGCTAGTTTGCCAACCCCTGCCCTAGGTAATCAGAGTCACAGCTTTAGATGACACAGCTGTATTGCCTAGATTCGTGCAAAACCCTCCTAGCTGGGCTTCCCTGGTGGCGCAGTGGTTGGGAGTCCGCCTGCCGATGCAGGGGACGCGGGTTCGTGCCCCGGTCCGGGAAGATCCCACATGCCGCGGAGCGGCTGAGCCCGTGAGCCCGTGAGCCATGGCCGCTGAGCCTGCGCGTCCGGAGCCTGTGCTCTGCAACGGGAGAGGCCACAGCAACGAGAGCCCCGCATACCGCAAAAAAAAAAAAAAACAAAAAAAAACCCCTCCTAGCTGTACGGATCCTTTTCCACCTGCACCCTTGCCTTCTATTCTCACCCCAGCAACCAAGGTGATCTTGTTCGGTGGCCTCCCATCTTACTCCACGTAAAAGCCAGAGTTTCACTGTGATCTGCATGGCTGCATCTGTCCCTCATCTTGATCTCTCTGAGCTCACCTCCTATCCATCCTCCCTGCTCTCGGTCCACTCCAGCCCACACTGGCCTTGGGCTGTTCCTTGCCCATATCGGGCAGATTCCTGACTCAGTGCCTTTGAACTTAATGTTTCCTCTGCCTAGAATACTCTTCTCGTGAAGACATCGCAGCTGTTTCTTCACTTTTTTCTGGCCATCTTCCAAAAGTTATCTTTATGGTAAGGTCTTTCTTATTCACTCTCTCTAAAATTTCCCACCTCTACCCCAGACACATATAACTCCCCTTTTTCTGCTTGTTTTCCTGATTGACCAATATATGACACGTTATATTTAGTGCTTATTTATCCTAGTACTTATTATTTGTCTTCTTCACTAGAATTAAGCCCCACGAGAGCAGAGACCACCTCTGTCTTCATCACTGCTGTATCCCTAATGCCTATAATAGTGCTTAGTACATAGTATACACTCAATAAATATATATTGAATCAAAGAATAAGTGAACAAGCAAGTCCTTTTCCTTATAGGAACTTCTGTGCCTGAGCCAAGACATCATCACAAGTAATTTTTTTCTTTTCCTTTTAATATTCAAGAAAACAAGTCAAGTTTCCATTTGAAAAAATTTGTACACATTGGGCTCCTCTCTGTATTCAATTTAAGAACGCTTAATAGTTACATCTTAGCAAAATATTCAAGAAAACAAGTCAAGTTTCCATTTGAAAAAATTTGTACACATTGGGCTCCTCTCTGTATTCAATTTAAGAACGCTTAATAGTTACATCTTAGCAACTTCTTTTCATCTGAACTGACTCTCTCCACTGACAGGTTAAAACTAGAGAGAGGGGGAAAATGTTTCAAAAGTCAAATAGAAGTTATACCTTGTTTTTTAATTAAATGCATGTGCAGAAATTGGTTATTGAGAAGTTTTACTTAAACTCTCCTGGTATTTGTGAACGTGCTGACCAGACCCTTAGCCCATGGGTCAAAATAATGCCAGAAAAACTCTTAGAAAGCTCTGAGAACAAGTTATTTTCCTAGCTTTAAACAGAAAGCACTATGTGCACCTATGTTTCCTTTGTACTTTAGAACAAAGAAAAACATCAAGTTTTTCATGATACATAAGTGTGCATGGGTTACTTATGAGCATATGAAATTGACTCAAGGTAAGACATTTGACAATTACACCAACAAAAGAGAAAAAGAAAGATTAGAATTTGGATTTATTTATATGTGATTAAAAGGAAATCAGAGTAAAGAAAACTAGCTGACAGTTTTTAAATTGGCTGCTTTGTTTGAAATGGAAGGGAAAACAATTGCTAATTAATCTTCAGGCTGAAATCATTGTTAATGCCTCCATT
This sequence comes from Physeter macrocephalus, assembly GCF_002837175.3. Classification (NCBI taxonomy): domain Eukaryota; kingdom Metazoa; phylum Chordata; class Mammalia; order Artiodactyla; family Physeteridae; genus Physeter; species Physeter macrocephalus. The sequence goes on along the minus strand of NC_041231.1, from coordinate 80,450,220 downwards.
CCTTATCAATCCATACCCTCATCGTCTTTCTGTGTTCTGGAAGCGTTTTCTTCATTTCAGCTTTCCCACGTGTTCATTTTCCTGAGCTCTTGTAGTTTCACCTCTGAGTGACATGCAGTGCCTTGAACATAGTAGGTAAACAAGGGCCTGTTACCCTGGATTAAAGTATCTCGAATTCTTATTTAATTATTTCTTAAGTATATGCCTTTTTTCTATAAGACTGTAAACCCCTCAAAATAAAAGTTATCCGAACCTTCTTTCTCTAATCCCTAATACCCAGAACAAACTAGTTACTAAAATACCTGTTGAATTTGATTATTTAATAATAGAAACATTGATATACAGCAGATATTTAGGAATTAAAGGATTATAATTTTACAGCATTTAAAATGAAGCATTTCAGTAAAGCCTAGTGTTGTAAGAGGAGCCAGACAATGTTAATATCCAAAATCATACAAGGTATTTGTGTTGTTGCTGTTGTTATTGTTGTTGTTGTTTGTAAAATATTTAATTCCCTAGTGTTTTCACAAGAGTAAGTGGGAAATATGAGTTCAGTTAAGAAAATAACACTCTAACTTTAGTTATTGACTTGCTTATTTTATTTTTTTATTTACTTATTTAGTTATTTATGTATTTTTGGCTGCGTTGGGTCTTCGCTGCTGCACGGGGGTTTTCTCTAGTTATGGCGAGCGGGGGTTACTCTTCGTTGCGGTGAGAGGGCTTCTCATCGTGGTGGCTTCTCTTGTGGCCGGAGCACGGGCTCTAAGCTCCCGGGCTTTAGTAGTTGTGGTGCGTAGGCTCCAGAGCACAGGCTCAGTAGTTGTGGTGCACAGGTTTAGTTGCTCCGCAGCATGTGGCATCTTCCCGGACCAGGGCTCGAACCCGTGTCCCCTGCGTTGTATTCTTATTGGATTCCCATGCTTATTTTATTTTTAAGGCATCAGTGCGTTATCTCCACTGAGTTTGTCTCAGGCCGGTAGCAGATTTCGTTCTAAAAAAAAGAAAGGAAGGAGGGAAGGAGGGAGGACAAAAACCTCTGGTAAGAAGGAGAGAAAAAGAAGCAAGATTTAGAAGATTCAACACGAAGCTCAATTCTTAGAGTCTAAAGGTAGGATACCAAATAATGATAATGATAATAACCATAATAATAAACAGTGATTTGTGAAATACTGAGATTTTATTCTGGTCTAAGAACCAACCTCTCTGCTCCTTGGAGGGTAAGTATCCTCCAGACATTCCTTCCCTCCCTGTACTTAACTGCTGTACATCTACAACACACACACCATCTCTCTCTGTCTGTCTCTCTCTCTGTCTGTCTCTCTCTCTCTCTCTCTCTGTCTCTCTCTCTCTCTCTCTCTCGCTCTCTCTCACCTGACTTCTCTTACGGGAATACTAAATTGGTTTAAATCATGTGGGAGCATTATAAATACTGTTTGATGATGAGGATAAATTGGTTCAAATCACATAGGTACTTTCCTAAGTGCTGACTGATGAGGAAGTTTAGATATGCTATAATTTATAAACAAAATGAAGAAGGTTACCTGGCAAAATATGAGAGGTAGGGACAATTTTTGTACTTAAGAAATATAAAGGGAAGAGAACACTTCCCAAATCATTCTCTGAGGCCAGTATTACCCTGATTCCAAAACCAAAAACATCACAAGGAAAGAAAACTATGGACCAATATTTCTTAGGAGTATAAATGCAAAAAAATCTTAACAAAATATGAGCAAATCAAATCCAGCAACATATAAATAGGATTATACACCACGACTAAGTGGAATTTATCCCATAAATGCGAGGTTAGTTTAATATCTGAAAATCAGTTAATGTAAAACGCTGTATCAATAGAATAAAGGTCAGAAAAGACATGATCATCTCAATAGACATAGAAAAGGCATTTGACAAACCTCAGCACCCTTTTATGATAAAAAGACACTCAACCAACTCGTACTAGATGGGAACTTTGTCAACCTGATAGAAAGCATCTGTGAAAAACCCAAACCTAACATAATATTTTTGATGAATGCTTTTCCTTTAAGATTAGGAACATCACAAGGATATCTGCCCTCACCACTTCTATTTAACATTGTACTGGATGTTCTAGCTAGGGCAATTAGTCAAGCAAATGAAATAAAAGCCATTCGTATTGAAAGGAGGAATTATCTCTGTTTGGAGATGACATGATCTCATTACAGAAAATCCTAAGGAATCTACCAAAAAATTGTTGGAACTAATAAAGGAGTCCAGCAATATTGTAGGATTGGTATACAAAAGTCAATTGTACTTCTATACACTAACAATAAACAATCCAAAAATGAATTTAAGAAAACAATTCCATTCATAATAGCATTATAAAGAATAAAATTCTGAGCAATAAATATACCAAAAGCAATGCAAAATTGTACTCTGAAAACTGCACAACACTATTGAAAAAACTTTAAAAGACCTGAGTAAATGAAAAGACATTCCATGTTCATAGATTAGAAGACTTAACATAAAGCTACAGCAATGAAGATACAGTGGAACTGGCACAAGTATAGACATACAGGTCAATGGAATAGAATTGAGACTCCAGAAATACATTCTTGCATTTATGGTCAATTGATTTTTTGACAAAGATGCCTAGATAATCCAATGGAGAAAAAATAATATTTTCAACCAATGATACTGGGACAATTAGATATCCACATGAAAAAGAATAAAGTTGGACTTCTTCACACTATAAGTAAAATTCAACTCAAAATGATCATAAACCTAAATGAAAGACCTAAAACTGTAAATCTCTTAGAAGAAAATGTAGGAGTAACTCTTCATGACCTTGGTTAAGCAAAGCCTTCTTAGATATGACACCAAAAGCAAAAGCAACAAAAGATGGATAAATTGGACTTCCTCACAATTAAAAACTTTTGCACTTCAAAAGATTCCATCTGGAAAGTGAAAAGATGACTCAGAATGGGAACTGCAAATAATGGGAAAATATTTGCAAATTATATATCTGATAAGAGACTTTTATTCAGAATATGTAAAAAGATCTATTACAACTTATTAATAAAAAGACAAATAACCCAATATTAAAAAGAGCAAAGGATTTGAATAGATATTTAACCTAAGAAGATAAACAAATGTCCAAAAAAGTATGAAAGATGCTCAACATCATTAGTCATTAGAGAAATGCAAACCAAAACCACTACAACACATTGTAGATATCAGGATTGTTAAAATTAAAAAATCAGATTGTAGCAAGGGTTGACAAGGTTGTGGAGGATTGGAGCCCTTCATACATTGCTGGTGGAGTTGTAAAATGGTGCAGCTGCTTTGGAAAACAGTTTGACAGTTCTCAAAAATGCTGAATGTAGGGTTATCATGAGACCCAGCAATTCTACCTACAGGTGTATGTCCAAGAGAAATGAAAACATATATCCACATAAAAACTTATGCACAGATGTTCATAGCAGTATTATTCATAATAGCCAAAAAGTGGAGACAACTCAAATGTCCATCAACTGATGAATAAATAAAATGTGGTATATTCATACACGTAGATAATATTCAGCCAAGAAAAGGAAAGAAGTACTAATACTTGCTGCAGTATGGACAAACTTTCAAAACATTATGCCAAGTGAAAGAAGCCAATTGCAAAAAACTACATATTGTATAATTTCATTTATATGGAATGTCTAGGAAATAAACATATACAGAAAGAAAGTAGAGCAGTGGTGCCAGGAGCTGTGCCTGCAAAAGGGATGAGAAAGCTGAGGGCAAGCCCTGACCCTTCTTATTCATCCATTATACAAGTAGTGCAGGAGAGAGCAATGGGGTTCAGCTTATTTACTGTTTTAGAGGAACAGTGGCCAATCCACTGATACATGGTCACAAATGTTATCAGGCTCTCACCATCAGATCAGCCATTCCTGGTGCATAGAAGAGTGTGGTCAAAGAGAAAAAGGAAAAATGGGAGTGTACTCTCTGGCACTACCTAATGAGAGTAGAATTGAAGTCTCCTCTTCATGAAAAAAAGAAGTAGGGGGTAAGTATCCCCATTCCAATGTGCTAGAACACCAGAAATCTTGGAAGCTCAGAGACACATTCCTCAGTTTTACAATAAATATTTACTAAGTGCCAAGTACTGCCTTAGGAAAGGGTGATATAGAAATCAAAGCAAGACACAGATACTGCCCTCAAGATCATGGTCTTCTCTCTCTGGGGTGAGAGGCTGAAGATTTGGGTTCTGGTCCTGAATACCAAAAGAACTCTGTAAACTCTGCATGTCTCTACTTCTTCTGAGCCTCCATCTCCTAACCGTAAAATGAGGGGGAAAAGTGATCTGTTCATGAGGCTCACATGCAGTGATGTTCCTCAGGATTCCCTTTGTGCATATCTCCCCCTTTGTGCATATCTCCCCCTTAGTGATTTATTCCTTTGCACCCAGCTTACTTTGTCCACACACATGCATTTTAGGGAACGATATGAAAAACTCATTCACCCAAAGGAATAAAGAACTGCTATGCTTATGAGGTGGATCTTCCCAGGAGTATTTCCATTTTCATGAAAGACTAACTCAAGTTGAATACTGAAAGAATTGTAAATTTCCATGTAGCAACATTTCTTCCTAGCATGATTCTAAAGTGGCAGGCAACTCCACTGACAAATCAGGCCAGCCATGCTGCATGGAGAGCCAGTATAGAAAATCTATGTCTTTTCTTTACATGTATTAGTTTATCCACAGACTTTATAAAGCTATCCAAGAAGTATTCCCAGGATACTCTGCCTCATGAGAGAGAAATGGGTCTTTCCTTTGAGGACCTCCACAGCTGATGAGGACAGGCTTTGTACAATACTGACTTGACCACACGTGTCACAGAAATCACCCCAACAGTCAAGTTAGAAAACAGTGTCATCGTCTACAACGGTACAGGAGTCAGAAAGAGTGTAACAATCCACAGCATGTAAATATTAATCCTTAACTGTAGTTAAGAGATGATCCCAGGACGTATCATCTGCTACTCCTTAAAATGCCTCAATATACTTTTGAGCTTAGCAAGTTTAGGTACAAACATTTTATCACCACTAGACTAAAAAAATATTCCTTTAGAACTTGCTACGTTTGTGACACTGCTAGGTACTGAGGGGCAAACAAAAATGAAGACATGGTCTTTGTTTTCAAGGCACTTTCACTGCTACATAGTACTTCTGATGGAATTCAATGCTGATGTCATCAGAGAAACAGTCAAAGTAATGAGATTACTGGCTTGGAGAAGATGGAAGTTACCATGCTCTTTTGTCCAATATTTGAAGTATGGGTATGTGGCAGAATAATGAGCAAAGATTCCAAATGATACAATTAAGAGGAAATTTTGGAAATGTCAGGGTGACTAACTTCAACTCTAAATATGGAAGAACTTCCTGAATTTCAGAAAGTACCTGGGCAGGATATGCACTTGTTGGGCATAGAGGAAGAGTATACCCATCAGGAGGAAAGCTGAGTGTGGTCTCATGTAGCACCATGATTTGCATACTGTAGGTGCTTAATTAATATTTGCTGATTAGTTGATGGATTTCTTTGAGAGGCATGCTATTTTATTAAAGATTTCCACACCAGTGTTAATGTAGTCTACCCCTTGAGAAACCTCAGAAAGTGTCAAAGAGATGATAAATTTTAGAAGCTGCTGACATTCTTTCATCAGCTCTTTATTTAACCCTTCTGGATCCTGAATTGTTGTCAGTGAATTATAGGTGAAAATGTTCTGAAAAGAATAATGTGGACCTGTTTCGTTTTTTGTTTGTTTGTTTTGGGTTTTTTATTTTGTAATTGCTGAAATAGCCCTAGGTTTTCATATGTCTCTAAGGGTTAGAACTTTCAGATGGTCACATGGCCAAAAATCATCCTTCCCAAGGTCCAGTTAGCTGTTTCAGAGTCATAGCTATCTGGGAGGGTTTTCATTTGACTCTTTCTTTTGACTGTTTCTTGATTAATCTTTGCCTAATGGAAAGGGGCGGGACAAAGTCCATGAGAATTCTCAAGACAGAAAGGAGTAAGATTTATCCCAAGAGGGCAATAAGAGTTTCCTACAACTTTCATCCCTTGAAGCTGTGTTTGGTGGCCTGGTGTGTTATCATGATTAATTGTCACTTCTATTGATGACTTCAAGAATGAAACACAGCAGTGTGCTGTACTATACTGTGAGCATGTAGCTAAGACTCCAAATGAATGTTCACCCATAAGTAAAAAGTGTCGCCTACTATTTATTGAGTTTTTAATATGTGCCAAGGACTGTGGTAAACACTTTACGTGGATTATCTCATTCAGTAATGTCAGCAACACACCATCAGGTGGGGGCTTGCATTTCCTGCTCTGCGCGCATAAGGAAATTGACACGGAGAGGTTGCTGTTGAAGGTGTGGGGTAGGAAGTGATGTAGCTGGGGTTTGAACCCGGGGAATTAACACAAGAGCCAGTACTCAGGGCCCCTCTTCCACCCTGCTGTCTGCCCAGCCACTGTCCTTGATCCCCTGCCTTTGAGAATTAACATCTAACTTTTTCTGAGGTAACTCTCATTGATTAATTTATGCTGTGTTAAAGCTGTTAAGCTGTGGACCACTGAAAGGGGACAGATTACAGAGAAATATGGTGGGAAGATGGCCTTTTCATCTGAAAAGGAAGTCTGTACTCATCAGGGATATATTCAAATGACAGCAGTTTTCTCACTTTGAGAGGACCCTCTAGGAAATGGTGTCCTTGCACCAGCTCCCCACCACCGCTGGGGGCTGCTGAAACTCAGCAGGCCGCCCCAAAGCCCTACTGTGCTCTCCTAGAAGGGAGTCTGGTTTGCTCTGTGAGCTGCAGAATAAAATAGTGGCTGAAAAGCTCTTCTTCAGCTTCTTTCCTGCCAGATGAGAACGATTCTATCAGCTTAGCCTGAATAAGAGCACACATGGAAGGAATGCTGCAATTAGTTGGATCCAGTTAACTGAAGTCTTTTATTAATCGACATTTTTTCACAACGAACTTCTTAAGGACAGAACAGGCAATTTCAAAATAATCATCAGAGAAGAAAACTCGTAAACTTTTCTCTAGGCCTAGTATACATTCAATCCAAACTCCCACATTTCTGCAACTATATAATACTGTTCAATACTAGCTATCATTTGTGGGAACACTAATTGTGTGCCAGGTATTTATATAAAGGGATTCATGTGTCTGCGTCTCCTTTAACACAGCAATCCTTTGAAGCAGGAATTGCTGTTTTCTCCATTTTACAGATTGGCAAATCTAGCCATGGAGTCTTTCATTTGCCCAGGGTCACACATCTAATAGATGGAAGCTTAAACCCACAGAACTCTGTTCTTTAACCAATATGCTAAATTGCCTCCTGATTATTGATAAAATGATGTATGATAAAATGATGACTCTGACGTATGTTATTTAATAAATAATAAAAGCTAACATTTATTGAGTGCTTCCTGGGTCCCAGGCCTGCTCTAAGCATATTACAACTATTGTATCATTTAATCTTCACATAGCCCATTAAAATGGGTACCCTTTTAATCCCTATTTTCCAGAGGAGGAAAGTGAAATACACAGAAGTTAAACTAATTCTCCCCATACCACACGTCACAAAATGATGTGCCAGAACTAGAAGCAAAATGTGTTACTCCAGAGTACATCATTTTATTGCTACAAATAATGCCTTTTTTCCCTTTTTTTAAGAACTGGATGCAGAAGAGGAATACAAGTCTAATGCATTTTAGAAAGATCTCCAATAAAGCTAATCAACCAATAAAAGCAGAATCAGAAAGGAAGTTCTGGTTGATTAATTTAATGACTTCAAATAATCAGATGATCCAATTCTTGAGCTTCCTGGTTAATTGAGTTTCCACTGATTTCAGGCCATTCTGTTCAGAGAGAATTCTCATTCATGGGTTGTTAAATTCATCTTCACTGGTAAGAAAGGCAGCAAAACATTCAAGGATGCTCCCAGAAAACTTGCTCTTTGAAGCATTATGCTTTTATCAAGCATTTGTGCTACAACTTTGAAGATTTTCTTTTGAATGATATTTATAAGAAACCAAAACTGTGCATAATTTAAATTTGCTCGTAAGATTCCTTCCATTTCAAACGCATTTCTTAATGATTGAATCAGACATTTTAAAAGCATTTTAAAAGCATTCTCCAGCTCTTGGTGTTATAGAAATCCTAAATCATCATCACTTCTACTCTTTGTAGGATAAAATATCCCCAAAGCTTGTAATTAATGAACAATTAAATTCAGGCATATGGATATGATATGGTTTTCAAATGGGACAAATGGGAGTTATTAAACTTCAAAGCGATGACATTTTACCATATCTTCCTAATGGGAGGCACTCAGGAAATGTCCTTCAAATGCATGAACTGATTATTCTAACTAATCTTTGAATGTCTTTAGTTCAATAAATACTTAGATTATCTTAATTTTCCTTCCTCCAAGTTCTTATACTTATTATTTTCTTCTTTTATATGATCTCTTATTGTAGGTCTTGATTTTTTTTAAGCATATGCTTGTGTTTAGTTTATGAGCTACCAATCCACTTCTCTTGACAATTGTAGGATTTTCAGCCCCACCCCGGTTCTCCTATTCATTGCTCTTCTCTGCTTGAAGCAATGACTTTTTCATCCACGTGGCTCCTCCCCCCTTCTCCGATTTGAACAACCATGTTATATTCCTTTCAGAACAGCTTGCCAATTCCCATATGCCCAATTGGCTTTCTCTTTTTAGTGAGAATACAACTAAAATATCACTTCCACCAGAACGCCATCCCTTTCGCTAGTGACATGATTTGGAAATTCAAATCCTCCAGGAATTAACTCTCATCCAATGCTCCTGTTCTAGCTCCCACACGTCTAACTCCTACACTCAAAGAAGTCAATTTATAAAGTCAACAATAAAGGATGTTTAATTTCTCTCATTTTCCAAAAATATTTATTATAATATATCAATGTCCTCCAACCAAAGACCACCAGGACTACTACAATAATTGAACAAATCTGGGTTTATTGACTCACTACAATGAGGAAGAACACACACTTCTGAGGACTATGAAGCATTTTTGGAAGAAGATATTAGAATGGACTTATTATATGATTTTTGCAAGTATTAGGTGATTTGGAAGAGGGTTGAAGGCAGCAAGGTTGGTTACTGTCAGGAAGAGAGGGTAAATCCATGATCAGTTATCTTAACAATTCTTAGAAGGCGAGGAAACCAGACCAAGATTAAACTGTGATTGGTAAAGAGGCAGCAATCAATCCTACTATTCTTGATAAAAGGATGTTTGGCCTATTTTATGTTTTGGACAATGTTTGCATTTTGCTTGTGCTCAGTTGTGATTATGGAATGGTCTTATTTTGCCTCAATCTATCCCGGTCACAAAGTGATCTTGTCTGATGCTTTTTTGCCAGACCATCTGTGTCATCAACAGGACAATACTAAGCTGAACTGTGAGGGCCAGACCAGCTCTGGCAACACCAAGACCTACTTGGCAGCACCCAGCTATCAGGGCTGCTTTTTTCCTTTCTCAAACATAATGTATATTCCTTTCATAAAACTAGAAGACACGGAAAGCATTGAGAAGAAAATGAGAAGCTTCCTGGGAGTCTGTTTCTCCCTGAATGGGACTACCAAAGAGGGAGAGAACAAGAAAACGAGCCACCGTGTGTGCACTGGCTCTGCAGTGGAGTTTCAGCTCTTGGCAACACTGAGCTCCTGCAGCAAGGAAATCTGAAAAGAGAGCCCCCGAGTTCCCTCCAAAAGCCAAGTCAGCTGTGGTGGTAAAGAGAGCAGGAACCAGGCTGCATTCAGAAGCTGGCATCCCAAGTCAAATGACTTGGAATGTTCTCCATGGTAAATACCCTGGAGTTGCCAGCACTGAGCTTTTCCACTCAGTGGAGTACTTTCTGTGTGCCAAGCACATGTATTAACTTATCTAGAACTCAGAACAATCCCATGAGGTGGCTTCTCTTGTTACATCATTTTACAGATGAGAAAACTGAGACATGAAGAGGTTAAAAAAACAACCTGCCCAGGGTCACAGAACTAGGAAGTAGGAGACCCAGGATTTAAACTCAAGCAGTTTAAACTCTGATTTAACCCAGGATTTAAACTCTGGCTCTGGAGAGAGAATGTGCTGCTAATCACAATATCAAATAGTGGGACTTACCTAGTTTTCCCCACTTTGAGTATTAAAACCTTGGCTAATAGTCTGTGAGCTTTAGAGCACTCCCATCTCCTCTCTCTTTCCTCTCTCTTCTCTCTTTCCTCTCTCTCTCTCTCTCCATATATATATATATATATATATATATATATATATATACACACACACACACATATCTCTCAATATATATACATGTGTATATGTATGTATATGTATGTGCATGTATATACACACATGCATATGAATAAACACACATACTGGATTTTTAAAATTTTAACTTCATATAGAACTACAAAATAAATTGTCAAAAATGATGGAATGCAAACTCTGGAATGAGACTACATGCCCTTTTCTATACATTGAGATATGTGTCAAGTATATAACAGCTCTGAAAATCATACAATGAGAATCTGTTACTAGATTCCATTTTTTCTTATTAGAGACATGATAAAATCCTCTAACCTCCTGCTAAGAGCTAAGGGATGAGTATCTGTTCAGATTCATTCTGAATTCCTTATTTTCCTTCCTCGCTGCCTCTCTTCTCTGTGTTTTACCTGCCTCATTCCGTACGGGGATGGGGGCACTTCAGGAGAAATGCTTAAGGGTAATATGAAGCTCCCTCCCTGCACACCACAGGTTTACACGTAAAACCATCAAATATGCCCCATCAAAGAGCAACGTGGAGCATTCCTGCTGAATAACTTCCTACCTATGTCTTTGTGGGCTACATAGGTACCAAGATGCAACAGCCTTGGCCGTCCTTTATGAATGGAGCTTGATAATCACTTATTTATTCTAGGTGAGAGTTAATTAAAAGTAGTCAGTCTACAAAGACACACTGATAACCACCTCTAAGTTAGACATCATGGGGATAAGAAAATGTCTAAAAAATTCATCATCTGTCAGGTAACAGGAGTGCCATTTATGGACCCATTTCTACCCTGCAACTGGCAACTTAGAGCAAGTTTCTTAACTTCATATTCCATTCCCTCTAGACATTTACAATGCTGAACCAGCCGAACGAATGAATTATGTGCTAATTTTGTAATTGAACATCATTGATATTTACCACCACCCCTGCCACAGAAGCACTCGGCAAATGCCCTTCTCAGTAAATTGAGGAGCGAACTATATTTCACTAAATCTTATACTGAATACAGGGCTGTTAATAGCAATTATGGCAAGAACTTTAAAAATATCTTTAAAACTAGACAGATTTTGGCAGATCAAGGCCAATTTAGTTTCACATACATTTCCTGAGCAACAGTAAGTGCCAAATAATTGGAATACAAAACTAGAAAAGATAAGTACCTGCCCTAGATGGTAAGGACCTTATAAGGACTTGCATGAAATACAGGCCCATGAATGGATAATTTCAGTCGGGTGTAGTAGTAAGCACTAAGAAATGCGTTGGCACACAGAGGGGAGGCTTCTAAGTGGGTGAGTTAGAGATGAAGAGGGGAAGGGGAAAGCATTAGGGATGAGATCATGTTTAAGTGGTATCTTTAAAATATACATAGGAATCAGCCAACTAAAGAGAAAGAACTATGCATAAGGATCCCATATAATGCCAAACCAGTGACTGACAACTCGGAATGCTGATTCAAATCCCGATTTTTTGGTTAGCTGCTTTACTGGTTCAGTTGACTGGGATTCTGTTTTTTCATCCATTAGGTTGGCATCGGGATCACATAGCCTAAGAGCCCAATAAAAAATCAAAATGCTTTTCTAGCTGAGCTCAGTGGTGATTTCCACAAACAGAGCTGCTGAACACATAGTTAATTAACCAAAGCAGAAATAACGGCTAAGGGAAAGTAGAAAGTTCTCTCTGGAGTGAGATGTGAGAAGGAGTATTATTTTTACCTCTATTTTTTATGTCGCTGAAACAGGAGATGTCAAACTCTCATGACCTGCTGAGGGCTTAACATGTTCAAGTGAAGAGGAAGACCCACCAGTACGTCTTCAGAAGAGAATTCTAATTCGGCAGATTAGAAAGAATTAGAAGCCCCACCGAAGGAGCTTATTAGAGCAATAATTGTATCAAAGGAAAACCCAATAGCAAACTAACTGGGTCAGTTACAATTAGTTCTGATTGGATTTGATCCTTGTTAAAACTATTTCCTTTGGAATTCTTGATTTTGGAGAGGTTAGGTTGGGTATTAAAGTGGCAGCTGTAAAATTTGTATTAGATTTGCAGAAGAATATCGTTGCTTTGAAAGAAGTCACTTCCGGACTAGCAAAGAACCAGAGAGATTTCCTACAGCACTGTCAGGTCAATCATAGTGTAGAAGTTTACACGGGAAGTGCGGGAGTTTAGAGAAATATTGTAAAATGTGGGTTGGAATAGGTTCTCAAGAAGATCCATCTCACATTAGAAGTCATCTTTACTTGTTGTTGAGTGATTGCTTGAGGTTCAGATGGAATTATAACTAATTCTGAATATTGTTCAGCTCAGTTAGGACTGAAATGAGTTTTGTTTGGTAACAAACTTTTTTTTTTTTAATTTTAATCATTTAAAATATTTCCTCTGGCTGACCTGCACTGCCATGGCTAGAGAAAGAATCGACATACTCTTCATTTTCTCATTTCTCAATTGCAAACAGCAGAACTTATTAAATTATTGTTAAATAGGGTATGTGAGTAAGCCGACAGCTAAGTTTTCCTTGTTATTGCACAATTCTTCCATTTGCTTTCATTTAGAAAGAGGTCTCCCCAGCAACATCCCTGAAGACTTTTGGAATATTCAGTACACACACATATACACGCAGATCTTTTCTTTCTATTCATTTTCCTCCTTGAATTTTTCTCCCAGTTCCAATTCTGTCCAAATCATTTTTATTCCTAAGAGTTCTCTCTCTCTTTTCTTTCATGAAACTTTATCAAAACAAATGTCAGTTATCCCATAATGTCCCAGGTGAGATACTTGTCATATTATTCTAATATAATTTGCAAATATATACTAATATAGTGGGAGCAAATCATGATCAATGTTTGGCAGTCATCTTTTGAAACATTAAGTAAAGTGTATAATTTGGGCAATAGATTATCTCCTCAGAGAGAAAAAATTCAATTATAAACATCAAAAACAAAACTACCTTCCCTTAAGTTATAAGGGTTTGTGCCTTTATTCATGTTATCCCATCAGTCTAGATCACCACTGGCATCATCCTCTGCCTAGTAACACCTTTTGGAGATTTTCTGACCCCTCAGAAAGAATCAACTGTATTTTCACAGTACACAGCATACATCTCTACTTAACAAGAATGCAAGCCTTCCTTTCATGTCTGTTAGCTGCTTACATATATGTCTGTCACCACTCAGGAGCATGAATGCTGTTCGTAAGACAAACTGAGGCCTTAGGTGAGGATTAAGGATTTTGGTGGGAATCGGACAGAAGCAAAGAACTGCCAGGACTAGGGTACCAGGGAGTAACATAATGGAATCAGTTCAGGTCTTTGTTCAGTGGGGCAAGTCACACTTGTGTATATTCCATGCTTCATCATCTGAGATGGTAGACCACCTGTCTTTTGAGTGGATACCAGTGCCTTGTTTTCAGGTGTATTGTTTGAATTGAAATAGGACTCTCAGAGTAAGGGTGGAAAAATAGTGAATACAATCCTTCTAAAAAGCTATGTAAAGATTTAAGGATTCTTTCAAGTGAGCAGAGATGTTCAAAAAATGGTTCTAGCATCAGAATGAAAACTAAAGGGAAGAGTAAGAAACGAAGAGGGAAAACACTGCAGAGGTTAGAAAACAGGATCTCCGTTGTCGACAGGCCAACTGGACAGAGCAACAAGATAATCCCAAACCCTAATTTCTCTTTGTAGGAGCCCAGTTCTGTGGAATAATTAAAAAGTTATTTGTCTGGAAATAAGGAAGGGTGGATGGATGGATGGTTAGATAGATAGATAGATAGACAGATAGATAGATAGATAGATAGATAGATAAAGCTTAATACATACATAAATACATAGCTAGAATAAATGCACCAAATTGTTAACAGCAGTTATCTGTGTTATGGGACTATGGAATAATTTTTTCACCATTATTTTTTTCCATTTTCTCCAAATTTTTGATGGAAATATGTCCTATTTTTATAGTCAGAAAAGGGCGATTAAAATGTGTGTGTATAATATCTCTTTTTCCTTTGACTAAAGCAAAAATTCTCAGTCGGAGGCAGTTTTGTCCCCAAAACAGCATTTGGCAATGTCTGGAGACATGTTTGATTGTCACAACTGAGGAGTGTGCTACTGGCATGTAGTGGGTAGAGGCCAGGAATGCTTCTAAACATCCTACAACATACAGAACAGTTCCTAAAATTCATTTGTATTAGAAGCTGTGATCTCTGGCTCAGAATTACCCAAGTAAAAATGACCTCTGGACTGACAGATATTGGAAAAGATTGTGTTTCTTGTTTACCTTTATGTTTTATATGTTGACTAGCACAGATCCTCATGTGTAGCAAATTCGAATAAATATATACTGAGTTGAGTTGAATTAAAGGTGTATATCTCTTCTGGACACAATTAATATAGGTATAAAGATGCATAATAAACTTTTGAATTAGTAATTAAAAGGTACATTTTCTAGACCCAACTGGAATTGAGAGTTATAGTTGATTTAATTAATTGAGAGGTTAGTGGGCATCTATCACTTTGTCAGATGTTCTGCAGAGTATAAAAGTAACATAAGGGCTTCCCTGGTGGCGCAGTGGTTGAGAGTCCGCCTGCCGATACAGGGGACGCAGGTTCGTGCCCCGGTCCGGGAAGATCCCACATGCCGCGGAGCGACTAGGCCCATGAGCCATGGCCACTGAGCCTGCGCGTCCGGAGCCTGTGCTCTGCAACGGGAGAGGCCACAACAGTGAGAGGCCCGCGTACCACAAAAACAAACAAACAAACTAACAAACAAACATAAAATGCATTCCCTGACCTTGAGGAATTTGCAGTCTAACCTAAGAGGTAGACCACGTCCTGAGAAAACCATTCTGTTCCAGAGCAAAACAGCACATGTTTGCGTGCCAAAATGAGTAACTAATTAGTGCAATAGGAATTTAAGGAACAGAAAAAAATCAATATGTCTGGAATTGTCAGAAACGGCTTCAAGACAAAGAAGAGAACTGAGCTAACAGACTGATGGGTAGAATTTCAATATAAGCAGCAACAAGAGGAAGGTACTGAAAGGCAGAGAAAATAGCATGAACAAAACTTGGAAAGTAAGACTGATCATAAGCAGGTTGATGGGGAGTGAGAGGACTACTCTCATTGAGCAGGTAATAGATTTGAACTGCTGGGAGGTGGCCAGATTATGGTGAAAATCAAATGAATGAGTATTATTAGGAATACCCTGTAAAATATCTAAGCCTATGAATGGGATAAAGCATGCCAGCCCCAAAGTTGTGTTTTCAGTCTTTACCATACTTAGAGTGATTATTTGACCTCATATGATTTAGCTTCATCTTCCCACACGTAAGACCTTTGTACTATATAAAGCAACAGCCTGGCCTACATAATGTACCTAATGCTCCAAAAAAGTGACCAAAAGCAGAGACAAGCCTATTTAGCCAATAGCCTCAGGTAACCTTTCCCCCCCTTGTGACTACAAAGATACCAAGGGTCTGCATTTCAGAAGAGAAGTGCTCTAATTAAAGAATTATTTTAATTACTTTAATATCCTAATACTATGTTTTTGTCAAGGGAATAAGAGAACAAGTATTCTGTTTGGTCAAGGAGTCTTAGAGAAGATAGAAATGAATAATTAATGTTGTTAAGAATCATTAGACTTAGCTAACACCTATCCTTCTCAAACTCTTCCAAAAGATAGCAGAGGGAGGAACACTCCCAAACTCATTCTATGAGGCCACCGTTACCCTGATACCAAAACCAGACAAAGACGTCACAAAGAAAGAAAACTACAGGCCAATATCACTGACGAACATAGATGCAAAAATCCTCAACAAAATACTAGCAAACAGAATCCAACAGCACATTAAAAGGATCATACACCATGATCAAGTGGGGTTTAACCCAG
>NC_041231.1:80430110-80431886 GCF_002837175.3 Physeter macrocephalus | reverse complement strand
AAACACAGACCTACTAGAGCATGGACTTGAGGATATGGGGAGGGGGAAGGGTAAGCTGTGACGAAGTGAGAGAGTGGCATGGACATATATACACTACCAAACATAGGGTGGATAGCTAGTGGGAAGCAGCCATATGGCACAGGGAGATCAGCTAGGTGGTTTGTGACCACCTAGAGGGATGGGATAGGGAGGGTGGGAGGGAGGGGGACGCCAGAGGGAAGAGATATGGGAACATATGTATATGTATAACTGATTCACTTTGTTGTAAAGCAGAAACTAACACACCATTGTAAAGCAATTATACTCCAATAAAGATGTTAAAAAAATCATTAGACTTAATCCAATGCACATAGATGTTGAGCTAATAATTAATTGCAAGAAGTAATAGATCATTGGCTCAAAAAAAATTTTACCTTATACTTAAATGTAATTTCATAACCCTTTCTATTTGTTAGGATAAACTTATCTTTCCTGACTGGAGACCCATAAGAAAGAACTTTGGAGAATAAACACGTTTTATATTGGGGACAAAAAGAACTCCAATGCAAAAACAATTAATAATTAATTTAAAAAACCTCCCAAGATGGATGAACCAATGTGTCTTTAAAATCAAAGATTAACACTGTATACATTTAAACCTATAAATACTATAGTCAAATTAACTGTAAAGCAAGAATTCTTAGATACCCATAAAAGAGGTTTTGGTAAATGTTAATTTACCTACAAAGTTTTGTCGATTAGGAAGATGTTTAGCTGCGTATAACAGCTGTGTATAACAGTGGCTTAACCAAATGGAGATTTGGTTTTCTTCAAAGAGAATTTGAGAGGAAGGTAAACCACGGCTCTTCTTGTTGGCTTTGTGATGCCATTTAGGACAAAGTTCCTTCTGGTTTTCTAATAAGCACCCTTAGATGACTTCCAGTTGCATTGCATTGCCCAGAAGTGCATCATGTGAAACACCCCTGGCTGAAAGATAGGCTGAGAATAACTGTGCACATTGCAGCCCCAAATAAAACTAACAAAGAAGTAGAGCATTGTAGAGACCAATTAGCAAATTCTATCAACAACACAAAATCAATGATTATAGTAAGACCCTAGCTATTAAAAGAGGCCTGTTAAAGCACTGCTAAGTGAATTGGGTTAACACATAGCTCCAACATCTAGGTGCCACACAAAGTCCATCTTCCAGGATTTCTTGCACTAGGTCATTTTGTACCTTTAAACTCATTTTTGTCTAATGAATTTCTTGGAAAACAGCCCAAGCATAGCTTGAATCCATTCATAGAGAAGGTTTGCGTGTGGTATTGCTGTGCCTACAAGGGCAAGAGTGATCCATGAAGATTTCCGTTCAGTCAGAAAGTTACCAATTGATATATCCTGGATGATAACTGACAGAGCTAATCCAGGGCAGTGAAAAAAAGGGGAAATTGAAGGTATGGTATAATACTTTTATTTTCCCAGCTGCCTTCATTTTTCCAGCTGCTTTTGGGTTTATTTGTTTGTTTGGTTGGTTTTTGTTTGTTTGTTTGTTTTTTTAGTAAAGAAGCAAGTGGTGGTATCTTAAGAGCTGTCAGGTTTCTGGAAAAAAAAAACAGCTCAGTATCTAATAGTATCTGACACATAGTAGGTGCTCAAGTAATATTTGTTGAATAAACCCTTTACCTATTTACCCTTATCAAAGGGTGCACAGGGCTTCCCTGGTGGCGCAGTGGTTGGGAGTCCGCCTGCCGATGCGGGGGACGCGGGTTCGTGCCCCGGTCCGGGAGGATTCCACGT
>NC_041231.1:80395996-80429985 GCF_002837175.3 Physeter macrocephalus | reverse complement strand
TGTGCTCCGCAACGGGAGAGGCCACAACAGTGAGAGGCCCGCGTACCGCAAAAAAAAAAAAAAAAAAAAAAAGGGTGCACAGAAATCGGTTAAAAAGAAGCATACTCCGTCCAGTTTAATGGAGCAGTCAAACATTTAGTCATCACCCACTCTGTGTGAATTAAAGCTCTGTGAGGAAATGCCTGCTATGATCTTTCCCCCGAAGGTCTTGCCCTGTGTTTTATGTGACCTGGCAGATTTTTTTGACTCACATCCAATGTTAACTAATCAAATCTATAGGAATTGGTTTCTAAGCTGTTTGGCTACCTAGCAGATTATTAACATTGTAAAATCAATTTAAAGCCATTTTTAAGTGTTTAAGATCATCTTATAATTTCCAAAATCAGCATGTAAGTCAGTTTGAAATGGAGGTTAGGGAGTATCAGGCAATACATCAGTTGATAAAGCACTGAACTGGTATTGAGGGGCATTTGAAGATGGGTGACTAACAGCCCCTGCCCTTGACAACTTAGTATCCATTTAGGGAGACAATATGTGCGCAGGGGGAAAAAAATCACAAAACAATGTCACATTACATTTACAATTTGTCAAATTAATAGAACGGACAAGCAATGCTTCATTTTGCCCAGAATACCAATACGTTTGGACTTTGCTGAAGTGGAAACGTGAACCAAACATATCCTGCTATGTAACTGAAATTTGAGATCCTGATAGGAGGATCATAGTACTTTGAAGATTAGAGTATGCAGTACTGTTGAGCATAGATAACCTATAAGGAATTCGCTTGAACCATAGGAGGAAATGAAAACAATTCTTCTTTTCCTTCTTTTTTAAAATTAGGTCACGGAACGAAAGGAGTATTTGAGCTTCTCTCTGGATGGCGGAGAACCAAAGAGAATTTGCCCTTCAAAGACAGGGTAGCAGATGCCTATTCGGATGTGATGGTGACCTATACCATGACCAGCTCCCTGTACTTTATTACCTTTGGCATGGGTGCCAGCCCGTTCACCAACATAGAGGCTGTGAAGGTCTTCTGTCAGAACATGTGTGTCTCCATCCTGTTGAACTACTTCTACATTTTCTCCTTCTTTGGCTCCTGTCTGGTCTTCGCTGGCCAACTAGAGCAAAACCGCTACCACAGCATCTTTTGCTGTAAGATCCCTTCTGCAGAATACCTGGACCGCAAGCCTGTGTGGTTCCAGACAGTGATGAGTGATGGGCATCAACAGACATCCCATCATGAGACGAACCCCTACCAGCACCACTTTATTCAGCACTTCCTCCGTGAACATTACAATGAATGGATTACCAATATCTATGTGAAGCCATTTGTTGTCATCCTCTATCTCATCTATGCCTCCTTCTCCTTCATGGGGTGCTTGCAGATCAGTGATGGAGCCAACATCATCAATCTACTAGCCAGTGATTCCCCAAGCGTCTCTTATGCCATGGTTCAGCAGAAATATTTCAGCAACTACAGCCCTGTGATAGGGTTCTATGTCTATGAGCCCCTCGAGTACTGGAACAGCAGTGTCCAGGAGGACCTCCGGAGGCTCTGCAGTGGATTCACTGCAGTGTCCTGGGTGGAGCAGTATTACCAGTTCCTGAAAGTGAACAACATCAGTGCCAATAACAAGAGTGACTTTATCAGTGTCCTACAAAGTTCATTTTTAAAAAAGCCAGAATTCCAGCATTTTCGAAACGATATCATCTTCTCCAAGGCAGGCGATGAAAACAACATCATTGCTTCTCGCTTGTATCTGGTGGCCAGGACTAGCAGAGACAAACAGAAGGAAGTCATAGAAGCGCTGGAAAAGTTGAGGCCCCTGTCCTTGTCAAAGAGCATCCGTTTCATCGTGTTCAACCCCTCCTTTGTGTTCCTGGACCATTACAGCTTATCTGTCACAGTGCCTGTTCTGATTGCAGGCTTTGGTGTTCTCCTCGTGTTAATCCTGACTTTTTTCCTAGTGATCCACCCTCTGGGAAACTTCTGGCTAATTCTTAGCGTCACCTCAATTGAGCTGGGCGTTCTGGGCTTAATGACATTATGGAACATCGACATGGATTGCATTTCTATCTTGTGCCTTATCTACACTTTAAATTTCGCCATTGACCACTGTGCACCACTGCTTTACACGTTTGTATTAGCAACTGAGCACACCCGAACACAATGTATAAAAAGCTCCCTGCAAGAGCATGGGACAGCCATTTTGCAAAACGTTACTTCTTTTCTTATTGGGTTGGTCCCCCTCCTATTTGTGCCTTCGAACCTGACCTTCACACTGTTCAAATGCTTGCTGCTCACGGGGGGTTGCACACTTCTGCACTGTTTTGTTATCTTACCTGTGTTCCTAACCTTTTTCCCCCCTTCCAAAAAGCACCACAAGAAAAAGAAACGCGCCAAACGGAAGGAGAGAGAGGAAATCGAATGCATAGAAATTCAAGAGAACCCTGATCACGTCACCACAGTCTGAAGGGTGTAGACTAATGGATTATTTTTCTTTTCCAGTATTGCACAACGATGCAGGGCAGGTAAAGCTCAGACCTCAGCTGCTTGGGCTGGCCAGGGGTAACAAGGCAAGTCAGATCAAGAGTGAATTATTCATGACACATCAAGGTGTCCACTTCTTGGGAGGAAGAAGGACTCAAAGAAGGGGAAAAAGTTCTTTGCAACCTTGTTCTCCACTAAAGATAAGTTTCTGGATGTGACCTTAGAGCTCTTCCAAGGAATGGACGAATCAATGGAGTGTTAGAAGGCCAAAGGAGCCAACTGCTTTTAAAAGTAAAATGCTCAGGAGAGATGGAGTAGAGAAGATGGGGGCCTCCAAATAGCGGAAAAGACATAGGAAATGTCAAAATTGCCATGACAATTTTCATATTTGTTTTTTGAACATGTTGGTCAAAGGAAACCTATGCACTTGGGAAGTACATATTTAATCCCATCTAAACCAAAGGACTTCCCAATTCATTTTAAGTGTGCATATATATGTATATGTGCCATATATACATATACTTAGATTTGTCTTTAGTGTACATTGACGTCTATGTGGAAGGAGGTGCCCATTTGCAGACTGGCTGGCCTTTCTCTAGAAAGTCAAACCAGCCTTAGCCAAATATAGACGCATTAATGGCCATTCAAAATCGATTCAAGTGTTGCAGCAGCAAGAGTACTGTTCATCTGTGCAATAAGCAAAATAAACAGAGATGTGAGCCCATTAGATTCACATATCATGTTGTCAATCTTTGAGATTCTTGCTTTGGATGACCTAGCAAAAAACGCAAAAGGCATTTGAATTAATTACCACGTGGACAAGGATTAAAATCTCATGTTAGTGCTAAATAGTTACTGTGGCTTTTCATTGGCTTTTAATGATTCTCTGTATTTGGGAGGACTGATTTAGCTGCTTTTAGGGAGCTCACCCACTGCAAATGAGCACTTTACATGCATTGTTCATACAAATGTGTGTAAAGTTGCACAAGTGTGTGTGTGAGAGAGAGAGAGAGAGAGAGAGAGAGAGGAGTTGAGGTATTCCATAGTTACAGTATTCTCATTTTAGATGTTGAAAATATACTGCCACGGAATATAGACATAACATAGGAGAAAGTGGACATAACTAGGAAACTTGTTATAGAAGGAAATAGAGTAAACGTAGCATCACCACTCATCATGTGTTATCAACTGGTTCTTAGTGTAAAGAAAATATTCTAAACCTATCAAGTCTAGTGTGTTCCTTGCATTAATATTTGGAACATTAACCCAGGCCACGATCACTATAGTGGTGGTCGCTATAACTACTGCAATATTGTTTTGTAGCTTCTTGCAATATCATTGTTCTGTTACCTGAAAAGTGCTTGTCAGTTGGCAGGCCTCCTAGGGTGATCGTTGCTCTCCACAGGTGACGTAGTAACTGTAACTCCTGCTGAATTCTCTCTCAAAAACAGTACTGAGGTAAATGTTTTCATTGTGTTAAAATTTACAACTGCTCCCCAGCAGATAGACTCAGTCTGTTGGGTGCTTCCTTGGATTAATGGTGTGCTTCCTGTCACAGAAAATTACTAGAAAATGCCTTTTCCCATGCCAAGCAGTAAAATAAGTTAATTTTCAGGTAGGACTGAACAAATGTCCAATGATTATGAAATCTGCTAGTCAGCTCTTTTACCTGGAAGAGAGCTACTGTCTCCCACCAACTTTGGTCGCATATTTTAATTGAATTTAAAATATTAAAATCTCAAACAAACAAAAAAAAAGACTTTTTGGACTCACGTTCAGAAAAGAGATACAAACCATTCCAGTCTCGTTGCAGTGTTTGGAAATGAAGTTGGTAGATTAATGAAGTAATGAAACAACAAAATGGGTATGCTTTTACAAATAAAGAGTTTACTGGAATATTGAGGGAAAGGAGAACTGTCTCTACAATGAAAAACCTTTAACCAAATTTTATTTTATTAAATGGAGTTTGTTTTGTCCTACGTTGAGGTTATTGAGTTTCTATTAGAAATGATCCATGTCTTCTCAATTATGTTCATATGGGCAAAATATCAATAGATCGAGTATGGAAAATAATTGCCATAATATAGCATTATTGCTCGTACATTATTTGTAAAGTCATGTCACAGATAACCCTAGCCTTTTGCCTCCTGAGCTGCTCTGCTAGGATGAACTGGTATTTGGCACTAGCAAACCTGCAGACCATGATCTTATATCTGAAGTGGAAATTTCTGAGGCATTGGGTTTTTTGGTGGGGTTGGGGGGACTCTTCTTTCACAGTTTACTCATCATTTGTGAAGATGTGTTTTACATCCCTTTCAAAAATGGGAGGTCATCAGCCGAGATATTCCATTAACTATCAGGCCATTTCTTTCCAAAATGTGCCATACTCCATTAATTTACCAATTTTTAAAAAGCTTGCCTACTTGGGTCATTTTTTTTTCTTCATTACCTTAGACAATTCCACATGCAAAGAAGATTGGCAGGTTGGTTTATAAAGAAAGAATCAAGTGTTCCAGTTGCCAAATGCATTTGCGGATAGTGGCATAACTACCCCAATACTGAGGCAGTTCTAATACCATGTCTCCATCTAGATGGTCTCTATTTGGATGGGGAAAACAGTTCTTTTTTAGCTTATATCTTCAAGGATCAAAGTGACTAAGAAAAATATGAATTTCTCATTGTTCAAGAGACTAGAGAGGTGGAATTTTGGAAGGGAATATTATCTTTTCCAGGACACCATGGTACTCTTTAGTGAACTGTAGCAATAATTTATTGAAATGGGATTTCTTGTTCTGGAAGAGTTAATATACCACACAAAATGCCCTAACTCAGTCCTTGAAAGTAATTTAAGCCTAGGAAGAATGTAACTGAGCATTCTCTGACCTCCCAAACTCACTGTGAAACAGGTATTTCCAAGAATTCCATTTGCTGAATGCCAAGATACATCCTAAAATATAAGATCATGATTTGCATGTGACACCAAACCTCTGCCTTTTTCGGTAGCTCATGTGCAACTCTTCTAGTTTTTCAAGTTTACTCCCGTTGTTTACTCCTTTTGTGAAATATTGATGGTACTCAAATTAGGAACTTATCTACTGCTAGAAGATGACCAATCAACTACAGGAAGAGAAGAAACCTGTGGGAAATATCTCAGATATGTAGAATATTTTCTTTTGCTGAAACATGTTTTTCCCTTCAAGTGAGAGAGTTTAAAAGTTTGCAAAAACCACACCCTTTCTGAATTTAAACTGGGATGTGGATTTGTTTCCTCCCGTTGGAATTTAAATTTGAATTAGTACCATAATTAGTACCATAAGAGCTCCACTCTCCATGATGGTTAATAAAGCTTCAAAAAGGTACTCGCCTAAATGATAGAAAGGCGATTTGGCTAACAGGTTCTTTCCCTCCTATAGTTAAAGGTAATCATATGCTGACTTAGACCGTGCACAAGTTTTTTAAATGAAAGGTATACTTAAATGTCATCCCATGAATTCTTTCAGGGACCAGTGAACCTCTTTGAAGGTTGTGCATGAATATTCTATGAAAGAATTATTCTCCTCTGTGGCTGTATCATGTGAGTGTTCCTTTCCCATTTTATTCCTATTTATTTCCACAGAATTTTTGGTTTTACCTTGTGAGATTAGAAGAAGAATTATGACAAATGAAGCTCCTATGATGCCATAATAGCCATTCTTGAATGTTGAATTCAAGAGGGTGAGAGCTTTTTCCATTTTGTAATTACCTATTGCATTTTCCCATAATAAGCTGATCCTCCTAGGCTTGTGGTTAGAGCTAGGGATTAACTATTGCCATTCAGAATTACATGTATTTTTTATAAGTTGACTGTAAATATTATGATTACAGTCACATATTTTTATGGCCAAATAGTTATGAATGCCTGGCCCTATGCATGCATTGTTACTAAGAGTACATAGATTTTTAAAGACACTATTTTCATGGTTATTGCAACTTTTATTAAAATTCTCATGTCACCAATTCATAAATGCCTTGTAGGTTTTAGTCCCAAGGGCCTAAAGTCCACAGAAATTTCCATACCAAGGGGAACAGTTTAAAAGTTGCCTTCCCTCGGTGTCAATGGCAGCAACCTCTTCTAGAATGTCCTCTGGAAAATCCTAGAGGGTAAATCTGGATTCCAAGTAATGGATGTAGCAGATTCTATGTTAGTCAGTAATTAAGCATACTTTAGTGTCCCATGTTTGCTAATCTCAAGTTGAAACAGAGAATACAATGCCTTGAGAATAGAATTTAGATGTTGTCTCCCGTGGATTGGAGAACTCAATAATTTGCTCCATCTCTTTCTTCTAGAGGGATCTCTCTGTTCAATCTATTTTGTTGGTGTTTGCAAATGGTATTGATAATCCTTTCAAATGTGAACCTAAAAACTGTCATTTATACCAAAATAGGTTTAGGAACACTTTTATTCCCTTTAAAAACAAAAAAGCAAAACAAAGCAAAAACACTTCTAACTCTTTCTGTATTACAAAAAAGAAATTGTGACAAATATTATGACACTGACTCAAAATCGATCTATAGCTGAATTGGTATGCCCTTAAAATTTCCCCATCTTCAATCTAAATGTAAAACTCAGCATCATCACTGTGGTGCAGGCATTTACACCAATCTTTCAAGCATACCGTGTACAGTTTATAGTTTGAGACACTGTGCACAGAGAATTGCACGGTGCCTCAAAACTATAGATTCTTAACTGCTAGCCAAATCGAACAAATGCCAATACACTCCATTTGAAGATTGATTGCCTTCTCATTTGTCAGATTCATAACCTGACCTTTGTGGGCAAAGTGCTCCTGAATTTCCAAGCATGAGTCAGGACCATAGATCATTTTGTGGATGAAAATGGGATACTAGGGAGTATCCTTGAAAAGAAGTTTCAAGTAAGCACTGAGATAAGCATTATCCTGGATGGCTGTTGGCATTGCTCTGATTTTGTGCATCTTTGAGACATAATGAATATTTTGTTGATGTTTTCTCTGTACTTAAGTAGGACCTCTCTGTTGCTGATAGAGAAGTTCCTTGCTTTTCTTATGATATGGAAAACAACTCACAGAGCGAAGTATATACAGTTAAAAATCATACACTAGAATAGTACAGATGACTAGTCTACAAATAACATCATATTTCTTCTGCACCTCTAAAGGTGTTGTCAAAATTAAACGGGCTTATACCTTAAAATGAGGAGCTTTATAAGGTAGATATTTTTTAATATAACAAAGTATTTATTAAAAATTATTGCTAATTTTGCACGTTTATAAATCATAGAAAGTCAGTCCCTACAATTTTTCCCAGTTGAAGTTTTCCCTAAGAAAATTGTCACAGGTCATGCTATTTATGAAGTCTTAAAAATCAGAAGGAAACTTTAGAAACAGAGGAATAAGAACATATACTGGTTTTGTGTGATTCCTGCTCCATGTCACGTGTTTGTACATATCTGAACTGGGGTCTTTAGAAGTCATTTAGTAACTGTGTTCCAGTTTCCAACATGACTAATGGCATGGCTAGATAGAAGAACAGCATGTTTTCCCTACCCTCTATAGCCATAGTTATTAGAGCAACTGCATTACACAAAGGGCTCTGTCAAACCAGTGGAGAAATAAGAACTTTAACGCTTTGGACAATTTCACTGAAGAATTTCCTAGGAGTAACTAGAGAGGCTGCCATGGGTAAGAGACAAGGGGAGTTTATTATAAATGTGTCACTTTCCAGTCCTGTATAAATTTATTAACTTGGATTTTGGTAGAGGCAACCTGCAGTATGTTTTGGGAAGCATTTAAGTTATTTAATGTAAGATGGTCAACAGAATTTCCCCCTGGAAACTGAAATACCTTCCATCATTCTATTTGGTTAATTCACTGGTTATTGGTAGACACAATAAGAGACCTGGGAGAAAACCAAACTGTCATATTCCTACATGCCCTGCTGTAGTATGCAGCATCTCTTTTGAGGTAGAATCAGGAAATTCTGATATCTTTTCTTCTCAAACATAAAAGTGCTAGGTACTGATAAATTAGACTTTAAACTCACCAGTGCAAATATTCCAAAGTTCTAGCAGCATTTAAGCAACAATTTTATTCTACTTTCCTGTTAATTATGCATATTTTTCAGCAATAGATTTTCTTGCTCTTAAATAGGAAATCTGTCACAGCATGAAAAGGGCAGCGATCTCTCCAAGCTACCTCAAAAGGGTATTTAAAGACAAAATGGCAGGCAACCTTTGATTAAATGGCAATATGTTATAGCCACAAAGCAATATTATTTATTAGCTCTCCTTGATGCTCTTTTACTTTAGAAATTTAGACCAGGCTAAGTGTAAAAGGAATACCCCTATGTGCAGTTCCACTTGTGCATTCTGATTAATAATATTCATATACTTGAAATATCTCAGGACAGTTGTTTGGTGTCTCTCTGCAGACATCCCAAAACTTGGTTCAGAAAGAGAATAACCTGACATTGCCTGTGAGGCAGTGGTCCACCTAGTGAAGTGCACAGTCAAATTATCTGTGAATAACTTCAGTAAAAATTCCAAGTGCACTTCTTATCAATGGAGGGAAAACTCAAGTCTGTTTGTGTGCTTGTTTACCCTAAGCAAATAGAAAGAGACTAAGTTACCAGTATTTGGCATTTTACTTAGGTTTTCTTTTTCACTAGACGCCATTACTATTATTTTTAGTTAAACTGGGGTTCTGAAACACAGGTCACTTTTGGAAACATTAGAATCAGTGAAAAGAAAACTACTAGGAAAAGGTACTCTTCACCCGTGCATAGACAAATTGTAGGAATGAGAGTAAAAGTTGAGCATTTTATTTCCTTTTCTTTCCTAAAACAAAACCCACTTGCTCTTAATCCTGGCTAAACAAATGCTAGTTTCTATCACAAAATAAAGAGAATGATAAAAAGTGTAAAATTATGAGACTCTAGTGTCTTATCAATACAAACCTAATGGCAAACCACCATTTTCAGATGTCTTTCCCTGTAAGAACATTCTTTTGTTTAATATTCTGTGCCATATAGGTTCTTACCACATCTTGTTCATGAAAACAGTCTCACTTATCACTTCTAAAATAGTGCAAGTAAACTAATAAGCCATTTAAAGCTCTCTGCTCTGTAATTCTGTATCTTGGGCTCTGAAACTAAAGCTACATATTGAGGAAAGCTTAAAAAAGAATTCTGAACAAAAAATGTCAATATCAAAAATATATATATATATGTATTTCCTAAGTTATATTTTCACCCCAACGTATCTTCAAAATAGGGAACTGCCCGAATGCACATTTTTTTAATCTTGCTAAGAAGCAAGTATTTCCACATGAGTCCTTCACAGTCTCCAAAATTGCCTGAATTTGGTCCATTATCAAAATTTATCTCCTTTCTAAGTGAAAAAATAATTTATAAACCAGATTTTTTCTAACTATAGTTAAAATAAAGAAGTAACAAATTATTCACCATAGATTTGCATATGTAAACATACCTCTAATAATTAAGTTAATGTCCTAACTCAATCAAGGGAAATTATGTTGCAAATATTTCCTTATTTATTTTATTATTTTCATACTTTGCCCACACAGAGATATAATAATTTTAGTTAAATTCCTCAGGATTACTCTGTTTAGGAAATCTATGATTTAAGCCTAAAAGTAAAAATCTTGAGAAAAATAATCATAAAGTCTTAGCTACTTGCAAAAATGTCATCTCAGTTATATTTACTACAATGCCACTAGGCAAAGTTATTTACAGTACTTCTGGGTATGTTGACCTTTTATTTTAAAAACAACAAAAGTCTAGTTCCATTAGTCATAACAAGGAACAGTTAGCATGTTAAAATACTGTTAGATGATACAGGTGTTTACTCTTTTGTTACTAGTATCAGTTAACTTTACCAGTTCTTTCTAGATCACAATCCTAAATGCTGCAAACTAGGCTGTTCATAGATTCACTGTCCTCTCTTTCATTTCTTATTGCTAATATTAAATGCCCCACATAATATCATGACACATGACCTCTTCTTCTAACTTCAGTGGGATCTTTGGGCTCCCTATCCTTTAGGGAAAGATTCTTCTAGGCTAGGAATTAAACTTCTTAAGCACAACATCCCATGACATCACAATGAAACATAATAATCTATACTTCTTCAGTCTTTTGTTGAATTAGAGGTTCTAAACATTATAAAATTTATCCTTTAAAAATACAAGAACACATGCATTAAAAATAATACCATGATTATGTATATCAATTATTTCTACCTGGTTAAGGTAAGGTTCTGAAGCAAACACAGAATACCTTGGTATTCCTGAAACATATTTTTTACAAATCCCTGAGTTACAAATATCTTTATAACGTGTAAATCACTGAAGTGTTACTGAAGTAGTTAGATGGCCCTCTAAGACCCCTAACACTTGTATTAACTTCAAATCTAAAGCAATTTATAATCAGTTCAAAAAAATTCTGCCTAAAACATCTCACTTCATTACACTGTATTACTGTATGAACATTAACTACAAACGCGCATGAACTAACAATTTTCTCACCATGTGAGAACTACAGAGATGGGAGAAATAATAAATAGGCTGGTGGTTCCTGAGCAGTACCCAGGCTTACTGACGAAGCACATCCCTCAGGCTTGCGCGCGATACAGTTCCAAGTCTGGACAAAATTATTCATGAGCTGTCAGCACTATTTCCAAGTCATTAAACCAATAACTTTAAATCTTTGAATACCCAAGTCCATTGTAAGGTGATTAATGTCATGGCATTACAGGGAATAATACATAGATACCCAACATTCACCATGTTTAACCTGATGCCAAAATTATACTGAATTAATAATCCATAATCCACTTTAGAAGCTTTTGTTATTGCAGATTTCATTAGTGACATCATTTGCATGAATAACCAGAGAACTCTATTTAATAACATTCACTTTATTAGTTTTTCATATTTTTTAAACAAAGATGCCCAGAATTTTGTATGGAAATATTTGACTTACTCAGTAGCCATTTTCCTATCCAGATTTAATATTTTAATCATTAATTTATTTTGCTTTTTTCCTGTTCAATTTTTTTTATTTCTAAAATAATTTTTCTTAGAATAATTAAAGCATGTTTTTCCTTTGGTAAGAATGAGCATGTCTAGAAAGGAGTGAAATAAGAACATAGCAAAATTAAGCTGGACAGGTGAACATATTTGCAGGCACTAAAGTTTAGGAAAAGTATTAATTATTGTTATTTATATGTGCATCAAGCTGAAATTGCCTACTGCTTTTTTTCCAGCTTTATTGAGATGTAATTGACATATAACATTATGTAAGTTTAAGGTGTACAATGTGTTGATTTGACACACTTACATGTTGCAAAGTGATTACCACCCTAGTATTAGCTAACACCTCCATAACATCACATAATTACCATTTGTTTTTTTTGTGCTGAAAATATTTAAGATCCCTTTTCTCTAATTCTCTCATATCACAATTTAAATTTTTATCATAGAAAAGCAAAAAAGCAACTTTTGCAAAAAATGCAAAAGTTCTGAAGAGGGAAAGCAACAGCTAAACTAAATTTTATAAATATAACAAATGTTGAAAATGATTGCAAGCAGATCTTTGGTCTCAATATTGTAGCTATTCAACTGATGTATGCCAGACTGGAGATATTATTTAAAAAAAAAAAAAAAGCCATAGCCTAGCAAAAGCAATGGTTGACAAACCTGTAATTCATTAGGAAAATCCACCACTACCAGACCCCCAGAGGGCCACCTCGGTCATACAACTAGAATAAAGAATTGTTGACACTTATATTAGAGTCACATACAAAATGCCTGTAGAGGTAAAAGATCTCTTATGTTCCAATAGTTTTCCTTTATGTATTATATCTAAATACTTAGAGCACTCAGTTTTTTCAATAATAGGAAGCCACAACTAAAGGTTGACAGGGACAGAAAATAATTATTGATTAGAAGAAATTTTCCAACAACTAAAACTATGAGCAGTTACCTAGGAACTCGGAAAGTAAAATGGCATAATGAACCAGCCGTATCATTCCTTCACTAATCCACCCAACAAACATTTATTAAGCACTTTTAATGTGCCAAGTAATGGGCCAAGTCCTATGCTAGGGACAAACAATGTCCGAACAATTCACAGGAATATCTTAATGTCTTATAAAAAGATGAGAGTAACTATTTGCTTTAACTGAAACAGTTATGTTATGAAACATTGGCAAGACCAGAGTTATCATTTGCCTGCTATTATCCTAATCTAAAAATTGTTCAAAATTTTTAGTTAATATTTGTTTGCCATAATAAATAGCAGTTACCCTATGAGTTTTTTGTGTGTTTGTTTTCTGGAAATGGGTATCAACGAGTGCTAGATGTGTCTGAGACAAAATGGTAAGGTAGGGAGGCCAGGATGCGTAATCAATGGATTCATGTTATTAACAATGCAGGAGATAAAAACTTTGAGGGCGTAAATCCTTTTGCTTGATGTTAATACAGTAAAACAAGTTAGCGAGTACAAGTATAAACAAGTTCCAAAACTCATAATTTGATCCAAGGGAAAAAATACTGATATAATGTCTTATAAAAAGATGAGAGTAACTATTTGCTTTAACTGAAACAGTTATGTTATGAAACATTGGCAAGACCAGAGTTATCATTTGCCTGCTATTATCCTAATCTAAAAATTGTTCAAAATTTTTAGTTAATATTTGTTTGCCATAATAAATAGCAGTTACCCTATGAGTTTTTTGTGTGTTTGTTTTCTGGAAATGGGTATCAACGAGTGCTAGATGTGTCTGAGACAAAATGGTAAGGTAGGGAGGCCAGGATGCGTAATCAATGGATTCATGTTTTTAATGTGCCAAGTAATGGGCCAAGTCCTATGCTAGGGACAAACAATGTCCGAACAATTCACAGGAATATCTTAATGTCTTATAAAAAGATGAGAGTAACTATTTGCTTTAACTGAAACAGTTATGTTATGAAACATTGGCAAGACCAGAGTTATCATTTGCCTGCTATTATCCTAATCTAAAAATTGTTCAAAATTTTTAGTTAATATTTGTTTGCCATAATAAATAGCAGTTACCCTATGAGTTTTTTGTGTGTTTGTTTTCTGGAAATGGGTATCAACGAGTGCTAGATGTGTCTGAGACAAAATGGTAAGGTAGGGAGGCCAGGATGCGTAATCAATGGATTCATGTTATTAACAATGCAGGAGATAAAAACTTTGAGGGCATAAATCCTTTTGCTTGATGTTAATACAGTAAAACAAGTTAGCAAGTACAAGTATAAACAAGTTCCAAAACTCATAATTTGATCCAAGGGAAAAAATACTGATAAATAGACCAGTTGGGCCAGAATTGAGACTGACAAGAACAAAAAAAAGGAAAAATCATTTTATGAAAGAGCATATGAGCAAAGAATATTAATGAGGAATCATTCCTGCCCTATTGCCACCTCTGCTCACTTTGTTCAGTGTGGAAATGACTAAGACATATTCAGAAGGATGGCTCACAGAAAGGAGACATCGTGACTAATTTGGGAAAGAAGAGTCCATCTCTGGATAGAGGGAACAGTCTTGCTCCTTCTTCACGTTAAGCTCCAAAATGCTTGTCCAGTTTGGAAATTTAGCACTGGGGGGATTGTGAGATCTCAAGCTTTGGACTGAGATTGATCTGGGATTGATATTTTCCACTAAAATAATGATTTGAGAGGTATTAAGCAGCAGCTGCTTTTCTTCTTTGTTCAGCTGAGCCTGAATACGTCAACATTTATTCCTTAGTTGGACTCTACTATCTTTGACAGAGAACTGATGAAAAATATGCATTAAATTATTTTAAGTCTAAAACTCATCAAGACCTTACCACAAGAGAAATAATTAATTTTTATGAAAATGTTTTATCACCACTGTTCATCCATAACCTAATGACCCTGCTTAAAGTAGGTGAATCTCAAGCAAGTGGTTCAAATAAATTAGTGGCCTAGTGAATTTTAACCCTGTAGCTTAACTCTTTGATATATTTGTAATCCTCTGCTCCACTGACAGCCCTGACCCTGCTGGTAACAGTACCTTGGGAAATTGGAGATATAAATTCAGAGGAAAAAAAATCATAGCTGATGGCAGACATTAAGGAGAATGGGTAGTAGTACTATTATAAAGAGAGAAAGAAGCCTGCATAGATAGGGGTCCCATTTTCCGCAGGGCAGGACGGAAGAGTCTACAAACACATAGAGATAATCCCTAGATTAGGTTGGATGATGATGTAATTCATCAGACAAATCAGAAATTGATAGACTGTGTTCCAACCTACTATTTTTTTTGTTTCCATGGCAACATTCTCAAAATTTCTTGAAAAAAAAATTTTTTTCAGTTGTGGATTTCTTCGTCTTCTCTTAATGAACAGATAATTTTATGTATTTCTTTCATTTAATTACCTTGAGCACAGTGTTGAAGAGGCTAACAGAGGAAGCAGTCCTGAGTGATAAAACACAGAAAATGGTTGACAATGACTTGAATGGTTCATACTCTAGGGTTAAGAGAATCTGGGTATCATGTTCTGTTGGCATTAAAGGGGAACACTGCGTGAAGAAAATACAACTTCACTTGAAGAATGCAGTGGACCTGCTTAAGCCAAGGATCCCACCCTCCGCAGCCCTTACCTCTGGTGGAAGATGCACGATGGAGGGAGTCTGTCCCCAGCCTCCTCCTCTCTGGCCTCCTCTCCTGCCACTCTCCCCTTTGTCCTTTTGTGCTTACAGTTCTCACCACCCTGAATGCTCTTTTTCTGCTCTCTAGCTGTAAGTCTTCTTCCCTTTTTTCATGATATTTATACGTAAACACCATGCCATTAGGAAGGCCTTCCGTGACCATCTTATAAAAATACAGTAACCCTCCTCTCCTCCTTCCCTCCTTATCATAGCATTTGTTTATTATTTATCTCTCCCCAGTAAGTTAAAAGCTCTATGAGGGCAGAGATTTTTTTCTGTTCTACAAACTTCTATAACCCCAGTACCCTAGAATAGTGCCAGGCACATATTAGGCATTCAATAAATATTTGGGCAAAGAAGGAACAAAGGAAGGATGAAAGGAAGGGAAGGAGGGAGGCATGAAGGGAGGGAAGAAATCAGATCAAAGTGTGGACCAATTTCAGGAGGCCCTTGAAAGCTTCAGGTGCTTCAGTTATAAAGTTGAAGCCATTGGATGTATCTTATTGTCTAGTAAGTAATTCAGAGTAGACTTACTAATAAACTAGAAAGTTCCTTGCCTGTGAATTCCTTGCCAGGTAATATTGGCATCAGCCTTTCATTTCCTTAAATATTTATCAGTAGCTTAAATTTTAACAAATGCCTTGGTTTCCTTTGATACAGCAGGGACGGTGTTCATATCCTATCTTACAACTGAGAAGGTGAAAGATTATCATGCAACCACAAATTTAAGTGGGGGAAATCACTATGCTATTTCTTGGCTAAGTAACTCAAAGATTCTGCCCCAAGCCATTTTCAGCTGGAATTTTAGGGTTATGTCCACAAGCACCCAAAGCCAGCCTGACATGAATATAAGTTAAATATCTCACCTGATGCCCAGGAACATTTCCTTCTTCCCTCAAAATGAATAATTTATTGGTATTTTACCTGCTGTTCCCAAACTCACATTAATGGTTCATTTATTAGTCCCCAAAACAGATGCTCATAATTAAATCACAGGTTCTGTAAGATCATTAGTCCTCTGATGGCTGAAAGAATTAAGAAGAAATTTTGTAGTTTAAATTCATCAATTCAGGAAGGAATATAAGAAGCATTTTTCTGTATAATTGTGATATTTGCTGTATCATTCTTTCTGGTAGAAATATCTCATCTTCTACATTTTTGTTACTATAGAACTTATTTTCGTTTCTTTAACACCAGCAGATTTATTCTTCAATTCCAACCACAGAAATTCTGACTCAGATGGCTAGTAGAGTGTGGCTTTGTTATGTGTTCAAATGTTTTATTGCTTCTTGTTTTATGCCTTAGTTTATCCTTATTAGAATTTGTCCAAAATAATGTAATTTATGTTGGTGAAGCAGTATTACATTATTTGTGGCAGAAAATGCTTTATTAATTGTACCACATAGGTTTCAGCATACACAAAGTTTTCTTTAAGTTTTGTAGATGTTTGGGTGATGTGATAGCTATTTTATTTTCATTAATGTTTTCATCTCTACCCTATGCTCAGCTGAAATGGCTGCTTATATTTTTATCCACTTGAATCTTGAAGTTGAGGTAAGCTGAATATATACAATATTTTTTCATATACTTTACTTTGTCCTACCCAAGGAATTTATTTATGGAGGAAGGAGATGAATATCATAAACTAAAATCACATTTTCTTCTTATGTCTGTCTCTGAATCCAAACCTGTAGGTGCCTGCTATAAAATCAAGTATATTTTGATCTGAGAACCTTCCCTCTTTTATAATTGCTGAGGTATTCATTCAGTCCTCTCACTTGGTATATAATTTCTGGCAAAACACTTCCTAGGGAAGGTACAACAGAGACTGCATGAACAACACTCAAGTTTAAATGTCCATAGATGGTCTGGTTCTGCTGCTCTTTAGCCCACAACCTAAATCAGCTGAAATGTTTAGAAATGTTTAGGTTTGGATCTGCATTTGAGATGTGAAAAAAATGGCATCCTTAAATGTATTATCCCCAGTCCTCAAGGTACTGATGTCTAATTATTTCTAGTTACAGTTTGCTCCAAAACTAGTCTAATCAAATTCACTTTGGGATGTAAGTGTTAAAGTACCAGCAAGTAAAAGAATATTTAATGGCAACCATTTGTGTGTTTAATATGTGTGCTCAGTGTAATGCCATCTTCAGAAGTCGATTTACTTCACAATTTTTTTCATTGCCATTCTTCACAGGAAAATAAGCGATTTGTTAACAGTTTACAGTATTTGGGTACTATCGAAGAGACAGCAGCACTTGTAAACACTGTAGGTTAAAATGGTTTGGTGATGGTATGAAATTGCGGTGCAATGCAATATTGAAAAAGTTAGAATGCGATAAAGAAATTTAGATATTACATGGGACTACTTCATGCTACCCAGACTCCTCATTTCTTGTTTGGACACAGAGCTACTCTTTTATCTTGCCGAAAGGCGACTGTCACAACGTCAGTGTGATGCTGCCTTGCTCCAGGACAGGAGTTGTAAGGAGCGAGGTATCTTGAAATGCAGTATTGCAGGACAGAGGTTAATCCCCACAGTAAACTGTGGATTCACATGAAACATTGTACTGTCAGTATGCATCTGTTCTTACTAGTCTGGGTAGAAAAAAGAAGTTTTCCAGTTTACTGTAGATCAAACACCATTTCCTGCAGGCATCACAATTCACCAGCACATGGTTACCCGACTCTGGTACAAAACTGTTGAAAGAAAAGAAAAAGTCATTGTTCTGAAAATATGTAAAGCAACACTGATAGTACGTATTTTTTTTCAAGTGAGGCAATACTACAATAATACGAATTGTTGTGTCTAAGTTTTCTCCAAAAGGTCATTTTCGCTGGATGCAGAAGACTCAAAAGTTCCCTAAGCATCTTTGATCATAAATTTTGTCATGCTTCAGCTTATGGCAGTTTTGATATTCATTATTGATTATTAATATCATTATTTAAATACAAATATTGTCCCCTTCCCATTATGAAAAGCTATTACAAACATATATGGATTTCTATAAAGGTTGATGACTATATGCTTTTTTATATTAGAAAATCATGTGAAAAAAAATTGATGAATGCTGTTAATTATTTTAACTTTTTTATTAGGTATAAAATGTTCATAAAATTATTCTCTCTATAACTTACCAAGATTTATCAGCTTGTGTAATTTTTATAATCAGAGGAGTCTGGTTTTCTAATTAAAGTTTTGTCAAAGAACATGAATTGTGTGACTTTTTCCTTCCTTGGAAGCATATTATTAAAATGCCAAAATACTGTCCAGATTTTCTCTCCTCGTCTACGTGGTATGCAAATGAAATTGTATCCAGCCAACACACCTGGATTTGGGGCTATTTTAATTTCCCATTGCAGAGAAAAATAAACCAAAATACTCTTATGCATATCTGAATACAGTTAGAACAAGCTAAAACCAGGAAGTCCATGCAATTCACGGAGGCCCAATCACACCTACTTAGAAGTCATTCTTTCCATCTACTCCCAGTTTGGGGAGAGGGCTAACACGATATGTAAATACTATCAGCCTTCCCTCAAACAAAACAGTCGTCTCTTCATCTCGTAGGACTTAATTGTTCCATTCCAAACCCCAAATGAAAAAATTTACTATTATTGGGATTATAATCCTGAATCTCAAATCCCTGGTAGTCTAGGAAATGAGGACACGAGCAACCGTGAGAAAAGGCAAGCACTAAATCGCACATATTTGCTCTCTCATTGCCAAATTGCCTATGAAACAGGTAGCTAAAAAGGAAATGTTATCAGATATAGCGCTTAATCAAAACTTTTCTTCTCCAAGGAACCCATCCTACCAATTTGCTGGGAGCAGATTGTATGAGATAAATTGTAAGAGTGACAAGCAAGGAAGCCATCTCCAATATCATCAACTTCAGGACCAGGTATCATTGTACTTTCACTCCTTTGATCTAGAAAGCTTACTACTTTTAAGAGTTCCCCATCAAGATGCAAAAGGTGATATTGTAGATCAATAGTGGTAAAGCTCAACAGCTTAGCTATCCATTTATACATTAACAATTTAGCAGGGGTTAGCAAAAATGAGAGTTCCTTTTTCTTCCTCTGAGGCATGGTCTGTTAATTTTCTAACTGGAGGAAAGGAAAAGCTTAAGGGTGAGTTAAATTTCACCTCCTCCTTAATTTGCTGAAGTCCAGAATGCGTTTCTTTTTTAATTCAATTAAGTGTAAGTATTTTCAGCACAAGCTCACTTGTCTCACAATAACCAATTCTGCTTCATTAGATGTCACAACAGGCTGCGAGGTAGATATTTTTAATACAGAAAAGACTATGTAAGCTGTTACCCACTGTGACCCACCATAACTAAGAACTGAGCTGTTCGTCTGGGCTTCTATCCTCAGTTTATAACCTTGGGGTCTGTACATCACCCCTTATACATTACACCATCCACACGTCACCAACCGTGAATGCTTAGCTATGGTAAACTGGGCCCTCTGCATCCTAATTTTCAGGATGAATGGAATTTTTTTCCTTAGAGAGTGGGTCGTAATGAGGAAAAAAATGCGGCCTATTGGAGAAAAAGATCTTGATAATTGCTATTTGGTAAAGTAGTGATTAAAGTTTGGTGAAATATGAATCTACTGGTAAAGAGAAAATCAGTAAATATCTAAGCCATCTCAAAAAGAGCTATGAGGACCACGTATTGATAAAAATCATTCAGATCAGGATGGGAGAGAAAATGAATATATAAGCAATGCGTGTATAGAGTCAGACTCTCAGAAAGCATTTGAGATAATATTTCCAAAATCTTACTTGCAAATTGCTTGGGCTTTGCACATTCCCGTGGTTGGAAGGCTGACAGCATCAGTAAATGAATAGAAATGAATCTTGCTGAGGGGAGGTGTCATCCACAGCCCCTAGAGTCAAACATTATTTTACATCTTCATTATTGATTCAGAACAACGGATAAATCAAATCTGCATATGATAATGAAGCAGTCAGTGTTCCCAAACCTCACAAGGGAAGAAAATCAAGAAATACTGGCATAAAGATGTTAAAGAGACAAGCATTAAAAAACCCAAAGGAATTTGGCTGAGAAACATACAGGGAAATTTACCAGAACCCTAGGTATGGAGGTGGGGTTAGAAAAAAAACACACAGAAAAATAGTTAAACCAACAGAGCTCAACAAAGCTATGAGAAAGCAAGCTGAGAATGCATTTGTAGTATTTATAAGACATAAATAGCCAGTGTTATTTGGGGTGACATGCAGTATTAAATTGAGAAATGAAAAGAGTTTTTATAGACTATTGAAATGAGGGGACTGGCCATTTTCAATCCCCAAAAAAGTTTGGGACAAGTTGGAAGGATCAATAGCGAGAGGAAAGATTGGAAGCAGTTAGATGAATACACTTATAAAAATAAACTGTGGCTCAGGAAAAATAGAGCATTGGCACACAGTGGCAATGCAAGTCGGAAGGAAAATAATAGATCTGAGCCAATACGCCCAAAATATGTACCATTTATTCACTCTCTGTTGAGTTCTCAAGGTGATTGGGGCTCAACAAAGCAATTGGTGGCATTTCTAGAGGCAGAGAAAAAGTTTTGTTACCCCAACTATGAGAACTGTAGGAGATAAAAGGAGACACTATTTGGTATAAATCTAGGTTCTGAATTTTTAGATGTGGAATCCTTTCTTCAAGCAAAGATCAACACAACAACTGCACATGTAGAGCAGATGAGTACAACAGACTGAGGCCAGGAGTCTGTCACTCCCACCACCCCACTTCCTACCCCTCAAGCTCCCTGGAAAAATTTGAAAACCACTGGTAGATGAACAAACAGAGAATCTCCTTTATCTCTGCCTCTGTATGGCTGAGTGACGATGGTTAGCCTTGCCTATAAAGTAAATGAATTACATTAATGATATCTAAGGCCTCTTCCTGCTTTCTCTGGTCACTATACGTGTGGCCTCTGCAAATCTGGCAAATGAAAACCATCATAGTCTATCTTGACGGTGACTGACTGAACCATACCAGAAAGGGACACCTTTCTCTGGGTCAGCTTGCACTCTGCACTACCCACTATTTACAGCCTAACTTCTCACCCAAAGTTGGAATCCTTTCTACAAACATCCAGCTTCTGTTTGCACATCGCTTAACAATGGAAGTCTCGCTCCCTTGTGAGGCAACACCTTCAGATAATTGTTAGAAAGCTCATCTTCACATTGATCTGATATTTATGTTCATCCTTTGGCTAAATCGGGATAAATCTAGCTCACCTCTCCCATAACAGATCCTCAGTATTTAAAGAGATCTCCCTTGTTCCCCTTTGGACTCTCACCTTCCCAAAAAAAAAAAAAAAATAGATAAAATAAAATCTCCAGCCCCTTCGACTATTGCTCAGATAACACTATTTGCTGACCCCTCATTATGCTGGTTTCCCTGTTTGAACTTGCCCATGCTGCAGTTAGCTCCTAATTTCTTCAGAAGCCAACACCAGCCACAGGAGGGAAGCTATTCCCTGCCAGGTTCCCTGACTCAGACCCTTTGTGACATCCTACAAAGGTTGATCTCAGAGCAGTCTCAGCACCCATTGCTGTCAGGAGGGAGTCAAGCAGTCCATGCTGATTGGGCATCCCCGCCCACCCTTTCAGATTTGGGGTCTTAATTCCTGATTTGAACAAATACTTCATAACTTCTAAACTATAGAAGAAAATGAGCACTAGAAAAATCCCACCTTCTATGTTTTTAAAATTTTTATTGAAATAGAGTTGATTTACAATGTTGTGTTATTTCAGGTGTACAGCAAAGTGATTCAGAGATATATATATATATATATATATATATATACATTCTTTTTTTACATTCTCTTCCATTATAGGTTATTATAAGTTATTGAGTATAGTTCCCTGTGCTATATAGTAGGTCCTTGTTGATTATCTATTTTATATATAGTAGTGTGTATATGTTAATCCCAAACTCCTAATTTTTCCCTCCCCCCTCCCCTTTGGTAATCATAAGTTTGCTTTCTGTGTCTGTGAGTCTATTTCCATTTTGTAAATAAGTTGATTTGTATCTTTTTTTTAAATTCCACATATAAGCGGTATCATATAATATTTGTCTTTCTCTGTCTGGTTTACTTCACTCAGTATGATAATCTCTCAGTCCACCCATGTTGCTGCAAAGGTTTACAAACCACAGTATATTCAACCAGTTCTCTTTAAAGCTCTACCATATGCTCCTTTCCTATCCTCTTCATGGGAGTAGTTATTATACATCTTGCCTGTTGCATCTAAGCCATAAAAGGTGGGTTCTGAACTATTTGTTCCGAGATATGGAAAGAAGTTAACCTCTATCTCACAGGTGAAAAGCTTCTCCTTAGGAGACCTTGCCCATAATGGGGCCGGCTTTCTGGAAGGCAAGTTGGCCTCCTGAGTCTCCTGACCTCTGTGTGTATCCTGACTCTACAATCTGCAAGCCATGGGATAATTGGCAGGTGGCCTAACTTCTCTGAACTTCCTGTTCTTCACAAATAAAAATAGATTTTTAATAACTATGTACCTAGAACTCCATATTCTTTTCTTTCTTCCATTCTGCTACCTGGAATTTTCTCTCTCAGGGCAATTTAACCAGATGATGTACATATGGCATTACAGGCTTCATGGCCAAAAAGCACCATAATGCAACTTCAAATGTTTCCATCACAGCCCCTCTGCAGCCTCTCCTGGTCACAGGTGGGCTATAGAATGTGGAGCAACGTTACAACCACAGGAAGGCCAGCTTCCAGGACACTCGTTCATTTCCTGGTCTGTGGATCTGCCATACTGAAATGTTTGTCTGGTCTTTCATTCAGTCATCTACACTCGTCAATTATTAACTGAGCGCCTATTCCATAATAAGCTCTGGGATAAGCACTGGAGATAAGAACATTCTGCTCTAAGCAGCATACATTTTAGTAGGGGGCATCCAATATTGTTTCCAAATGTGCTAAGTGTAATAATATATGATTTGGTTGAAGTCTGTGCAAAGTATGGAAGAACACGAAGGAAAGAATATTCAATTCTACCTGATTGGAGGCGAGCAACAACTAGAAAGACTTCAGAGAAAACATTTCTGGACGAGACCATACATCCTGTGAGG
The DNA here is from genome assembly GCF_002837175.3 of Physeter macrocephalus. Taxonomy (NCBI): domain Eukaryota; kingdom Metazoa; phylum Chordata; class Mammalia; order Artiodactyla; family Physeteridae; genus Physeter; species Physeter macrocephalus. The sequence continues at coordinate 80,406,640 of NC_041231.1, read as the reverse complement.
AGAGAGACCTATTTCTCTTATTGGCTATTGTTCTCCCTGGAGCCCAGCAGAGGGTTCAGGTACCAAAGGAGATTGAGGCATAGATTTTGTCTACAGTTCCTGGTAAAGTCGTAAGGAAAGAAAAACAAAAACTCTTACCAGAAGACATGGAGTTTCTGACTCTCCTCAAGGGAAGTCTGGAAAATTGACTGCAGTCAGGGTATAGTTAGGATAAACTTTGTGGAGCCCATGACACTGATCACATCCCCAACCTCCCACCTTGGCCCCTGGCAGAAAGCACAACCTCAGGAACAAAAGTTTTCTTCGGTGAGCTTGTATTCGAAGGTAAGGAAATTGTACGGTCTGGAGGATATTTCCCTCAGGCTATGATAGAATCTAGTGGGCCGTCATCTGTCAAAGTAAAGCAAAGCATTACCTGGATGTCAGCTGCCCCTGAATGTATTCTTCGTTCTCACTCAGGCCAAGTTTGAAGTAGGGCTCAGCACATCTTTTTGTTCCTCAAAAGAAAAAAAATCTGAACATACCCAAAACATCAGTGAGTAGTATTGTATTGAGGGGAGATTTTAAAAAGGAAGTGAAGGCAGTTTACGCTCAAACTTCCCTAGCACATAACCCTGTCATATCCTGAGCAATATGTCTCTTCTCTTGAGTCCTGTTAATATTGATCAGCTGGAGTTTTCTTTCTCAGCCATTCCTTAAGGAGGGTTTCCATCCCAAATTCTGTTCTTCTTTCATGTCCTTCAATCCTTTGCTTCTTTTTGATAGAGAGCAATGATTTATCTCTTGCTGTATCCTCCAAATTCACCAACTCTCACTGAAACACAGACCCGAAGAGAACCTTCTGGCTACCAGGGCTCACCCACCTTAGAAGGCAATCGGGGTTTATAAATAACATTCACAAGAAATGTGTGTTTACCTTATCATTTGCTACTGAGTAACACTGAAAATTTGCTTGACAAAATTTTCTTGTTTTCAGTATTTCTCATTTTCACATTTACAATTTTTATTCTTTTATTTCACTGCAGAATGTTACTATGAGGTATGGCTTGGGGATTAAATGCATGGTGTTTGGAATTTGAAATATCTCCATTCATTTCAAATCTTACATCTGCCACTCACCCACCTGAGCATGACCTTGGGAGAGATATTTAACCTTTCATTGCCTTGGTTTCCTAATATCTTAAAGTGTGAATGTATTGATCCAACAAATATATATTGAGAGATTACTAGCTACCATTTTTTTATTCACTTACTCATCCATCAAGTATTTGTTCCAAACATTCTTATTTATGTTCATAGGTTTGCTTGAAATAATTAATGTAAAACTCTCAATATAGAGTTCATCATATAAATGTTGAGTAAGTTATTATCATTATTACTATTATTATTTCTTCTACTCTTGATAAAGGGCCTATAAAAATTCCCATTACTTGGAAAATCTATTGATCTTTGAACTTGTATCCATCTAATCAATTTGCCTTCTGTTTTCCCCTCTCTATTCACCTCAGCCTCAACCCTGAGGAAACCAGGTATATTGAACTTTATGACTGCTTGAATTTGTTAATTCTTCTTATATTTTCAAAAAGTTAGGAGGCAATGGCCTTCATTTAACATCAACACTGTACTAATTATAGAGCAATCTTTCTTCTGAAGCTTGAAGTCATAAGCTGAACTTCAGTTATCACTATCTTGTGGAAATACGGAAGTTGAAGTATCTAGTTGATAATATTCTATCAGTTGTTATGAGTAGTGAGTTAAATAATTACAAAGATTTGGTGTGAATTTTCCTTTCTTTCAACTTAATCTTTCCATTACACCCATCAAGCAAACCCAAGTGATTCTGGCTGGAGCTGAGATTAGCTTTCCTCATGGATCCAAGCCCAGGTGGCAGATTCCTGAGAAAAATAAATTATTGTTGTTTTAAACCACTAAGTTTTGGGTAGTTGTTACAGAACAGCATTACATTATAATATTTAAATCTAAAATGCAGAATAGCAGGATTGGAAAATATACTCTAGCAGTTATCAAGCTAACCTTTTACGTTTCATGAACGGCATTACTAGGTTCAGAGAAGTTAAGTGACCTGCCTATTATCAAGGTGATAGAACTTACACAACTAAAACATACACCATTTCCATTTCCTTTCCATTATTTAGGATCTTTTAATTGGCTGTCCCCATTGTTTGTGCCTTCTCTTGTTTTCTGGACTAATTTTCACTTATTTAAAATCTTCTCCTTCCCCAAATAATTCAGGATGTATTTTGTTTCAAGTTAAGCCTTTTTAAAAGGGATAATATACTTGGTATATGTTGGGGGTTTGTTTTTCTTTTTTTAACTTTGGTGACCCATAGTTACAACCTGTTCTGCATCACCTACATCAGAGACAAAACTGGCAGAAGAAAGGGCTTTTTCATAGTTTCAAGTCGATATTTTTCACCGTCAAGGCAAAACCACAAAGTTTTATGTTCCCAAGAAAGAATTATGACAGAGGGGAAATACCCTGCCAGAAAGTGAGAAGCAAAGTAAGCCTGCTCTTTCTAGGCTAACTGGGATGTAGAGGAAGATCATGGGAAACATATGTCCCAACTCCCCTTCTTTGTGCCAAAATCCCAGTTAGGAAAGGCATTTTATAAAGGCTTAGGGAAAACTAAAAGCAAATGATGCTTCCTTCTGTTCTGCTTTGAACATTCAACATTCCCAAGAGAACCCTGGGAAGAGCTTTCTGGGATGATTGACTCAAAGCCAATATGAAGCACTGCAGCATAAGAGAGTAGCTCAGAGAAATGACTAGAGAAATAAATCTCTTTTTCCTGACAGCCTGCACAGGGCATGTGGAGACAGAGAAGATTCTGGGTGCCTTGAAGATGGAATGAAGAGATGTTGAGGGAACCAGTGTCTGATGAGACCTGGGAATTAGGCCCAAATGACACAGAAAAGTTATTATTGGTAGCAAACAGCCAGGACCACAGCCTTCAGGAATCGGTGTAGAATAAATCCAAACCGACCTCTCCATAGCAAAGACCCAAGAGGAGCCAGAGGAAACTGCATGAATCCACAGTCTTCTCTCCCCATCATGCACTCAGAGGCCATATTGCCAGAAAAGAGAGAAAACAGCTAAGAGCCTGAGCATTTAACCAAAAGAAAGAGAATGATCACAAAGAGATCATTTAAACCAACACTGATAGGGAGTTACATTTAAATTTACTAAACACTTGACCAAAGCAATCAAAAGGGAGTGAATATTGAGTCAATGTATTCTGCTTTACAATGAAGCATGAATTCATATAGAAGATCAGAGGCAATAGAAGAGCACACTTCAGGTTAAGCCTGGCATGTTTATCCTACTGGTTTATTAAGTATTCCTCATGGAACGAAAAATCAAACAAACAAAACATTTAAGGAATAAAGAAGGTATATATGCATAAGGACAAGTAAGACCAGGCAAACAACAGCAGATAGGAGATGTCAACAAAATTTTGGAAGCTTGAAAACAGATGGAAATTTGATAGCTGATCTGGAAGACCAAATGAGGTGGAAAACCAGGACTGTAAGGTGGGCGACTAATAAGAACGCACTCCAATTTTCACCACAGAGCTCTAAAAAGTTCAAGGAGTGGAGGGAAGTGAACATGCAAGTTGGTGTTGTGAGTGGGTCTAAAAGCAAGAGTTATTCACCCAGACCCGGTCATTCTCCAAGGAATCAGAGCTTTCCTCTCCCAGCATGGGGTCAACTGGAGCTGAAACAGATGAGTCCTGAGTTTGCAGGATCCCCGACTGGGTTGAGAGGCTTTTTGTCTAGTGGAAAATAAGGCCATGGTGTGTGGGAACAGACAGGAAGTTGGGAGCAGATGGGAAAGGATTAAAAAAAAAGGACTGTAGGGAAGCCATAAGGACTGGGAAGAACACAGAAAGAGGGAAGGATGGAGGGTTCCTGTAGGACACCCTCCAAAGACCTACTTGACAAGGCCCTGTCCTCTTGTATGGGAAAAAAAAAGGAGTAAGTTAGATATACCAGGCACAATCCCTAGGCTCTTGATTATGTAGTGTTTCAAGATATTAAAATAAATTATTAAGGCTCCACAGGGGTCCACTGATAAATTGTCTTGGGTACATGGAAACGGCCCATTAACCTCCAACTCTGTAGCTGTCACACAGACACTGGCCCACCCCACAGCAAATTAGTAGGAAAGAAATAGGATTGAAAAGCAAACAATACCAAGCCAGAGACCTTGAGTCCAATTCTTTTGACTACCACCATCCCCCAAAATGACTAACAGCTTCCCCTGCAGATCAGAAAGAGAAGTCTCTGATCCAAAATTTGTACTATTATAGTTATTATAGTTTTGTAGTTAAAAGTAAGCATGGGAGTTGGAATTCCTAAAACTAGTTTTGAGTCCTGTGTGAGAGGAACTTAGAAAGGGCTGGGGCTTAAATAGCACCAGGACATGTGAGGTGTGACTTAGTACTTACGGCACTCTCTCTGGCATCTGCTGAGATGTTTTTGTTCCTACTGGGTCTTGAGTCTTGAGTTCACACAAATCACTGTAGTTGTCCTTGGTCTCCAGCTACAAAGCTCTTTCAAGGCCAGATTACCATTAACTAACTTTGTCCCGCTATGAAACATGGGATTATTCCACTGCCCAAAGTGGGGATTTCAGAAGTGTTGATGCCAAGGATTGAGAAATGGGAAGGAGGAAAAGATTATCCAATGTGTAGATATTAAAGAATAGATCAAGGTATGGACTGGCTCATTTAGGTGGATCATACAGTTATCATAAATGATGACAGGACTAGAGGTGGAGAGGGAGATAAGGAGCCAGAGAAGGAGTTTCTTCTCTTCAGGGAAAGAAAGGAGAGAGCAGGAGGCCAGTAGTGAGCAGCAAGGATAAGAATGATGATAGCACAGTTGAACGCACTGAGGTTCCAAGGAGCTGGGTGTTTGTTTCTTTGTTTTCACTTGTTTATTTGTTCTGATGTAGGAAAAAAGAGAAATGGCCTGGAAGCAGCGTTTGAGAGTCAGGGATACACTTACATCACTTTCTGACCTTGAGGTTTATGAGATGTGAGAGAGAGAGACTGAGTCCTTGTTTGAGAGAGGAATGAGAGAAACCCTATCCTCACAGAAGAATCAGGTTAAAGGAAAGTCAAGGATGTGGTTCAGAGAATCATTTGAATATAAAGACAACTCAGCACATCGCAGACCAGTGGAGAGAGGAAGCTGGGACTGGGTGAGTTTAGGGGTTGTACAGAGTAGTGGGAGATGAGCTTTCAGTCAATCACAGATGACAGGGAGGCATAGATGTGTGACCTTCCCAGATCACTTAATCCCCTGGAGCCTGAGTGGCTTCTGTGGATAGTGGGATGAATATACGCACCCCACTCCACACAGAGAGATGTGAAAGTTAAATGAAAGTGCTGGGAAATATTTATATGCCCAAGCCCATGAGGCATGGCAGAGGATCAAATACGGACACCCCCGTCACCCAAATCAAAACAGCCTGAGACAAATGTTACTCCAGAATAAAGTGTCGAGTTAAATCTCAAATGTCCAAGGGCTGTGGAACTTCAGGGGGAAGAGCAGGCAGGGGAAGAGCAGGCAGGGAAAGCTTTGGTATCTACTGAGTGAGGGTTTGTGTGTGATGTGGAAACTCACCCGGCACTGGAAAATGGGGTGAAATTAGTACAGAGAGAGAAGAGAACATTCCAGATACACTAATCTCAAGTATTTCCCTTCGTTATCACCTCTTATGACTGTTAAGCTCTGGGGCCCTCTTACACATGGTTATTTCCTCTGAGTATCTTGCAATAATGTTCTCTTTTATCAATCCCACCTTTTCTCTGGATCTACTTTCCAGATCAAATTTGTCCAGAGCTTCAAAGCCAGAAAGGCTCATCTCTGTGCTCTCTTTGACATCCTAACATCTACCAGGAGAGTTCCCTTTCACACATCATTTTTCTCATCCATATCCCCTCTTCTCATTTATTTCTCTTTAGATATGCATTTTCTTTTTCTAACCATAAAAGAATATATATTTATTGTATATGATTCTATGGAACATAGAGCTAACATTTAAGAGAATGAATTAGATCCAAGTGTATTAATCTAGTCCAAGAGGGCTACACTTGGCGTGTATATTGTTTTTATTGAAATATAGTTGATTTACAATATTGTTGTAGTTTCAGGTATATAGCAAAGTGATTCCATTATATTTTTTCAGATTCTTTTCCCTTATAGCTTATCACAACATATTGAATATAGTTCCCTGTGCTATACAGTAAATCCTTGTTTATCTATTTTATATATAATAGTGTGTATCTGTTAATCCCAAACTCCTAATTTATCTCTCCCCTCCCTTTCCCCTTTGGTAACCATAAGTGTTTTCTATGTCTGTGAGTCTGTTTCTGTTTTCTAAATAAATTCATTTGCATTATTTTTTATATTCCATATATAATTGATATCATATAATATTTGTCTTTCTCTGTCTGACTTACTTCGCTTAGTATGATAATCTCTAAGTCCATCCATGTTGCTGCAAATGGCAACATTTCATTCTTTTTACAGCTGAGTAGTATTCCACTGTATATATGTACCACATCTTCTTTATCCATTCATCTGTCGATGGACATTTAAGTTCTTCCATGTCCTAGCTATTGTAAATAATTCTGCTATGAACATCGGGGTGCATGTTAGATATACATTTTCTATTAATGCATTAATAGAGTTTGATGCTGTATTTATTACAGGATGTTTGGTTCCCAATTATAAAACAATCAGGGGCTATAAAGGCAGAAGAAAGTTTTCAAATATTTCTTTCAAAGCATGAGAATCTCTTTTCATTTTTCTCTGTAATTCATGATTAAATTAAAATTAACCACCTCCCATTTAGAGCTTACTATGTGCCAACCACTGGATGAAACATCTCATCTCATTTAATCTTCACAAACAGACCATGAGGTAAATACTACTCTTTTTCCAGTTTTGTTGAGAAATAATTATATCACTGTATACGTTTAAGGTATACAGCATGATGGTGTGATTTACATATATTACAAAATAATTACCACAATAGTTTCAGTTAACATCCAGCATCTCATATAGAAACTCTTAGTATCCACTCTCTTAACAACTTTCCTCTATAGCATACAGCCATGGTAACTGTAGTCATCATGTTGTACATTATATCCCTAGTACTTATTTATCTTATAACTCAAAGTTCATACCTTTTGACCACCTTCATCCAATTCTCCCTTCCCCATATACCCTGCCTCTAGTAATCACAAGTCTGATCTCTTTTTCTATGAGTTTGGTGTTTTAGGGCTTTTTGTTGTTGTTGTTGTTTTAGATTCCTCATGTACGTGAGATCATACAGTATTTGTCTTTCTCTGTCTGACTTATTTCACCTAGTATGCCTTCAAGTTTCATCCATGTTGTCACAAATGGTAGGATTTCCTTATTTTTATGGTTAAATAATATCTCATTGGGTAAATACTCTACTCCTCTTATCTCCCTTTTCTTAGTTAAGAAATTGAGATTCAGAGAGGTTAAGTAACTTGCCCAAGACCACACAGCTAGGAAGGGGTGAATCTGGGGCTAGAGTCCAGAGCTGACACCTATCCTCTTAACCATGCTATGCTATTTGAGAGTCAGTACCAGTTGTGAAAATACGAGCCTCAGTTTGACATCTATGACTTAAAGTGAATATATGTACATACTCTTGAATCCACAGGCAACCAAGATCAATTTTCCAGACCTTCAAGGCTTTGAATAACAGATCACAACAGGTGACTGGAATGACTGAAGGGTTAGTTGAGGAAAGTTAATGGAGGAGCCACTTGGGCTTTCAAATATATGCTGCAAGGTGTCACCTAAACAATCGCCACCAGGATGAAGAGCATTGGCCTCATTTTTCTAACATGTTCTAAAGCCAGTTGGAAGGTAACACCTAAAATAAAATTACAAACAAAATCCTAGGAAGAACATTGTTCTGCATCTGAGATCGTACTTTCAAAGGCATTGCTATGCCAGCATCAAGTTCATTCTTATTAGAGGAAAAGAAAGAGCAATCTGATTGTGACGGGCCCTGAAACTTTTGGGTCTCCTACCTGGCAGGCAATTTTGCTTTCTTAAGCATTTTGATAAGTTAACTTTGCTCTCCTGCCAAAAGGCTTCTGCTGAGAACACCCAGTTATCAGTACAAATCTAAGGAACTATCACCCTATCCTATTTTCAATTTAACTTGACCTTGAAGAAATATTAAGTATGACTTGTTTAGAAGGGAGGAGAAGAGAATTACATCATTCTCCTGCCTCTGTCATCTCTTCTTAATGAGAGGAATTTCACACGAAGAGGAACTGGTGACATAATGAATTACTAATGTGTGAAATCCTCCAGAGGACATGTACTGCTGCTTTGCGGTGATGGGACTGAAAATGTAGTACTGTAAATAGATTTTCATAAGACATCCCCTGTCACTTTGCCTAGTGAGATAAAGAAATTTCCCCATCACTGAATCTTTAGGTGGGACGTGGGAGGAAAGAGGGAAAATGCTTAGATCTTTTTATAAAGGAAGCTTGCTGTTATATTTCACCTTCAACTTGATCTTCAAATCATATGAAATCCATATGACCTACATTTTATAATTTAAAAATAACCAAGAAGGTGGCAATTTTATTGACCACAGATAGTTCTAAATTTAAAAAAACAAAAAACAAAAAACTAGTATTTTCAGTTAGGATTTGTCAAGTCTGTCAAAGTTCCCTGCATGGAGAGCTCAATGTTCCTGATCATCTGAATCCTCCACATTCCACACCAATCAGCCCCACTTCAAACTCACCTGTTTAGTTTGTCACCAAAGACAATGTCTGAGTCATTGACTCTATTCTCTCCTTTTTCAGCACATCTAGTCAGTCCCCTGGTCCCCTCTTTTTTTGTTGTTTTTTTTGGCGGTACGCGGGCCTCTCACTGTCGTGGCCTCTCCCGTTGCAGGGCACAGGCTCCGGACGCGCAGGCTCAGCGGCCATGGCTCACGGGCCCAGCCGCTCCGCGGCATGTGGGATCTTCTCAGACCGCGGCACGAACCCGTGTCCCCTGCATCGGCAGGCTGACTCTCAACCACTGCCCCACCAGGGAAGCCCCCCTCATATTTTTAAAAATATGTCCCACACCTACCCTTTCACCCCCATCTCCAATACCACCACCCTTCTCCTGGCGCTGCTCTAGGCAATGACCTTTATGTTTTTTTATTAATTTTTATTGAAGTATAGTTGCTTTACAATATTGTGTTAGTTTTTGCTGTACAGCAAAGTGAATCAGTTATACGTATACATATATCCACTCTTTTTTAGATTTCCTTCCCATTTAAGTCACCACAGAGCATTGAGTAGAGTTTCCTGGGCTATACAGTACGTTCTCATTAGTTATCTATTTTATATATAGTAGTGTATATATGTCAATCCCAATCTCTCAATTCATCCCACCCCCCTTCCCCCCTTGGTAACCATCAGTTTGCTTTCTACATCTGTGACTCTATTTCTGCTTTGCAAATAAGTTTATCTGTACCATTTTTCTAGATTCCACATGTAAACGATACATGATTTTGTCTTTCTCTTTCTGACTTACTTCACTCTGTGTGACAATCTCTAGGTCCATCCATGTTGCTTCAAATGGCATTATTTTTTTCCTTTTTATGGCTGCTCCATTGTATATATGTACCACATCTTCTTTATCCATTCCTCTGTCGATGGACATTTGGGTTGCTTCCATGTCCTGGCCATTGGGGTGCATGCATCCTTTCAAATTATGTTTTTCTCCGGATATATAGGCAATGACTTTTATGCAAGAGAAATCTGACCCTCAAAGCCTTTAGCGGTTCCCCATTACCATAAGAATAAAGTGCCGATACCTCAAAACAACCCATGCAAGACTCACTTTCAAAAGAATGAGATTTTGATCTCTAAAATAACCCCAAACTCCCAAACCTGCACCAGCAGGAAGCAGGCTGAGAACCCTCTGCAGCCTTCAGGAAGGGCATACTCTCCAGTGCCCACTTCAAATTGAGTCGTGGACAATAAAAGGCAAAAAAGGATTCCCTTGGGCAAAGCCAGAGGTCATAGAAGCCAAATAACAAGGGACTCCTTCCAGTGGGAAGAATTAGAAGCTACTAGATGGAGCTAATCAATGAATTTACTCTACTGCCGGGGCAGAGAAGCTTCAAAATGCCTGCCAGGTTGGATTTGATAAATGCTATGGCTCTGTGATGCAGTATTTCCCATCCCACACTTTTCGAAATGAGAGCTTTTATGGTGGTTATTCAGTTCATACCCCCACCATAGCCTATTATGTGGGGTTGGGAGTGAGGGGTGGTCACTGGACCACAGAAGCCTCACCCAAACCTGATGGAAAGCATTCCCATCACCCAGAGCTCTGGGCCCTTCCAAGGCATTAACCAGGTGGGACTTCAGGGTTTTCTTCCTTGGTGGAGGTGGGGACAGGTGGCGGAGTGTGTTCTAACTGTGAAATGAAGGGTGCAAACTGGTATCTGGGTGGCAGAGAGGTGAGCTTTGGCAGAGACTGCTATTTGCCCCCATTCTCTCCTTTTCTCTCATAGTGATTAGACTGCATGTTTTTTTTTTTTTTTTTTTTTTT
>NC_041231.1:80360434-80395646 GCF_002837175.3 Physeter macrocephalus | reverse complement strand
GTTCCCCTGCATCGGCAGGCGGACGCGCAACCACCGCGCCACCAGGGAAGCCCTAGACTGCATGTTTTAACCATGGGGGAATATACCCCCTACCCACCCCCGAACAGAATAAAGGCCACTTTTTTCTTAATCTTTGTTGTAATTAGAGGTTGCCATGTGACTAAGTCCTGGCTAAAGAATTGTGAAAAAAATGTTATGTAGGACTTCCAAGTTGTATCCTTAGAGTGGACATGCCCCCTTCTCCTTTCCTGCTTCCTTCTCTCTGGATGTGAAAGCGATGGGAGGATCTGGAACAGCCATATGGGTCATTGAGATTGGCAGAGCAACAAGGTAGAGGGAGCTTGAGTCCCCGATAAGCACTAATCCCATAACATCACCCAGCCACCTTCCAGAGAAATAAACTTCTGACTTGTTTGAACCAGTGTTATTTGTAGTTTCTATTTAGATGTTAAGGGAATCATTGTGAAACAAGTGCATGACGTATCTACAGGCCGACATCATGGATAATATTATTTATCCCCCCTCTATCTCTTACCAAGGACTTAAAAAGACTTGCACTAGTATTCAGGGTTGATATTTTCACTGGTGCCAACAAATAAAACAAACGACCACCCCCACTTTTGTCATGTGTTCAACGAAACCATTTCATCTTCCTCTTGGGCACACAGGAAGAGTCATTTTCCCACACCTTGTTGCAGGTGGGTTGGACCATATGACTCAGTTCTGACCAATAGAAAGTGAGGGGAAGTGACGCATTGCACTTCCTGGCATGATCCATAAAATCTCCCCGCTAGAGTACCCACTCTCATCTCCTCCTTTTGCGGTGACCTTGGAGACCACATGTTGAAGATGGAGATGTCACAGGACAGCTGTGAAGGACACTGACCCTGAAGGACTGCATGGAACAGAATCCATCTGCCCAATGGCATTGAATTGCAACAAGAACGGGCAATAAATTTTTATTGTGTTCAACTACTGAGATTAGGGGGGTTTTGGTTTTTGGTTTGTTTGGGGTTTTGAGTGTGTGTGGTGTGTGTCATTACTACAGAGTAGCATGGCCTTTGTTTTAATAAAACATATCAGGAACAATATTTTAAAAGGTTTTAAAATGTGGCTATCGCTACATGAGAGCGGATTCATGTCTGTGTTAATCCCTTTAATTTGTGGGACTAACAAACACACATGTGCACACGTACACACACACACACAGTTTCATGCATCTATTAATACTTTTTAAAAATTTTTCTTCAATATTCTCTCCCATGTTTTTGTTTCTTTCTTAAAAGGTCATAATACAGGATTGAGACATTTGCTGTGGTATTGGGTTTCCTGGATAGCATGTCTCTCTACATTTCTGGGGCCCCTGTTGCAATAAGTGATGACTGTTCTACTTATAGTCAGTGAGAAAACCAGCTTTTCTAACTAGACAATGCTATCTTCTAAGATGAAGGCATAAAGGTCACAATAGAATATTTATTGGTTGTTCCAATTTTTAAAAGGTGACCTTGGGGAACTTACTTTTGTTTAGACAAGGAAATTGGTGATATAACTCCCAGGGATATTTTGAGTTGCTTGGATAACAACCAGTGCTATCAAATGTTAAGAAATATTCCTAACCAGTGAGCATTTTTAACTAAATCTTGAAGTTTTAGAAGAGTCCACACAAATCACCATAATGGGCAGATAGAGTTACCAAATTGTACAATTTGGCTGGTCCCTTTAATGTAAGCTTTTCTTAGTTCTGTCAAAGCCTCTCATTTATTACCCGCTGTGCCACTGAATCTTTAGATTTAAAATAAACAATGCGAACAAAACCAATACAATTCAGAACATCAGTGCAGCATATTTTCTTTATTGAAAAAACGCACTTCAGTAACACAGCTGTAGCTTGAAAAGAGAAAGAAATTATTTTAAATGTGAGGATACAGAGAAACTGACAAGAGATGAGAAGAACTAATCCATCTTTCCCCAGTGCAGTAGCCAAATGTGCCCTTTAGTTGAACACACAACTGGGAGAGAGCAAACAAATAGGAAACTAAACATCTTCTGAATATTCTCATAGAGAGTACTTACAAATACTTTGTACAAGTGAATTTGGCAAATTATGCTTCTAGAAGTTTCCCAAATAAGAGTCAAAATTCTAACCATTTACAGGAAGCAGTAATGGGTGGTTTCAAAGACATTTTTACAACAATAAATTATCAAGAAGCTCAATTGCTATCACAATAAATAAAAAGCTTAAGCTACTCATTGCCTTCTCATTGCTAAGGATGCCCTTTCCATCTTGGGTCACTGTTTTGTTGTGTTTTTTTTAATTTTTAATTTTTTTTTAAACATCTTTGGGTCACTGTTTTTTAATCATCCATGAAGATTGCAAAGTGAGTACTTAACAACATATGTTGTTAAGTACTTCAGCTGGCCTTGGTCATCTATTTTCTCAAGCTTAAAAAACAAATACACCTAACAGACTAAATTTTTTTCAGAATTTCAAAATATGTATTAGAACCTGTCATTTTTTCTCTGAAGCTCTGTGAACAGGTGAAGGGTTTCTTGGCCCCAGAGGATAGCTTCATATTCCTTGTCACAATCTCCATTATTACCAGGACTCATTCTATCCAATTCCTGAGTACTAGAACATTTGTACCTGCTCTGTATAGACAATAACATTTTTGAGGGGAAAATCCATTGTTTTTAGCATCTATTCAACTGCTCTTCAAACCTGTTCACAGAAGGCACAACTATATGCACAGTCTACAATCTCTGAGCCATACTCTCTGAGGCCAGACTCTCATTTATCGATTTATTCACACATGTCTCAGCAATGGACACTGGGGTGGAGATGGAGAGTTGTTTGACTTTTTTTTATAAAGCATCAACTTTAATGCTTGCCTTTGGTAACTTCAGATAGATCCTAAAGATGAAAACCCAATGAGAAAGAGAAAGTTCCAAAGGGTACTGCCCTAACCCAGTTGAACTTACAACCAGAACAGCCTACTGTATTGTGTCCCACTAAGAAATGTGTAAAATTTCCAAGTTAAGAAATTACTGCTAAGCTTTCTGTAAATGAAACCAATTGCCACAAGAGCAAGAAATATGCAATTTTTTCCATTTCAAACAATTCCATAAATAATGCAATTATTACTCATCACAATTTTTTACAAATTTTTTGATTGAGAGATTGGCCTATTGTATGCAGGAATACATATGTTTATATAAAGACATATATACATGCATATATATGATCACATAAATAGATGAATGAATGGAAGAAAGAAAGAAAGAGAGGAAGGAAGGAAGGAAGGAAGGAAGAAAGAAAGAAAGAAAAGAAAGAAAGAAAGGAAGAAAAGGGTTATTTCCTCAGATTCTCCCATGGATGCACAGATACATTGTGTAGCTGTAATGCTATTTGTCATCTTACAATTTGGATAGCATACTGCAAGTCAAAAGCCCCAAAGAGATAACCCAGGCATAGTAGGATTATGCTCCAGTGGATTCAGATTAAAGTTTTATCTTTGCATGGGAACACTATTATCTTTCATTCCAACACTTTCCTGTATCATATTCACTAGACAGAGGTAGCTGCCTCTGGAATCAAGGCAGCTATTCCTCTCCAAGCCCATCTTATCCAAATATGCACCTGCTCCAGATCTTCCTCCCTCACCCTCCCACAAATGTATTAAGTCCTTAATTCATTCTGCTACTTAATTTACTTGTTCATCTGCCTCTAGATCCTTGATTTCTCTTTCTGTGCCCTGAAAGTCTGGGTCATTTCTCTAGCTTGATTTTCTAACCTTTGCACCTTACAACCATGCCCACAAAGATGCATATTAAATACACATTGGTGATAACACCTGTTCTAAGGATATGTGATTACCATGTCACCATATACTTCTTTCTGTGACACTTGGTTAAGGAAATGAGGAGTAAGGTTTGAGGGAAGAAGTCTGATTGTCTAGCATCTCAGTTCAGGGATAATTTTTGAGAAATAAATTATTCTGGGTCTGCTTCTCTTGCTTCCCTTTTTTGACCCCTGACTGACTCTAACCCCAAAGCCTTCAGTCTAGCTTCTACTACATTGATTCAACCCAAAGAAGGTAGTTCTGGTTGTCTCTGATCTTGCTGAAAAGCCTCAAGCGCTTTGAAATTCTCTGGTTTTATCTAAAATTTGCCACTTTTAACATGTTTTCTCAGGTGTGTGAGTAGGATACACATCACGCTATTTACACTGAGATGACTTCACAGGGAAGGTGATCGATCATCTTTGCGTGATATTGTTTCAGTTGTTCCAGTGAGATTGTATTACTATTTAAATTTGCAAACATCAAGTAAAAAACTTGAAAAAATTCTTCTTAGTATTATTTTGTAGTCTCTTTAGGATGAACTGAAATCTTTCTATATTTTTTCTCTCATTTGACATTTATAACATAAGAGACAAACTTAAATTACAGAGGAATCATTTTCCCCCAACAATTCAACCTGCCACTCAAACTATTTGTAATCTACCCAAGGCTTGTCTGAAAAATAACTGGAATTTATTTCCTTTTTCATTTGGGGAGATTATATAGCCCACCTTCTTATTTAGGATGTAATTACTGCAGACTTTCTAATTTCTTTTACCAGATTGCCACAGATTCCTCTGAAAGTTACCCCCAGCATATGCCAGACACTTCTACCTACCTTTGCTATGTTTTAAGGTCTCTCTTTTCCTTAATGATATTCTTTTTGTAGAGTAACAGACATGCTCAGGATACTTTACAAAACACCCATCTACTTCCAGTAGATAGGGCTTCTCTAGCTCTATCACCAGCTTTCTGTGTTTTCTGGGAAGAGCCTTTGGGGCTCTCTGAGTTTTAAAACCTCCAAGAATGAAACATGGATAAGTTGCCTGACTTCCTAGGGCAAGTGAATGCTTTCATTGATTTGAAAGTTTGGTATGAGCAATAGCTCCCTGGGTTCATGGAATAGACATCTTTCATTCTGGACAATCACAACCTAATTAAACCAACCAAAAAAATAAACAAGATTTACACTCTCTTATCACAATAACCATTGACCTACACATACTTAGAAACTTAGAACCAGGAACCAGGAACAAAGGGACCAGGCCAGAAAAAAAAACACCTTTCTTTCTTCTTAGTGTCACAGATCCCAAAATCAGTATGTACTGCATTTCTAAGGTTGATACTTAGTGTGTGATTGGCTCTTCTGGTTTTCTCTGGCTCATTGCTCTTGAGCTAGCTGACCCTCCTCTCATCAGTGAACTTGGAGACAGCCTGATGCACTCCTGTTTCAGAGACATAAGTCTCAGTTTTGCACGCCCAGATAACACCACGTCTTACAGGGGACCCTGTTGTCATTTGTTGCTGCCTTTCTAGTCTGGCTTTATCATTCACATTTAAAAATTATTATTATTATTAACAAATTTTTAGGACTGTACATACCTATATCATATTATTTGATTCCCCAAATAATTATTATCTTCATTTCCAAATAAGCAAACCAAGGCTCAAAGAAATTAAATGATTTTCTCAAGGCCAAGTTGTCAAAAGTATAAGAACTGATTCCTTAACTCTGATTGTCTAACCCAAGGACCAATGCTCTTCTTGTTATATCATGGTGCCTCCACATTTTTAATAAGTTTGAAACTTACACCTTCCTTAATTATGAGAGGAGAATATAATACATAATGAGATCATGATGCTTTACTCTCTATCTCTCCTCTTTTAATCTGTCTGGAGACATGTATTTTAATCACCTGCAATGAATGATTGCTTATTATATACTATTATGGCCTAGCTATATACAGGACTAAAACCTACTGAATTGCCCTTGGTAATTATAGCATGTGGGGAAAAAAACCTATCACACCTGCTTACTTTGACCTACTTTAATGAAGTGATAATGTTCATTATTAGCAGCATACATCCAAATGTTCCCTATCTCCATGCAAGTGTGTCTCAGCCAAAATAAATGCCCAGTTAATCAGAAGTGTTTTAGTTTGCCTCAGTAAAGCTCTAATAATGCTGGCACTTAATTCTGTGTAGATATTCTACAACTGTTCTGCTTCCCATGACACATTTGAAAATAATTGCATAATTCTAAAACTGTCCTGCATGATTTTACACTCAGGGTAGAATTTACCAAACGTGTGCTCTAGAAGACAATACTCTGACCTTGACAGAGGAAAGTGAGATAGATAACAAAGAGCTGCTCTTCCAACTCTCCATCAGTGCCTTTCCAACCACAAAGTGGTTCCACAGAGCCTCTCCCATCACCAACAAGGCATGGGCCAGAGCTTCCAAAACAGATTGAGGCTGGATGTGGGCAGGTTTCATGATGAGCATTGGTGGAATTTTTCCTGGTCTAAAGGAACAAAGGGACATGATGGAAGTCATAGGTTGTCCTAAAACAATGAAATCTTTAGATTTATCCTTTCCTACCCTAAAACATGATCTAGCTGTTAAGGAAAGCACCAGAGCTTGCCTCTAGAATATTTCTGAAAAGAGCATTACCACTTGTGGACTCTCCACTATCAAGTAATTCTGAATTAAGTTAGTCTCCCCACAAACCTCCCTTTTCTTTGCTTCCATAGTTCACATCAACCAGAACAAGCCAGGAGTCAGAGGCAGTCAAAAGAAAATGCAATGGACGTAAATATTGCGGTTCTAAATCCAGGGATGTAACAAACTTTTGACCTTGGTCAAGACACGTACCTTTTCTGTGCCTTATCAGCTGAATAGGAATAACACTCATCCTACCCTTTTCATAAGGCATTGGTAATAATCTAGAAAGTACAAAGCACAATGAAAATAGAAAATAGTATTATTAAACAAAATCCTTAGCCTAGTGACTCTGACCAAGTCTGCTTTGTTGTCCCTTTGTTTTCCTTGTCACTGTAAGAAAACAAGAGGATATCAAAGCCACTAGAGGATGCTCGTGTCATCAGATATCGCTAACCCCTCCTCTCCAAATGTACAGCATGGTGGATGAGAGCTCAGGTTCCAGGGGGTCACACACCTCTGGAGGTAGATCCTGCCCCTGTCTCTTACCTACTGTGTGACCTTCATCAAGTTATTTCATACTTCTGAGCTTCAATTTCTTCATCTGAAAACAGGGCCATATATTCATCTGGAAATCCCATCTCAAAGTATTATTATAAGGATTAAATAAGGCAATGCATATAAAAATGTTTTATAGAAAACTTGGCAAATAGTGAGTGCCTAGTAAATGTTGTAAATATTTTCTCTTAACATTTCTTCCACTTGATATAAATAGGATCTGCTGGAAGTAAAGATTTCTAGACTCAATTAAGTTTGGAAGATATTGGTTTAAATTTCTTACACTCAGATTTCTCAGAACCATTAATATGTTAATGTACAGGAAACCTCTTCAAAAAGGAGAGATGGTGTCTAGCATTTGCCCAGAGTATTTGAAGATTAGAACCCTTTATTTTTGCAGTAGCTTTTCAGGACAGGGTTTTCGTGGATCATAGTTTGGGAAATCTTGTTCTCACAAATCAGATATTCATAAAATTGTGGTGAAATCCCAGGATGTTATCTGCTTCAAAATAATGGGGGAAGAGTGAGAGGGAGGTAGTGGATGAGGGTAAACATGGAATAAGATAAGCTATGTGTTGATCACTGTTGAAACTGGATGATGGCTATGTTGGAATTCATTGTACTATTCTTTCTCTTTTGTATATGTTTGAAAAATTCCATAAAAATTTCTTTTTTCCAAAATTCTTTTTGAAAAGATATTAAGCAAACCAGAAACACATACACACACACACCCCAAAATCCAAGAGGAATGGCTAATCTTCTGAGGTTCACAGACCCATTCGTGCAAAGGTAAATTATCTGCTTCTCTCACTAACTTGGAGTTCAAACTCTTCACACACCTGAAAGAACCTGAAGAGGTCACCCGTGGAGACAGTAGTCAAGGAGAACCCAATTAGCTTAATTTTTTCTTTCATATGCCTACAAGATACACTATTACAGCCAAAATCAACCAACGCCACTTTAGCGGAAGGAAAAATAGAATCAGCCGCTGGATTACAGAGAATTGAATATGCCGAACATTCAATTGACCTGATGCAGTAAGAAACAGGCTTGACTTGAAGGGTCGTGTACATTTTTCATTTTAACTAAAGCTGTCTTTTGGGAATGCCAAGGTTTCCAGCTGCCAGGGAAAGGATGGGCAGTTGACCTAGAACCTATTTCACTTGCTAAAGTGCCCGATTTATTATATGAACAGAATTCTCTCTACTGATAACAATGAAATCACCACACTACTATCACTTGTTGGCTTTTTGGACAAATTCTCCCTAACTGCTCTCTTGCTCTAAATGTCATTATTTTAAACATACTTCATTATTTTTAATTATGCCCAATTAAAGGTACTTGCATATTTGTATCATGTATTTAATGATTTAAACTCATTTTAGGGCATTAACAATATTCTATTATTGTTCATTTAATCTTTAGAAAGTTCTCAGATAGCTAACCAACCTGCCACCAAGATTCGTGTTCATGCATTAGTCATTTCCCAACTAGACCATTTCAGTCTCCAAAAAGGGCATTTTTATTGATCTCTTATGTGTTTAGAATCCACTCAGAATTTATAAGATACTTAAGTTTGTTTCCATCCTCTAAATTTCCTATCTCCACTCTCCCTCTGGCCAAGCATTGTGACTTTCTTTTTCAACTAAGAGTTACCTTTGAAATTAAGGTAGACTCTTCTTATTTTGTTCCTATTGTACAGTTCAAATAAAGAAAAAATAAATTAAAAAACAATTCTATTGAGTTATAAGAATAATGGGTCTCTGTTCTCCTCTTTACAAAAAAAAAACAAAAAAAATTGATTCAGGTTGCCCGGGTTTGACTTCTTATTCTCTAAAGACTTCTAATAGGGGACGTTCCCAAGATCCTTAAGGTGGAAAAAAAGAAAAGAAAAAAAGAGGAGGAAGTAATTCGATTGTGAGAATTGGGCAGTTTCTGCACACATGGGACCCACATCTGGCAACCTGTATCTGCAATGACCTCCACATTAACTGTCATGACGGAACCTCTGAGCACAGGAAGCCCACACTATCCTCATGGAAACTGGACTTGACCTGGAAAAAACCCTAGAGAGGTATTCAGATACTACGGTAAAGGCATCAGGACAAAACCTGCCTCCCTAACCTGGCGACCCTTCCCATCAGCAGAGACCCCTTTGCGTTGCTTTGTCAGTTCTAAAATATATTTTCACCAATGCACGCTCATGTCTGCCCAGCACCTCTTCTGTAAGAGAACAAGTCAAATTACAGATGGGGAGTGAAGGTGACCCAGAAGGAGACACAGACTGACCTCTTTGAATCAGCTCTGAGTCCAGATGAGCCCTCCAAAGCCCAATTCATTAGAACATCTGTCCCTTATTTACTAGATTAAGGTGTGCAGGGGAGGATGTTGAAAGCGTGGGTCTCCAGCATGCTGTGGTTGGTAACTCTGCCATTATCCTAGAATGGGACCACTCAGCTAGTCGACTTCAATGTTCCTAGGGTGCATCATTATTCTGACGTTCCTTGTAAATTACTTTTCTCCTAATAGGGTAAATAGGGTGGGGGTGGGAGGTCAGAGAACCAACATTTGTAAGCTAACATCTCTGTATGTGCCAGACACCATGTGAGCAATTTAGATGCACTCTTCAGAGCCAGTAAGTATGTTATTCCCATTGTAGAGAAGGAAAAATTGAGTTTCGGGGAGAAGCATACCACCAGGTCAGTGGGAGATTCTAAAACTAAATCCAGACCCTAATCATACCACACATTCACACATACACACACACACACACACACACACACCAGAAGGACAGGAGTGGGGATGGACAATAACCACAACATACCACACACTCACACATACACACACACACACACACACACACACACACACGCACACACACACACACACACACACACACCAGAAGGACAGGAGTGGGGATGGACATTGTCACTGAGTACAGCTGCTCCCATGAATTTCTTTTTCCTTTTCCCACATGTAAGTGGTCCTGCAGATTCAAGCTTTCCAGATGCATCTCCTCCTGTTCTCCTCCTGAACATTCTAATGGTCACTATGCTAGTTCAGGACTCCCTTCTTCTCTGTTCCACTTTCCTAGCCTCCCAACTCCTGTCCTTGTCTTCTACTCCTGAGATACATTGCCTAGAATGAAATGCAACCTCCTCAGACTAACCTGTAAGACCCTCTAGGATCTGCCCCCTACTCACCTGTACAGCTTAACTTACTCCTACACAGTCTTTGATCCATCCGATACAAACTGTTTTCTATCCTCTGGTCATGCCCCTCAGGGGCCAGTCCCCCGACCTCCTCCTATACCCAAAAACCTAACCCATACTTTAAGTTTCTTCTCAAACTACTTCCTCCTTGAAGCCAAACTGTCTATCCATCTATCCCTTGACTCTGCCCTTCCTGTTAGAAAACAAGCTCCTTGAGGTTTACATTCATATCTGATTTGACATCACTATCCAGTCATGTGTTGGACCAAGTCATACAACTAACCAGGGGCAGAAACCAGTTCTGACAACTCCCTTAGCGATATTCTTTCCAATCAGATTGTTGCTTGGGGCTTTGCTGGCGTCACACAGGGGCTTGTGCTATTCAGAACAGCCAAAGCCAATGGTATCCCCGAAGTGTTTCCTTCAGATATATGGGAGGGACCTCGGATGACACTTCTGGATATCATCCATCTCTTCCTCTGAAGCCCCAATACCCCTATTTAGACCTATATCACCTAGATTAGCATTCCCTCTTATTCCTTCTTAAAACTACCCTTCTCAAACTGAGGAACATATAACAACCACCTGGGATGTTTACTTAAATGCAGATATAAATAAACACCACTAGATGTAAACTTGACACAGATTTAAATAGGTACCACTCCCCAGAGAGTCTGATGTAGGAGGTGTGGAATGGGGCCTGAGGATTTCCATTTTAAACAAGCATCTCAGGCAACTCTGATAGATGAGCTCCAATTGCCACATTTGGATGAGAATGAAGACTACTCTGCCCTCAAACATATGATCCCGAAATGGAAATCTGGAAACAATCTGCATATACTGAAGACACTTATACATAGTTCCCCACAGTCAACTGAAAATAAAGGAAGCTATTGGCCACAATGTCACGATGTTCAAAGACCTTCATGAACTGATGACCTCTTCCGGGTCTTTTACCCAAATTCTCAGAGCTCCATATGTCACTTTACCGTGACATACAGCGTGCTCTTCCTCACAAAGCTCTCTCTGGATTTGAAGACCACTCCCCCGGGCCAAGCAATTTATTCTGACAGACTACTATCAGGGATTCCCTCTTCCAGGAATATCCCAGGGTCCCATCCCCTTCCCACATCAATATGGTTTAGGAGAGTCCTCTGCTCTTGCAACTCCCTGGGCAGCCTCTATCCTAACACTCCCCACAATGAATTGAAATCATCTATTTACTCATCTGTTTTTCCACCAGACCATGACTTCTTTTCCTATAATGAGCATGCATTATTTTTTGCCTACCCTCCCATATAGGAAGCACTCATGAAATGTGTCTTGAATTTATCCTCACCTGCTATCACCTCAAGACACCCCCAGACAACTGGTTCCCTTAGAATATAAATGGATTTAGGACCTGATACACCTGGTCTGGGACCTCCTGAATCCATTAAAAGGACTAGAAAACCGTTCTTAATTCTCCACCCCACTTCTAAATCAAACAAGGAAGTACAATTATTATGAGACCTAGAGTGGGATTTTAAAGCAAGCGAGAGGGAAGGAGGAAAGCTAAACCCAGAAAAAATACAGCAGTAAGAGGCACAGGCTCTGAAGGCAGCAAGAGAGTGGAAATCCCAGCTCTTCCATTGACAGGCTGTGGGATTTTGAGCAGGTTGCATCAATTCTCTGTGCCTCAGTTTCCCCATAGGGGACAAAGTATATCCACTAGAGTTGTTAAGACATGTAAAACAGTACAACAGCTTTTAGAAAACATTTTCTGTAATGTACCAGAAAGTACTTAATTTAGGCTCTGCAAGACGGTGTCTCTTGCAGCCATAGAAAATGTGTAAACAAATGAGCATGGTTGTTCCAATAAAACTTTATCGACAAAAACAGTCAGTGGGCTGGAATTTGGCCCAAGGGCCAAGGGTCATAGTTTGCTGACCTCTGCACCAGAGCACTGCTTGCACATGTTAAACTTAATAATATTGTAGCTGTTGTTATTTTCCTTGGAGAAATTTACTTTTTGGCACATAATTCAAGTTCTGATCTTTTATACAATCTTTAATCATGTAGCTCCCACTATAATGAGAACACATCTCACCTATTTGTACTAATTGGAATCAGTACAAAACAGGCTGCCATAGGAGACTCACAACAGATGATCATGATTCCCACCACTTCTCATATATGAAATAAAACCAATAGAAGATTTTCTGGGATAATATAGCTCTCGCTGTAACTTCTACCATCCCAAAATACAAAACAATTTGAAATAACCCATAAGACACTATAATGGGAAAGACACAACAAAAGCAGCAGCCTGACTGATGTGGATAATTTTGTTCATTTGAAAACAATTAATATTAAATGATAAACTGTAGTAATTAATACTTGTGCTAAATTAAATCAAGACAACACTAAACCGAACCAAGGCACTACACTGCTGAATACGGAATAAACTGCTCCCTTACTTCCCTCCAGTATCACAGGTATACTTACAATGCCTATATACATAACCTTCAGAATTATTCAGTTAATTATGACCAGTAAGGGCATGGCATTGGTGCCACCGCCTAGGAAATTTAGGGTGAACAAGGGGTGAGGCAACAGCTAGATATTCTAGTCAGGGTGTTTGTTTTGCTGCTAAGTTATGCGCACAATGATTGAACCACTTCTGGTATTTTCTCCAGGAGCTAAATATAAATAAATAATTTTTAAACGAATTTAAAGGCGTCCTTTTTACATCAACCTTTGCAAGCAAATATTTTTTTGTAGAGTTTGCCTAGAAGAGGTCGTTGCTCTCCTCTGCCACAGAGTCCCCAGTTTATGAGATCCTCCAAGTCGCCGTGTCCACCCGCAGGGACTGGTCGAGCAACAGCTGCATTAACCCAGCACAAGACAGGAGATTCTCTTGTTCATCCACTGTCTCATGCACCTCCGCTCCCCTCTCATTTCTGCCTTATCCACTCAACCCATTAGAGTCCGGGGGCTCTTGATTCTTACCAGGAAGGCCTCTGAGCCAGCTGCTTCTCACAGCAGTGCTTGCCTGGTCTCCTGGCTCCTGGCTGACCAGACTGCTCATTTCCGGGACTGTCCTGCTCCCAGCCCACACCCTCCATCGCAGGCTCCTCCCTGGCGGCTGCCCAGCTACCTCAGCTAACAATACCAGAAGGCTCAAAAGAGATGGTGTTGTAAGCAGCTCTTTGCCGGAAACCGCCCTCAGCAGGAAGCCTCTTTACATGTCACTTTAGCAAAGCTGTATTGTAATGAGCTTTGAAACCAGGCACCCCCAGGCTCTACTCATCTCCCGCCCAAGAGCACCTTTCAAATCTTTTAATCACACAATACCTTGCCTAACGTGTCAGTGCTTTCTGTAGATCAAAGCAGTAGAAATGAAGAATTAGTAATTAACAGATGACCAGATCTATTCCCTAGCTTCCCCTTCAGTAGTCTCCAGAACAAACTGTGGAACCAAACTGTGTGAACAAGATACCATCTGGAGGCAGATCACGAGGAGTCGAAGAGCCTGTACACAAGCCTGCACACAGGAGGGCATGTCGAGGACTTTGACCCCCATCTCAATGATTAACCGAGACTACTTCCCTGTTTCCCTTTAAAAGTTTTCATGGACCAACAGAATCTCCAGAGGTAGTCTTTGGGGGACGCAGAGTCCACCACCTCCCCAGATTGCCGGAATTCTGATTAAAGGAACATTTACTTTCTATCAACATTTCTGAGTATTGATTTTGTAAGCAGCGCGCACCGGGACTTGATTTGACAACAAAGGGTAGGGTCTTTTCTCATCTTGGGCATCTTCCCTATCTTAGGACTAGTATCCTCTTTAAAGAGTTCTTGGTTTCATCCTCACCCTGAGCTAAGGGCTTTGTTTCCGACCCACAATCAAGCGCAACTGCAGAATTAGATTATCTTTTGGATGGATGCCCTGCCAATTCCCCAATGGCAGCAAGTTCCTGCAAAACCCTAGCTTGGAGGTATTTGTACGGTGTTCAGGTCTGGTCCTGTATTTAGAGAAGGGTGCCAGTTTCTCCACTCTCCGGGAGTGTTGAGAGTCACTTGCTACTTTCATGCTATTATTCTTCACTTCCTACGCTTTAAAACTTTTTATCAGTTTGGGCTCATCCATGGCTGTGCTTCCTACATGGATGGAATGTCAAAATGTGTAGCTTCAGATATAATTCTGGGCAGTGTGGATAAATCCCACATGTTGGCTGCTGCCGAATTTGGCTCATTTCTCAAATGGATCAGATGCTTTTCTTTTCCTCTAACAAAATTAGATTTTGTTCACTTGGGGGTGTGTGTAAGTGGATGTAAGTAAGAAAATACTTACAAAAGTGTAAGTCTTGGTATCAAGGGAAATTTCCTTCTCTCTAAACAAGTTAGCTTTGAGTAGTAAATCCCCACTAAAACACCCCCGTAGGCGAGGAATGTGTTGGCTCACCCACCAGCCTCATGTTCCCTTCCCCTGGTTTTGTGAGAAGGAGAATCTAGCAAGCTTTGAAAAAATACCCAAGCTCTTGTTCTGAAGACTACGCTGTAGGCAACAAGGATTTAGACCACACTCTACACATCATACATAGACAGTAACAGGTTAAAAATCCTAAATAAGCCTTCAAAATGGAATCTTCTCTGCTCTACATACACTCTCCAGCTAGTAACCTGAGGGCCAGGTAACTATTTGAGAATTTTTATAACTAGTTTGAACCTCAAAGAGAATTTCTGATTCTGCCTCTATTTCCAAAAAGATCCATAGTGGGAAATTATAACGTTCTCACCTCAGTGAAGGGCTGATCATCTTGATCCTTCCATTAGAACTAAAAAGACAAGGCACTCCTGCCCCCTTCTCCTTCCAGAAGGGCTCCCACTGGAATGGAGCAAACCTCTACCCTCTTGGTCTAATGCACTACCTGCCGCCTCCAAATGTGGCTTAAACAGGTAAGCATCTTCCCGAGGTGGCAATTCCTAACACTAGCTGTGTGGATCATAGCAGCTTTCATTTGTGGTATAATATCAGTGGACCTGAACTGTCCTAAGAACCTTACAAACTTAAATCACTCACAACAAATCCTAATGAGGTAAGACTGTCCCTATTTCACAGCTAGAACAAATGAGGACATTGAGTGATCGAGTCATTTGCCCAGGCCTATGCAGCTGGTAAATGACAGAACCTGAGTTTGAGATCAGCTCTGGGTGAATGAGCAACCGTACTCAGTACTTCTCAACGATGCTGTCTCTCTGATGCTCTAATCTTTGTTTGGGAGAAAATGCATAATTTCCCCAAACCGCCTAGCTGGCCCAATTTTATTGTAACCTGGGGAAAGAAACAGATTTGTGAACTTTGCCTTTGCTCAAACCAAGCGTTCAAATATCCAGAGATTACAGCAGATCGTTGCCCCAGGCAACGATGAATTCAGCTCTAAAAGACTTGTCAGAAACCCAGTAGTTCTCTCCTCATCTGGGGCACAGAAGCACCTATGCAAATCCGTTTCCAGGATCTGTCTTGACATTTTGCGTTTTCTCACAGTATGCCATCAAAGTAAACCCTACTGGCGTCTGTAGATCCCCATCTAAAAATTTTTACTATTAAAACCATTTATAAGGTAGATAGAGGTCAAGACGTTGCCAAACCCCCCAAATTCTTAAAGAACTGAAAGCACATCCTCCCCTTTTTTGCATCTCCCCAAACATTCAGGACAGTGTAGACTACAGGCCCTTTAATAAAAGCTTCCTGAATTCAAAGCTGAATGAGAGAATGCAGTATTTGCCTATGTAGATTTGGTCAATGTTAAAACCAAATTAAAACAAAACCAACAATAATGCACATATACAGTTTGAATGACTTTTGCTCTCAAATATGTTTCATGTAATGTATATAATGTCTGTCTATTCTAGAGCCTGTGATACATGTGAGGGTTTTATATATATATATATATATATATATATATATATATAAATAAAATTTATTTCATGATCAGATGATAAAACTGGGAAGATCCCTACATACAATTATACACAATGCTACTGCACACTTATTAGACTACAGTAGAGTGTAAACATAACTTTTATGTGCACGGGGAAATTACAAAATTCGTGTGACCTGCTTTATCGCAATATTCCATTGATTGTGGTGGTCTGGAACCGAGTCCACAATATCTCCAAGGTCTGCTTGTATATCTTCACTCTATAAAATGTCCTCTGACATTTTGAAAGTCTTTAAGACATTTTGTTATGCAGGCATCAGTGACCCCTTCGGTATCCTACTCTCAATCTCCTCCTCTCTTCCTGTTCCTCCCTCATTTGCACTAACTTAATGGAGAAGCATTCCCATTGGTGGATTTGGGGTTCCTATTTCTAAAGCTCATTAGAAGTGGTATTGCGTTTTTCAAGGGAAGACTAAATGAGAAAAAAATTTTAGTTACCACTTCAGTTCTAAATAAGCATCATGCTTGATTCTTGAGACAAC
Source organism: Physeter macrocephalus (assembly GCF_002837175.3). Classification (NCBI taxonomy): domain Eukaryota; kingdom Metazoa; phylum Chordata; class Mammalia; order Artiodactyla; family Physeteridae; genus Physeter; species Physeter macrocephalus. The sequence continues at coordinate 80,378,907 of NC_041231.1, read as the reverse complement.
TATATTTCTAAGAGTCAAATAATAGGATTTTACTGCATAATATATTCCTGTTGCCTCACTCGACTTGGAAAAAATAAAAATATATTTGGAATTTACTATGATTCTTGAAATCCAACCTTTCAAGTTAATAGGGCATTTCTTTTCTTAATTCCCATTTCACAAATTCATTTATTCATTCACTCATTAATGAGACAGGTCATATTTAAATGGAGGTCCATAGAAGCAAGTGAATAAGTGAACTTAAAGAATAAATCAGAGATCTAGGATTTTACATTCTCGGTTTAATACGCTAGCCCATACTTCCAAATCTTTCCCAAATCTTAACCTGATAGCTACCCTTTTGATGACTGAGTTCAACCATTCAGTTACCTAGTGCCCTTCCCACATCAGGCACTGGACCAGTCACCAGAACCAGGAGGAGAATAGACATAGTGCCTGCTCAAGATTTCAAAGTCTGTCTTACACAGGACCACATCAGCACACAAAAGGTAATGTCTTTCTTTAAGCTAAAGTAAACTTAAATCAAATTGGTAGAGGTGTTTAGAGACTACAAAAGGCTTTTTCAAATCATTGGAAGACCCTGGGGCAGGGGCAATTACAGCCTGGTGTATACAAGCTCACCCTCAAAGAATCATTGTTTTCTTCCTCCATTCTAACCCAAGGACCAGCTCTGTCCTTCCCTATCGATACTGGGAACATTTCTGGAGCCTCCCAGATCCCAGAGTACCACACAACAAAATGTAAAACTACAACATGGAGGATCACTTTTTAAATCGTATTTTCAAATTGGAAGCAGAAGAGAATTTCTGGAACTTCCCTCAAGGCTCCTAGTGTTAAACGCTTCCTCCCCGCTCACCCCACACCCCCATCACTCTACTGATCTTTTCTTGTTCCTGCTTTTCATAGCTGTGTTAAAGACCACATTCCAGTTAACCAGTTAGTAAATGACAGGGTATGGTCTACCTTCAGGGACTTCCTACATCAGTGTTAAATTCTACCTTCTAGACAAACCGACACTCATATGAATGCTCTTTTCTACTTGTTCCCTCCATCATTTATTTCCATAATCATTCCCTCAAAAACTCCTTCACTTCATTTTCTTCAGGTCTTTTGAGACCAACGATTTCTTCCTTAACATGCTTTTCCTACCTGCTAACTCCCAAACTCTATAATCCCCATATCAACCGGTATGAAATGTAGATTATTTTTAACCACCTATTTTAAATAGCTTGGCCCATATTGTGGCACTGTGTTCAACACATCCCAAATATAGTTCATTATCTGCCCTCCATCCCACTCCCGCATGCACTTTTCCCTTCTGTAGAAACCATCAGCCTCCCAGTTTCCTAAGCAGACGCCTGTGGGTCATCCTGATTCCTCCATTCTCCAGGCAATCAATTGCCAAGATCTCCTACTTCTTAAAAGATTTTAAACCTATATTCTCATCGTCATTTCTGTTACCATTCCTTAATCCAGGCCCCCATTAACAGTTGTAATTTCTTTATAAAGCTGCCTAGGGCTTCCCTGGTGGCGCAGTGGTTGCGCGTCCGCCTGCCGATGCAGGGGAACCGGGTTCGCGCCCCGGTCTGGGAGGATCCCCCATGCCGCGGAGCGGCTGGGCCCGTGAGCCACGGCCGCTGAGCCTGCGCGTCCAGAGCCTGTGCTCCGCAACGGGAGAGGCCACAGCAGAGGGAGGCCCGCATACCACAAAAAATAAATAAAGCTGCCTAACTTGTCTCCAAATCTCTAATCTTGAACCCAATCCCCACCCAGGACAATCCACCCTCCATATGGCCATCAGGCCGGTCTTTCTAAAAATCATAAGCTTGGACATCCCTGGTGGCGCAGTGGTTAAGAACCCGCCTGCCAATGCAGGGGACACGGGTTCCAGCCCTGGTCCAGGAAGATCCCACATGCTGCGGAGCAACTAAGGCCGTGCGCCACACCTCCTGAGCCTGTGCTCTAGAGCCCGTGAGCCACAACTACTGAGCCTGCGTGCCACAACTACTGAAGCCCTTGCGCCTGGAGCCCGTGCTCTGCAACAAGAGAAGCCACTGCAATGAGAAGCCCGCGCACACAACAAAGAGTACCCGGCTCGCCGCAACTAGAGAAGGCCCGTGTGCAGCAAGGAAGACCCAACACAGCAAAAAATAAAATAAAAATAAATAAATAAATTTATATTAAAAAATAAAAATCATAAACTTCATTTCTTCCTTCCCCTGCCTGAATTCCTGCAAGGTCCCTGCATTACCTTGCAGGTAAAATTCACAGAACAGCATAAACAACAAAGGCCTTGCTGACTACAACTTCCAGGCCCACTTCTGACAACCAGCACCCACCTTAATCATAATTAGAGCAATTGCTAACATGTAAGGGATGCTTCCTCTGTTTCAGGCACAGTGTTAAGTGAATTACATGGATATTTTCTCTTCTAAGCCTCACAATGACCCTGTGAGCAAATTCCTGTTACTATTCCCATTCTACAGGCTCTCTGAAGGGCCCAGAGCTGGGGTGCAGATACAGACAGACTCTCTTCTCTAAACCTGTGTCGCTCTCCACCTGTGGCAGCACACTTTTTCACACCTCTATATTGTCTGCCTAAAAGTCCCTGGCCTCTCTATTTTCAGGACAATCCTTCTTCTTTTCTCAAGCGGTCCCAAGCCCCAAGTAGAGTTGTCACTCCTTTTGCTTTCATCATAGAGTGTGTTTTATACACACATCTATTTAGTATTTTTCTTAAACCACTGACACACCCCAACCCATTCCTGGTCCCCCACCCCAACTCTGGAGAAAACTGAAAGACCAAGAAACTGCAGGTGTCCTGTACTGAAGGCTGAACCCTGGAGGAGGGTCCATTCTCTATCCATCCTTGAGTGAAAGGAGTGGGGAGGGGTGGAGAGAGTACCACCGGCCCCTCCCTTCCCTTCCTCACTTCTCTCACCAGCTGTTGGCAGAAAAGCAGGATCAGAATCGGTGCATTACGTTCCTAGCAGAAGGGGGAGGAAGGTGGGAGCAGGGGTAACGCGTGGTTGGCCTTAAATAAAGAACTGTAGTAGAGATGGCCTTGCATGCTGAATTAGGAGAGAACATAGACGTTGAGTTGAAGGCCAATTTAGACCTAGTATTTACATGCCTGCTGCCTTTACTAGCTCTTAAAGGGCAGGCATCTGCATCTCTTTACCTGCGGACCTCACAAGGTATTTGTTGGAAAAAAAGAAGGAACAAAAGAAAGAACAAAGGTAACAAAGAACAAACGAATAAAAGAAACAGCACTTATACATAGCTATGTTCACTAAGTTCGTTTCTTAAAATAATTATAGCTAGTAATGCCCTGTCACATCCACTATAGTAGTAGGTAGAACTTAATGAAAAAATCCATGCGAGTAAAATTATCATCAGTGGGAATTATTTTGGTCCTCAAATTCTGAGATACAAGAGAGTTTTCCATTTAGGGATTTAAGGCAAAATTGATTTCCCTAGAGGACTACTTTGTGGCATCACTACCATTAGAGTGTGACCCTCTGTCTGCATGAGAAGAGAGAGGCTGCGAGAATCAGAAGCATCTCCCAGTCAAAGAGCCTGTGGTCCAACACCCTGTCCCCATGATCACCCACCTAAGTGAGCCCCAGAAACGGCCTCCCTGGCCCTATATTAAGAAATAATAATGATGATGTAATGAAATTAAATATGCCCTAATAAATAAAACTTTTAAACATTTTTCTTAATACCTCAGACTTCACACTGTGTACCATGACAATAGGTTTTAAAATAGAATTAAAAAAAAAAAATTCCAGGGAGGCTCATTCTAGTAATATTCCTTGAAGTAGTAACTTATCATCTAGTTTCCATTTGGCCACTGGAATTTCCTAGCAAATCTTGGCCTAAAGAAAAAGAGGGAGAGGGTACAAAATATAAAAATATAATATCAAGATAAAAGTGTGGTCACAATCAAACGTTTACAGCAGTGAAGAAGCAAATAAGTGAACAATTGTGTCCATGAGTAATGCCGTGTCCAACTTCATACCTCTTGATGGATTTCCAGCACAGCAGAAGACTTCCTGACTGTGGCTACAGTGTGCAGCCTGGATACAGGAGAAGAAAGATGCAATTTAATATATATATAATACACTATATACGTACATACACACACAGATATATACACAAAGATATATATGTATAGCATGTCAGACGTGAGTACCATGAAGATTATATGCACAAAACTTGAATTAGAAAGAGATGGAAAATAATAATTCAATTTAGAATATTCAAAGTCAAGAAATTCCTTGGGCAGAGCTTTCCAAAAACAAGCCACTGGTTTAGAGCACACTTCCTGTGCCCTAGTGAGTTTCCTGTCCTCTAGGACAAAATTCTCTGCACACCAACCTACCACTCAGTTGGGCCCTGTGACTCACCCAACTAATGGGGTCAGAGGAGGCTTGATTACAAGCGACGCCAGAGTCTGGGGCTTTGTTCTTCTTCGTTCTTTATCTTTACTAAAATACTAGGAATGTGAATGCCTCAGGCCTTCTCTATGCTCCACCAGCTCTTTTGAACATTTCTATTCCACCTAAGATTGGCCTTGCATCTGAAGTCTGGGTCACCTGTCACTGGTGATGGGTGGCCTCATTGGTCTCTAGGTAGGTGGGGTAAAAGGCCTATGACTCCACGTGCTGCAATGTCAATGTCTTCCTTTCCCAGACTCTGGTTCACTGGCTTTCAACCGTGGCTGTGTATGTGAATCATCTGGGAGAGATAACCAACCAAACAACTGATGCTCAGGCCTAATCCAGACCAATTAAATCCAAATTTCTGCAGATGGGGTCCAGAGAGCAGTATTTTTTCAAATTTCCCTGCGTGTCTCTAATACACAGCCAGGGTGCAGAAACACTGTTTACAAAATATGGGAGACTACTTCTGGATAATAGAGTGTAGTGAATAATAAAACTTCAAAAACGGCTCTTGGCCACATTTTTTTCCTTCAGTTCATCAGCTTCTACCAAACTCTCAGGGGACTCAATTCAAGGGGGGAAAAATGAGTTAACTTTTAATGAACCGTTAAAATTACTCAAAATTTATTTCAACAATCTCATATTCAACACATTAGCTTTTTTATTTGAATTCAAACTATTTCCCAAGAGAGTCTCCCATTATGAGTAATACACTTCAGAGCTCAGAAAATGAAAGACCAAGGATAAAATGAATCCAGTTAAATTCAACTGAATTGTTCTGGTAGTACATTAACCACTCTGGACTGGCTTCCTATGACTACACCTCACTCTATGGACCTCCACATTACCTATTGTCTTAGCTTTTTGATAGCAACAAAGATAAATACGGTTCTTCTTGTTTGTCTGTCTTCTTCGGAAAGCTAAAAAGAAAACTCTGGTGGCCACTGCTCAGCCTTCTGGCTCTCCCCCAAAATAGATCCTTCTAGAATCTGCAACTCATCGCACCTTTTCAACATTTCTTCCCTGAAGATGCTTCAACCTCTAGAATCCAAGGCCTCCACCCTGCTTCATCACCACTGCCTGCTTTTTCCACCCAAAGCTGAAACTCTGGAGTAAGGAAGCAGCCCTTGCTTTCCTTAGGCAAAGCAATTGCTCTATTTCATATAAATGGCGAATTGGAGCAGGTGAACCGAATTATCCCTTGCCTGACTGATTTTTTCAAAGCTTTGTGGCCCTAAGTCATTTTCTTCCACATAATTTTTTTTCTCTTTTTATTGTGGAGTGTTGAATATTGATGTGCTACTCACACTTGTGAGCAAATATACAGAACACAGAGTCAGTCTGAAGCAAAATTATGAGGTGCGTGAAATTTGCCTTCAGTCATTGCTGTCAGATTCCCATCTCCTTCAGATGAAAAAGCACCTCACTATTTTCTCCCGCAGCTGTTCGTTACAAGTGTTCTCCCTACCTGCATTCATAATAGAGTATTAATAGCTGATAAGGGCAAAGAGTTATTACGTCCAAAATAGATGCATTTTAGCATTTGAATTTAACTAGTCAATTCAACAGAGATGGTAATAACCACAAACAATGTGGAAAAAAGAACACTAACAGTTGTCACCTAGCCCTTTTCACCTGGGCAATTTGTGTAATTATTACAACTTGGAAGATGGGCTTTGCCCTCAGCTCATCCCAATCCTAGGCTCTGAGTGGTTCATGTTCCCAAAGATATAGAGCTGCTGTAAACAGCAAAATCGACCTTAAACTCTGGTCTCCTACGTCCAAGTTGTGTGTTTCTTCCCCTGGACCACAGCAACAGCGATAGCACTACCTTTCGTTTTGTGCCTGTTTTATCTTTTTTTTTTTGCTGCTGTACCGACATGCTGAGGAAACTCAAGGTCAAAAGATTTGTCACTTGCCCGAGCACGGTGAAAGAACAAGGTCAAAACCCACATCTTCTCTCACTTCGGAGTGGCATGGACTTATATATACTACCAAATGTAAAATAGATAGCTAGTGGGAAGCAGCTGCATAGCACAGGGAGATCAGCTCGGTGCTTTGTGACCACCTAGAGGGGTGGGATAGGGAGGGTAGGAGGGAGACGCAAGAGGGAAGGGATATGAAGATATATGTATATGTATAGCTGATTCACTTTGTTATACAGCAGAAACTAACACACTATTGTAAAGCAATTATACTCCAATAAAGATGTTTAAAAAAAAAACAAACCCACACCTTCTCATGGTTAGTTCTACTTTTTCCTCTGTTCCCTACTTACTCAAGGAAAACAGCATTGAAAAATATCTAGACTTCAAGTGAGTAAGAATTAAGGGGCTGTTCAATACCCCTCACCTCAGACCAGGAATTTGGTGCCTGTTCCACATTCTACTAAGACTGTCCCTGAGTGGATACAGAACACGACCAATCACCCTCCACTCTTGACTCACCCTGAGCCTTTCGGGTCTTTAGGAAAAATGGCGGCGGATCCCCAAACTCACTTGTTCATTGTGTAGCAGAAGATGTAAAACAGGACATCAAAATCACAAAATGGGGGGGAAGGAAGTATAAAAATATAGATCTTTTTATTCTGTTTAATTTTTTATTATCCTGTGACAGGGATCTTTTCAGAAAATGGGATAATTAAAAACAACACAGTAGTCATAACATAAAATGGTAATAAGTGCTAACATTAAAAATGTAGATCTTTTAGAATGTGTTTGAACTTGCATGAATATCAGGTTAAAGCAAGTAGATATAGTTATGGGTCAACATGCTTGAGTTCTGAAACCCAACAGACCTTCACCTTGCTTGAACCTCCATTTCCTCATCTGACAAAGAGAAGGAATAATATGGGTCTTGCTGTGAAAATAAAGAAACTGGCAGAGAGTAAAAACGTCATCTCCCCTTCTCCCCTTCCTTTGCATGTCCAAATCCTATATCTTAGCTAACGGTAGAAATGTCCCAAACAAGAGAATCTTTTCTGTTGTGAACACTTAATTTTGGATCAATGCCATGTGGCCCAGTAACTCCTGGAGTGAAGTGGATTTGGTTCCACATAAGGAAGAGTGATACAGGGTGGGTGCTCAAACGGGCATGGCTCCGTGTCTTGGCTGCTCTACAGTAAAAAGCAGAATCACTTTTCCCACCCTCTACTCCTGTTGTCCAACTCCCTTATATCTGATTATTTGATTTCAGGAATTCTGGTGAACAGAAAGTAAAGTCCTCCTAGCACTAATCCTAAGTGGTGAGCTGTAACCCTAAGAAGGCAGCATTCCCAGTGGCTTGAACCCCACGGGATTTTGAAACAAAGAGGGTATCATTCATTTGCAGCTTCAGAAATTTTACCTGAAGTCTTCCAAAGATTTCTTCTTGGTGGCTTTCAAACCACCAGTTTGGCAACAGGCAAATTTGTAATCGATGACCTGGTAAATGATGGGGTTGTACACTGCTGCTGATTTTGCCAGGAGGGTTGGCACCACAGAGAGCTGTATGGGGATGGAGTCTGGCCTTCCAAAGGCTGACCACACGGAGACCACTGCGTAAGGAATCCAGGCGATCAGGAAGCCAGCACAAATCAACATCGCTACCTGGTAAGGGAAAGCGACAGAGAACAAAATCGAGGCACTTGGTGGAAACCATGGGTGTCGGGGGAGGAGCAGGCAGCCTACTTACACGCAAGGAAGTCTGTCTATCGTGTTTTCATTTATCTTGCCATTAGGAATCATTTCATATGGATCTCTGAGATGTTCAGCCAGAAGAAGTTATGACAATTCTTATCCCATTCACCACATCTTATCCATTCTCCACTCCAGAATTTGAATGTACCCAAAGACCCGAAGTTTAACCCTATAAAAGGTGTCAGATTGTGCCTACATGGAGCAGGAAATTCATGCTAAAAGGACATCTGTGAGCCTGAAATTTCCAGACTTCTCAACCCACATTCACTTTAAAACTAGATGGAGAATATGTACACCTTGATGAAATTTTAAATCACCCTCATTTGTCTCAGGAAACTTAGCAACTCTGCCTTTGTTTGAAATTCTAATAGGAAGTTTCTTCAGAGATTTCTATGAAATGTAATTTCCTTTGGCTCAAGTTTTTCTCAAGTTTGAGGCTCAGATGGTGGAAATTCACTAGCTACAAAGCAAAAGAGAGTCATCGAGCTTGAACCAAAGTGACACAGTTGTATAAAATGAGACTTTTCCAGAAAGTGCTTTTCTCTCTCACCAAATTATATTTACCTTTAGAAGCCTCTTAACTTTCAGACCAAAGAATAGTTAGAGATAGGGTTTAAAGCACCCTGACTAGTTTCTCACCATCTGCCATTCAGTCTCTTTAAGAATGTAGTCTGGGACTTCCCTGGTGGCACAGTGGTTAAGAATCCGCCTGCCAAGGCAGGGGACACGGGTTTGAGCCCTGGTCCGGGAAGATCCCACATGCCGCGGAGCAACTAAACCTGTGCACCACAACTACTGAGCCCGCGTGCCACAACTACTGAAGCCCGCGAGCCTAGAGTCCGTGCTCCACAACAAGAGAAGCCACCGCAATGAGAAGCCCGCGCACCGCAACGAAGAGTAGCCCCTGCTCGCCGCAACTAGAGAAAGCCCGTGCACAGCAACGAAGACCCAACGCAGCCAAAAATAAATAAATAAATTTATTTTTAAAAAAATAATGTAGTCTGACCCTATAGATTATCGCAGTTGAATTCAACAAGTATTTTTTTAGCAAGTGCTTTGCGTGAGACACTGTGTAAGTGCTCTGGAGACACCCGCACACCTTCGTGCCTGGGTTGTATCCCTCTAGAGCACAAACAACTACGTGACAAAGCTGAATATGGTTTAAGTGCCAGCTCAGAGGAAGACAAAATTACATGCTATGGAGCAAAGTAAGAACAGTCTCATGAGGAATGTGGCATATAACCTACACACTGGCAAATGGAAATAAAGGCAAGTGAGATCAGCACAAGCAAAGGTAAAGACACGTATGTGTGAGGTTTGTATAGGAACTAGTAAGCAATTCACTTTGACGTATGAGAAAGCAACCAAGGGAGACGAGCCTGGAAAGAAAGATAACATCCACGTATTCAGGGTTCTGTATAACATATTACTGAGCTTGCCCTTAATTCCATATGCCTGAAAGCACGAGTAGGTTTTTGAGCAGGAGACATATGAGAGCCACGTTTAGGAAGATTAACCTGTAAAATAAAATGCAGCTGGGAAAAATCGGAGGCAGAAAAGTCCTTGTTTATTCATTCAACCAGCAAGCATGATTGAGCATCTCCTACGTGTTTGTGTTGAGGATAAAAGAATGAACAAAGTAGACCCAATGCCGGCACACCTAGACTTTCCATTCTGAGCAGGTTTGTTTAGGCGACTGTATGAACAGGAAGCAAGAGGGGTCTTAATTAGAGTACCGAGATTTGCAAAGGAAGTCCAAGCTTTCGGTTTTATTTTAAATGCGAGCTCTTTTAAGCCCTGGTTGAGAGAGAGTGAACTAACTTCAAAGCATCCTTAATACCATTATCTACTAGATTATTCTTTCAGTAAGATAAATAATGAAACTGTATTCACATTTGCCCTCTGTGTGATGAAGATCTGGTGTTGTTTGTTTGTATTTATTTTCCTCTTCCCAGTATACCTTCGGCCTTAGCCTTGCCAGCAACCCTTCTGCCCTGTATACTCTTTTATGGAGTTGGCATCTCAGGAATCACAAGAGCCAAGTCTGACCAGAGGACTGCATGCCCCTGGCTACAATCCTAGGAGCAGGGATGGACACATGACTAGAACAATCATAATCAGACCCACCTTGGGATTTTATAAGGCAGCTTTAGGAAAAGTCAGCCTTCCTTTTGAGTTACCTAAAGGCCTGGGAGGAGGAGAGGCTGGAGCTATCTGAAGCCAGGAACCACTTCCTTTCACAGCCCCCATCCCCTAATTTAAGAAGTAAAATGTAAAATAACAGCTCCCAGCACCAAGGTCAGCAACGTCAAGCTGGTGTGGAGGATCAAGGATGAGGAATGAAACACCAGGTATTTTATTAATAGTAGTTAAAGCAACAATATTTGCACATACTTTATTGTTTTTGAAATTCAACTGGAAGAGTTTTTCCCATAACAAAGTCATCTGTGTGCATGTGCATTTCAATATGCTTTTGTGGGAGCAGAGCTATTGCATGCAGGAAATGGTCCGTACCCCTCAGTCTACTTGATCTGTGGAACAGCCTGTCAGTAGGGTGTGCTTGCCCTGGGAACCCCATATGTGTGGGCTGTGTCAAGAAGGAAGCATGAGAAATCTACCTGAAAGTCTCAGATTCTAAAGTTCTACCCCAAAAGTTCAAGGATCATCTTTAAATATTAACTGTAGCAGAGAAAAACCTCAACAGTAACCATTTTGCTCCATTTTGCAAATAGAGAATCTAAATCCCAAAGAGGTGAATCAAATGAGCCCAGATCTCCTGCATGTCCCGAAGTCCCGAGTTAGGGTCCTGAGCTAAAATTCTCACCTGTGCTCAGCAGTTATAGGGGAGGCCTGACGTACACATGCAGCTCTCCTGCTTACTTGCCTTTCCATCTTTCTGCAGAAGCTTACCCAGGAGAAACAGCATTTGGTTTGGTCTGTGTGACTTTTGTTTGTAAATGGAGTGGATGCCTCAAAGCTCACAGTGAGGGTCGTTTTTTTTTCTAAATCCTCAAATAAACAATAGCGATATAAATAAAGCTTGCTCTAGCAGATGTCTGGGAACTTAACATAGCTCCATCCTTTCCCCTTTGGTGAGTCATAAGATGATTTCACAGTATCTCAAAAGCTGTTTTCTGTGTTGCTGCCAAAGTCATTAACAAAAAATAGATTAGCACTTAGTCCATAATATTTTCTGTGTTTTACATATTTTCTCTTTTTATGGGAGTGTATAAAGGGGAACAGTAAGGACTTAAAACATTTGCATTTTGTTATTCTTTTTAAAAGGACAGAAGAGAATTAAAATATACCAAGGTTTTTAAATACATAGCAAATGAATCCGAGTGGTTTTTCTGAGATTAGAATAAAGCTAAATACTTCAAATTGAATGACTAGAAATCAAGTTTAAAGCAGAAAGAGGGATAAAAGCTTAGATCTCAAAGTACTGCATAATGTTACTTATGTTTTTGAAGTGAATACAAAGTTAATATGAGGCACAGTCATTTTCTACAAGCTTCTCATGTTAAATAAACTCCACAAAATATTAAACTTTGAAATATTAAAGCTATTCTTAAGGGAGACTACAAAACTTTGCAAAACTTTCATGTGACATTCAGTTTTCCCAAAACTTTCTACTCAAGGTGGAGCACGTTTAGTCTTCCCATCACTCTGTCTTTCTCTTTCCATATTTCTAAGTGTGTCCTCATTTCTATTTTCCAAAATTTCTCTCCCAGACATCCTTAAACCAATTCTAATACAGGCACCTGTACCCATCAATTTCTTCTAAGTTGTTTATTTTTTTAATTGCTTCATTTTTATCACTGCCTTTTGGTTCACTGGAAAAGGAGTAAAACTTCAAATTCTTAAACTAGACAGTTCTTGTGGGAGGAAATTCACAGAATACGTGTTATCTTCTACAAAAGAATCACACATCTGCAACCCTGTTGATTTTTAAAATATCTTGCTGCAGAGGGCCAAGAAATACTGGTACGTTTCAGCTACACGGTTCAAGCTGGCATCAAGTGTCATGTAAGCAATACTGCCCACAATGGATTAATTCCAGTGAATTAACCAATTAAAGCAAGAATAGAATAGGGATGAAGAAGTTCTATAAGGCACTGCCTCTGGGGCCAATACATCTGAACCATTACAGCAGAGAAGTTTTCCAAAAAGGGAAGTCCTATCTCATCTGTGGGCGGAGGCAGCGTGGAATAGTGGGGAAGTCTGACGTGGAGATATTCAGGTCTGGATTCCAATCTTGGTTCAGTTCCACTGACCACGGGAAGGGAGACAGAATCTCTCTCTAAGATCTGCCCCTTCAGTTCCTTCCACCAGGCTCCTTTGCCCAGATATAAGTAAGACTTCAGCCAACATTTGAAGCTGCCTGCTACCTTGGATAATGAAATAGATGAGGAGAGGACTGGATGTGGAAGTGAAGGCTTGAAATCAGAGCCAAAGAGATGGAGTAAATTCCCCACCAATGACGAGGCTGAATCACACTCCAGAACCAGCTAGACTACTGATGACAAAGATATTTCAGGGATGAGATAAGGTCACAAGGAGAGAGATCACCACATCTGTGCATTGAGAGACAGGGTAGCAGAGGGCCCCACCTGCCTACAGAGAGCGTACAGTTGGCAGGAACACAGGCTGGATCAGATCTGGTTTTTCTCTCTTGGCTCTAGCCAGCAAGTATATGGATTTGTTCCCAGCTAGAGGGGAAAACGGTAATAAAAGATGGCAATGCAATGATAAATGCCAATTGTAAGACTACGACCCTCCACCTGTGGGCAGCCTGTCTTTGAGTGGTGCTACCAATGACAAGGAGGAAGGTGGGGAGCTGGACAATTGACCTACCTTCCTCGGCCCTCTGTTTCCTCATCTATATAGTAACAGGGGTAGCGCTATTTCGCTTTCACACCACCTTTAAGGAATTAAGTAATGCGACAACTCCAAACACATCTAGTTTGAGTTTCCTCCTTCCTTCTAGTTTACCAGCAGAATGACAGCAAAGTCCAACTGTCTCAAACCCACCTTCATACACTGATGAAAAAATTTCTGAGAGCTTTGGTGCCCTGGTTGTGATCTGACTAGGAAATATTAATTTCTATTTTTTTAAAAAAGGAGTAGGGACCTCCCTGGTGGAGCAGTGGTTAAGAACCTTCCTGCCAGTGCAGGGGACACAGGTTTGAGCCCTGGTCGGGGAAGATCCCACATGCCAAGGAGCAACTAAGCCCATGCGCCACAACCACCGAGCCCGCGCTCTCGAGCCCACAAGCCGCAACGACTGAGCCCGAGTGCCACAGCTACTGAAGCCCACGCGCCTAGAGCCTGTGCTCCACAATGAGAGAAGCCACCGCGATGAGAAGCCTGCGCACCGCAACGAAGACCCAACGCAGCCAAAAAATAAATTTAAAAAAAATTTTTTTAAAAGGAGTGGAAGAAAGAGAAGAATTCTGTACTTCCCAGTTGCAATTTTCTCAAATCTTAAAATACCACTACTCCATAAACAAGCGAAAGCTGTGATTGGAAGGAGAGGCTGCAAATTAGGTCATGTCACTCTATGCATCTGTGTTTTGAGTGTAAGCAACACAAATGGACTTTAGCTGAGTGAGACAGAAAAGGAATGCGCTGGTTAGGACAGAGCATCACTGGGAATGCTCAACTGAGAACTGGGGCCAAGCAGACAGAATTGATACCCAAAACTATGACCTGAACTGGTTCTGACACACAAACTCCTGCTGCTGTAGCCATGTCCTTGGGAGCAATCTCCCTGCCCTTCACCAGGTGTCACTAGTTTCTGAGACAGGCTACCATATCTGGAGCCTAGGGTCATAGCTGCACTCTAGCCACAAGGGAATCTTGGAAAATCAGTAACTTGTCTTTGCATATCTTTTAAGTCAAGAGGCCATCTTTGCACAGAAACATTGTTTCCCCCCTGCTGCTCCCCAGCAAGACATAAAATGTTGACAATTTCTCAACATGGAAATTTCAGACCCTGAAAGGGTTTCAGCCACTGTCAGCCAAAACAAATAACAAATGTCAGCTTTGTGAGATTTCTCAGTGGGCAAGTGGCAAAACTGGCACTGACCCATAGTTTGACATTCTTTCCTTCAACAAATATATCTGTATATGTTTGAGGCATTGTATTAGGTTCTGGGGACACAAAGTGAACAGAAAGATAGGGTTGTTACCCCTGTGGGCCTTATTGGCTAGTGGTAAAGACAGACATGGAACAAATAATCACAGAAGTAAGTAGGTAATTGTAAATTAACTAAAAATTGTGACAAGTTCTACAAGGCAAATGTAAAAGCGGCAATGAAACTTTTTTTTTTTTTCGGTACGCGGGCCTCTCACTGTTGTGTCATTTAGAAAAGTGGATATGCCAAGTACTCTGGTGGCCCACAGCAGAGGGACTTCAACAAAGCAGGAGCGATTGGGAAGGTTTCCTGGTAGAAATAAGAGAAATTAAGAGAAACCCAGGTGTCCACAGGATCTGGATACTACTATAGGCCTGGGACATTGTAGGTGAGCTATGCGTGCTGAATGAATAAATATGAAGTACCAATATGCACAGCATAGTAATGTACGGAAAAATTAATTGAAACTTCTGGTATTTCCTTCCTGTTACTCCACCTTCCCCCTCATCATAGCAGCAGCCAGAGTGTCCACTGCATTGGTATGAAGGTTTTCACAAGCGGAAATGCGGAGGAAGTAAAACATTCGTTTCTCAGATTCTGAGTTTCAAAATAGAAATTCGAAACTTACAAGAGAGGAAATAGTTGAAACAGAGGGTTTCGAGTGTGACAAAAATGATTTTTGAGTATCTGCAGCCAGAGATGTGCAAGACTAGAAGCATTAAGTGTACACTGTGGACAAGTTAAAGGGACGTACGTGGATACAAGAGCCCACAGTGCGTCAAGGGCCTATAGCCCAAAGGCAAGGGAGGACATCAGAGGAGCTGGTAACTGACCTTGAGAAGCTGTCCTGAAAATACCCCACTGAACCGAGCACAGGGGGCCAGGGAAGGGGTTGGGGGAGCAATAGACTCTCAATGCATTTGCACAAGCAGGCAGCTTGTGCCTCACTTCCCAGGGTGCCAGCCAAGGTCTTGACACCCACCCAATGGGTTGCCAAAGAAGGATGGGGAAGTACCTGGAATTTCCAGTGAGCCTAAAGAGGCCTTACAGCTGAAACAAGAAAGATGCAAAGTGACCCATGACAATGGATGCCTGAGGCCAGAGGAAACCCTATCTCAGCAATACCAAGGTCAATAAATGACGACAACCAAACCAGATGCCCCCACCCACTGGTCCCATGGAGTTACAAAGACCTCCCTGAACTTACACAGACCCTAGGAAGAGGAGGAAAACCCAATTCAACTGAATCTACCCTGATTGTGTAATGTTGTTAGTTTTACAAGGTCAAATGCCAGCATAAAAATGAGATTACACTGAGTCATAGGAATACAAAGCGAAAGGGTTTTTTTTTTCCTTTTCTTTTTTTTGGTTTCTGTAGGGTTTTTTTGCTTTTGCACACCTCTGCAATTTCTGTAGTCTGTGAAATTTCAGCCTGCTATAGAAGTCTAGCAAAACCATTTTTTGGAAATTACAATGTGGAGAAAGGTTTATACCTGGAACATCAATTTTTAAGTTGATGAGGTCAGACTGGCAAAATGCAGGCCCAGATAATAACCTACCTAGAAATAAATAGAGTACACAAAGAAATGAATTATTTTGATCCCATAATCCAATGAGGTGGCCTTTAATAAGTTTTTAGACCAGGACGTTCTGAAGATCAGAAGCATCAAATGAACAAGCAAAGTGCCAATCCTGAGAGGTAGTTGAATGGAGGACAAGCCTTCTAAGACTATGAAAAGGCCCGTGAAAGTTTTTCTACTTATTTTTACTCGGTACCAAAAAACTCAAAATTAACTTGTAATTGAAAATAGTTTAAATTTAGAACAGAAGGTGTCACAATAGAAAGTTCTGTTTATTTTTCAACGTAGGTTGAATTTTGACTTAAATATTTTGCACAAATGTGAATAATTAGAAGCATTGTATGTTTAGGTTATTTTAATATAGGTTTTATATACACAAATGAAGTTAAGATGTAACATATAATATAGATATCATATATAATATAATGAGAATACATGTCAGAAGACATATATAACGTAAAATCATACACATATATGCCTACACTTTTCCTTTAACATCGCTTTGGTTAATCTGGTCTGGGTGAGCCTGACTATTTGGTCTACACAGTGCAGGGCAAGGAGAATGATAACACATCAAGTCTGGGATTGACATATACACACTACTATATTTAAAATAGATAACCAGCAAGGACTTACTGTATAGCACAGGGGACTCTGCTCAAAACTCTATAATCTCAATGGGAAAAGAATTTGAAAAAGAATAGATACATTTATTTGTATAACTGAATCACTTTGCTCTATACCTGAAACTAACACAACATTGTTAATCAACTATACCCCAATATAAAATAAAATTTTTTAATAAAAATTAAAAACAAACAAAAAAACTATGCATCAAATTAAATGGTATATGCTGAGCTTCCCCATGTATGTATGATGAGCTTTAGAAGCTCTGACTAACGAGCTGCCCACCCTCAAGAATACACAAAGAACCAGATGCTAGGGTATTGGTAAAAGCTGGCTGTGAGTGGGCTGAGTTGAGGAATTCAACTAACAGGAGAGAGGATGATGAGTGATTGCCTCAGAGAAAAGGGAGAAGGGCCTCATGGGTAGGAGGACCCAGACTCACTGCTTAAGACCAGCCTAGCGTCTCAAGGCCAGTAACCTTGGGGGATGGGAAGAGGGGAGGACATCATATGACATCTCGGCAGCTTCATGGCATGCCACACTACAGGACTGCAACTGAGATCACATAGCCATGTGACAGACATCACGTGGTTCCCTGGGCATACTTCCACGAACTATTGAACACAAACACTTTTAGCTCAGTTGCATTCACCTAGTTCCTAGAACAGTACTTGGTACCGAATAGGATTTGGATGAAATGGAATCCACATTTAACTTGGATTAATTTATTGGCATTAGTTTGCTTTTTACATCACAGACAGGAGCTAAAGGAAGAGCTAGAAATGAAGAACTTAATTCATGATCCTGAATTTATGGAAATATTTTTCCTACATAACAGCCAATTGTAAGCTAGAAGTAGATCATGATTCCTGATGCTGCATATTCGTCCACGTAGAACGGCTCTATTTTTAGGTGATCGGTATAGATTTAGAGTGATGAAAACTTCACTCAAACTTTCTTCTACTCAAATGTGGAGTTTAGGGAGTAAAGGAACCAGAACTTCTAGCTCTCACTGTGCAACCAAGAGGTCCTTGCACAACATCTAAAAATCTGAAATTTGGAGAGAAAACTACTACTAGGACAAAAGTCCTGACTTAGTAGGTAGCCACCTGTGGTCTGGAGGGAACTGTGTTATTCCTGGTCCCTAAGGCCAGTGGTCTCCAGGGTAGGCTGTGAGGACACTTGAAGGTGGATATCAGTCAACACAATGGATTGGGACACCAGAAGAATGATTAGAGCTTCAATCTACATTTATTTTTATCTTTCAGATATAAGATGGGAACTAGGGTGTGCTAATATTAAAAACACAGTTTGAGAGTATGTGCTGAAAAATATTTCCTCGATATAAGGGTGAAAGGTGATGGAAGTGTAAAGACCACTGCCTTAGCCCTTACCGGAAATCCTAAAAGTTAGAAGAGACATGAGGAATTATGATTTCTTTAACATCATCCACGCAGCCGATGACAGGATAACATGTTTATCTCATTGAATCCCCACCCCAACCCAGAGAGACAGATGTTACTATTCCTGTTACATAAGTGAGGAAGTAGAGATTCAAAGAAGTTGAGTATCTATCTCTGGGTCACAAACCTGGAACGTGTCGGTGATAGAATCCAAACTCTCATCCGTTTTCAAACTGTCTGCTCTTTTCCTTACACCACAATATCTGAAGAGCTGCCAACTCTCAGACTAGCATTTGCCAAGGGACTCAATGCTGCAGAAATTGCTCTTGTGTGAAGATGGGTTTCCCACAGGAAAGCAGACATGGTAAGCTCTTACTCTGTTAATAAGGAATGTCCCTAATCGTGCCCATCAAAGTCCATACAGGACAGTAAATACTGTGAGGCATTCTATGAATCATAAAAGTTATTATTCTTATTAGTGAAATAATTTTAAGAAGCAATAATATCCTATTCAATAGAAAGAAAAAGCCCCCAGTAGATCCACTGTATAAATTTGGTAGATATTAGATGTGTGTGTGTGTGTGTGTGTAAATGAGAGTGA
>NC_041231.1:80295027-80360226 GCF_002837175.3 Physeter macrocephalus | reverse complement strand
GGTAGATATTAGATGTGTGTGTGTGTGTGTGTGTGTAAATGAGAGTGAGATAGAGACAGAGGGAAGAGATACTACAAAGGTTTAAATAAATAATAACAAAGTTCGTAAGGATATAAACAGTGGACATTCAAAGTTCTCCCAGTCTCCAACATTCTCTATCCTCTTTGCCCTATGAAGTCTTAATAGATTAGAAAACATGTTTGTAAATTATGACTGCAGTTACCTTGGTCAGTTTCATTTCCAGCACATGGCTGCTATGGATCCGACTGTCAAAATGAGCTACTTCTTTGGAGGAAGACTTAACCTTAGCAATGATCTTCACATAGGAGAACACGATCACAGCCGTTGGGAGCAAGAGGCAGAAGAAGAGGATGTTCAGGATGAAAATCTGGCCCCCTACTGAGGCCTGGGCCAACCACCAGTCCAGGGTGCACGAGGTTCCGAAGGGCTCAGGTGCGTAGTCCCCCAGACCTACCAAGGGCATGGTGGTCCAGAAGGAAGCATAGGCCCAGATGATGGCCAGGCAGATGTAGGCGTGCTTTCTTTTCAGCCAAACCCCTGGAGGTGGAAGAAGAGCATTACCAGGATGTAATCTACCCTCCACCCAGATACCTCCCTTCGATAGGTCAAATTCCACATCCAAAGAGTTAATCCATTGGATTCTGGGAGAAGTGGTCAGTAACCAAAGCCAGAGGGAGAGTAGGGTGGAGGGAAGAGAGTTCCAGAGCTTGGGCCCTTTTTCCAAGAGAATAAAACTGGAAGTGATTTCACAGGGAAGGCTTTCTCTAGGCATCTGGGAGCCTTGGGAGGGGGAAGTGACAAAAGCTGGGAAGAGGTGGCAGTAAAAAAGATGAGAGACGCTGAAGACAGTGGAAGATCTTGGGAAAACATCCGGAATGACCTTTGAGATCCTATCCAGGACAACTTGTATTCTACCAGAGGCCAACTGGTAGACTATAAAGATGGAGCCTAAAAAAGCATGTGTTAAGGGTTTATCTAAGGTAGAGTTCTTTGCGGGAGAAATGATAAGACACTGCCTGTATCTTTAAAATACGCTTCTGCCTAAAAGCTCGTGTGCCTCTCACCTAAGCACTCGTGGAGTGGGTGTTGGTGCCAGGGTCATGACTGTGTGGGGTGACGTTATGGGTGACCCCACTGGGTGAGAGCAGATTTTGAATCTTCCAATGTTATTAATACGACAGTCACATTCACACAGCCATAGATAGAGAAGTGGGGAATCTAGGTAGATCATATCATGTTCTGCAAAAGAAATTCTGTGAAAATATTTCCAGTAAAACAGCAAAAAAAAAAAATGAGCTCTGTGTCTCAGCACTAGTTTCCATTCGCCGAAAGAGAATTCCAAGAGGCAGAAACAGTGCAGTCATTTAAGAAAAGCTGTAAAGCGCTAGTGATCATTTGCAAAAGTTCACTACAACCACCTAAGACAGGTCAGCCTGATCTAGGGCTTTAGCCTGCAGGGGAGATGACCTCCATACCGGTTATTGCCTGAAACCCAAAGGGCCAGAGAAGTAACCCCTAACTGCCTTGCTTTTTGGTAGCAGAGAAGAAATATCAAAACATGCTTAATAAAAGCCAAACGATTTCTTCAGCACAGACTCAAGGCCTGGCTCTGTTTAGTGTCATGTGAGGTCTGGGAAATCAGAAGGGCTTAATCCTTCTCATTTCTAGTATTTGACCCTCTTCATGTAACCTTTCCAGACGTTAGTGTTCTTATCAGTAAAATGGAGAAAATAAAGATATACTGCTTACAGATTTTGATACGGGTGAAATGAACAATGCCAGGCCTCCTTTGCAAACTATGAAGAACTACACTAACACGAATATTTACTCCTGTGTTTGTCTTATTTGGCGCTAACAAGAAATATAACAGATTGTTTCCTTTGTCTCTATTTTTTCAAATATACGGTACCATAAAACGCAAATTTCACGGACCCACCAGATAGGAGTAACAATTACGTAGCCACAATATCTGTCAGCTTTCAGTTATCCATTATAATGGAGAAAACACTGGCACAAATAATTATATATATTTATAGGAATGTGCATAAGCATACGTAGAAGCATTTATGGTTAGGGTTACTTAGTGAGGTGTTTTATACTTACATTCGGTTATGGTGAAAGGCTGTCAAGTACAGGAGGGAGTAGATTAGTAGATTGGTTCTGTGATGCTCCAGCAGTCAGAACTAGGACCAATGGGTGGAGGTTACTGGGAGGCAGTTTTGTCTTAATATAAGGAATAACATTGTAACAACGAGAGCAGACCAATCAGAGAATGGGCTGCCTTGTGCAGTAGTAAGCTCCCCGTCACTGGTCACTGGAATTATTCAAGAAGAGGCCAAGTGGCTGTCTGTCAGGGATGCCTTAAAACAGTTTATCACATTACATGGGAAAAAGGTCTACATGTCCCCAAGCGACCTTCTAATTCCAGCATTCCAAGACACTGTGTGGAGTGTATAATTGTGTGACAAATCAAATGATGAAACTAGACTATCGAGAATCAACCTTAGAAGAAGCTGGAAAAAAATATATAGTTCCCATAGGAATTATGCCCTGCAATGATTCTGGGGATGGGAAGCCTCATCTCTTTAATTGACCCAAAGCCTAAAGTCAAGAGAATATTTAAAAAGCAGAGACATCGAGGTTTAGTATTCCTCAAATATTCCCAGGAAATTGAACTTTTGTTTTTTTGTCTGTAACATCTATATTTAAAATCTATTTTGATATGACCAAAAATAAGTTTATAGAAAAATATTGAATCTGAAATCATCCAGAATAGTTATAATTGTATTTTTTGTATTTTATTGGAATTTTTGATTCAAGCCATTTCTATTGCAAGTTTTAAGCTGTTTAGAAAAAGAGATGCAAATTTTTTTTAAAGGTGAGCCTGGATGGTGCAGACATTGGGCCATGACCCTACCCCTGCCCTGACCCCCTGCATGTTTTTTTTTTAAATTTAGGACTGTACACTTTTCAATTATAAAGAGAAATTCCACCCCATTGAGAGTGTCACATCAACTTGATCCTTCCCATTTCAGGCTCCAGGCCATAGTCTGTCCCCATGGTCACAACAATCAAGCTGATTGAGATTAACAAACAAAGCAGCGCAGTGGGAACCAATATTATTCCCTGGTTGCACCTGGTTCTCAGTATTAAATTTAAAGGGCCCAAATCCTTCTCTTTTGGGTTCAATAGATTTCCAGAGCCCCAAGAAGCCAAAGTACGAAAAGTTTATTTTTCACATGTAGAATCGTCTTATCGTTAAAGAAAAATCTTTAGCCTCTGAAAATTTGTTTATTGCTGGCTCACCCCTGACCAGCTCTCTTAGCTACTCGTCTTTCTACCTACCAAGACCACAAAAAGAGTGTTGGGCGGTATTTCTGTATGTATGTCCTTTCCTGCAGGCACGGCTCTCTAACCTGGAGGAGAATTCCTCTTCTCTGTAGTCATAGGAATCCTGAGTGCTAAAGGAGAACCAGAAACTTCTTTCCATATAATTATATTTACTACTTGGGGAACCAGCTAAACATCTTGGACCCAACATCCTTTCAATGTATAAAATGCATTCTTTTGCTTGTATGGCATAACACGGTAAAAGCTTACACACTTTATACAGAAAAATGATCCTTTTAGAAACCTACATTGACACAGGTTCAAATCTTTAAGCATAGGTTAGAACAAGATAAGCTATAAGTAGACATACTCCTGATCTCTGAGGTTATTCATAATCCTTATTACCTCTGGGTAAAACATGTACCGCTTTGACAATCCACCTAGATTTGACTCTCAGGGAATAGAAACCTTCCTACTTACCATACGATAAATAGCAGATTTTCAAGTACCGGTCCAGGCTGACAGCAGTCATGGTGATAAGACTTCCACAGCCGAAGAAAAATCCAGCCCATCCATACCAACGGCAGCCAATCCAGCCAAACACCCAGCGGTGACAGAAGCAAGAGATGATGGTGAACGGTTTGCCTACAACTAGAGTGGCAAGCAACTTGTCAAGGGAAGTTCCCTCCAGTTAAAATTTACCTCACCTACCTCAACTCGCTGTTGAGTTTTATCCCATGCAGACAACAGAGAGCTCTTTTCTGAAATGTTAGGTCCAGTGTGTTTACAGCCAGACCCAGATTTCTGGGATTTAAACTATTTATTCCTTCAGGCTTCATCAGTTCGTTTTGTTTGTTTGTTTTTTTACTTTCTAGAAAGTAATCTTCTACTTTAATTCATGCCCTGCACCCGCCTTATCCAGCTGTGCATTCAATCTTCCCCCTCTTTGAAGGAAATGGCTGAGGAAGCTTTCCAAAATCTGTATCTGATCCATCTATCAAAAGAGGGTTCCCCAACCTTAATGCATTAGAAGAACCAAGTAACTGACATTGGCAGCCTGCAGGTGCCAGCCTGCCCCACCCCTCCCAGGTGTGCCCCGTACCTGGTACACTGTTAGTTCAGTCAATTAACACATATTTATTGGGTGCTTTTCTAAGTTAGACACACATCGCCTCTAGTGGTCTACACAGCTGGTCTCATACTCTAACTGGCTAGACTGGGCACCCTCATATCAGAGCTTCCCAGTCCTATTGGGTCTATACCCCATTGTCAGTGAGGAAACCCAGTGTAAAAGAATTACTTCTTTGTTTAACAAATGAACTATTTAGTGCCCATTATGCAACAAGGTGCCAGAGGACAAAGTGGAGATTAAGATTAACAGATTCATTTTTAATAGACAGAGGGGGCAAAAGAAATAAATAATTTGTAATATAAGATACAATATGATGGAATGATGGGTCATGATGAGTTCCGGGAAGAAAAATGAAGCAGAAGAAGGAAATAGACAGAAATGGTTGTTTTATATCAGGAGATCAGAGAAGACCTCTCTGCGCATGTGATGTTTAGGTAGATGCTAAATTAGTGGTTGAGAACTCGAGCAAACATCTAGAGGGAAAATATTCTAGGCAGGGGAGACAGCAAACTCAGAGCTTGAATTGAGTGTCTGCTGGGTGGGTGCTAAAGACAGAGAAAAAGACAATTGAAAGTGACTCCGATGGAGCGAAATTTGTGTCTGTTGTGCCTGGGATCCATCAGCAAAAGGTATTTTAGGCTTCTTTCTGGAGTGGAGCTTTTGATGAACCTATGGGATGTCATCTAGAACCTTCGGGATGCCAAAGGGTTTTGATGGACCTCTTGGAAATGTCTCTCCCTCCTCCACTAGGTAGAATGGTTCTAAACCCAGCTGCACATTAAAATCACTGGAAGAGTTTTGTTTTGTTTTGCTTTGCTTTGCTTAATTTTAAATATCAGTGTCCAGAGCTCCAATCCCCAGATAATCTGATTTAATTTATCTGGATTTAATTTATCTGACTTCATTTATCTGGCTGGGCCATCACAATATATTGTTTTTAGCTCCCCAGGTGATTCTAATACATATACATGATTGAGAGCCATTGATATTTAAACAAATATTAGTTGTATAGATGAAATACATCTGGTCTCTAGGATGTGTTTCTTCAAGGTGCTTATAATGGAATTAGTGAATCAAGAAAAAAAATTTAAAAGACAAAAATTTTTAAGGTTTATTGGAAGGAAAAAATGTATTTAAGAGATAACCAGATGTTGCAGAAAATGATCTGAGTTGATCAGAGAAAACTCACCCATGGCAGAAAATGCTTTCTGGTGAATTACTCTAAAGATATATACAGAGTAATGAGGTGGTTTATGCAATTCTACAGCGGACTTACTTGGTTGAAAGCATTTTCAATGCATCTGACCAATTAAGGACATTTTTATTCAAGCCTAGTCTAATTCAGCCTTAAGCATCAGTCGGCTGTAAGCGAAGGACGTGACTGAAACGGCAGGTTTCATTCAATCATTTTACGTTCAGTACCAGCGAGAGAACCACTAGGGGGCAACATGGTGAGCTGACCGGAGAACCATCATTAATGTTGCGACACCGCCATCGCGTGGCCAAAACGAAAATGGCAGTCACTTTGCAGCCTCGCAAATTCTCTGAGGCGTATCGCGACTATTTTCACAGAAAGGGGCCGGATATGTCACTTTCCTCTTAATGTGCATGTGTATTTTCCAAAAGAGGTCATGATATTTCAGTCTGTCCATACTGAGTAAAGTCTTCCCAAATAACCAAGATCATCCAAACTCAGTGAGAGGGCAGCACATCCATTGCTGTGTAATAAACAGTGACTCAGTAAGTAGACACATCACCAAGACTTGTTTTCAGAGATTGGCAGTGGCAGAAAAATCCACTTATGAAGAGAGAAACAAATACCGGGAAACATTTTAGAAGGGATGCTTTGGATGAGACCCTGCTAAAAGATTTCCAGTGGAAAGATGAGTTGATATGTGCTATTCAAACTCAATTTCCCTAATTCTAGTAACTTAAAACCATATGCTATGTAGCAGAAAGTGGGGATCCAGAGGCATATTTGAGTGTATCTAGGCAACCCTGGAATTTTATAGATTAATGTAAAGGGAAGTGACTGACCCAAAATTGTTCATATTTGTAAAAATGAATTACAGTTAAAGAGAAATTTTATTCCAATTCCTCCTTGCTGGGTTACCAGAGAGGCCAAAGAAGCACGAAATAAACCAGTGGTTCAAAATTTTGGCCGCACAATAAATTTACCTGGAAATTCTAATTTTAAATAACCTGATGCCCAGGTAACATTCTCAACTAATTAAAAGCAAAATTTCTGGGTATGAAACCCAGCCGTGAGTTATTTTTGTTTTGTTTTTGTTTTTGTTTTTAAGTTCCCCAAGTGACTTTTTTGTGCAGCCAAGGTCAAGAACCACTGAACTAG
Organism: Physeter macrocephalus; assembly: GCF_002837175.3. NCBI lineage: Eukaryota > Metazoa > Chordata > Mammalia > Artiodactyla > Physeteridae > Physeter > Physeter macrocephalus. The sequence goes on along the minus strand of NC_041231.1, from coordinate 80,353,390 downwards.
AAGCTTCCTATATTTGCAGTCAGTCCCTAAGCCACACTTAAATATGTCATTACAAGGGCAACCCTTCCCCCTTCCTTGGCTCACCTTACTGACCCATCATTTATCCTTAAGACCTTACCCCCTTGATGTTTATTTTAACAGATTTCCCTAAGGGAGTGAGGGATGTAACAGAGCTCAAAACAGTGATCTAAATCCTGTCTGTTAAGTTTCTGTTTTCTGAATCATTTAGCCCACTATACTGTGAGGTATCCAAAGTTTCATGTATCATTTCAAATTGGATCCTCAACATCTAACATGCCCGGCACATGGAATGGACTCCATCTATGTTAAATGGATGATCTCTTTAGCCAAACAACACTCTGCTGACTTACCACAAACACTGTAAAGATGATCTGTGAAAGAAGGAGCAAAAGAAGCTGGCGGTAGGGTGATCTGTGAGCCAGTGAGGACTTTATAACAGGGCATTCAAACCCCCAAAGAAGAAATGGCTGCGTTACCTGAAATCCCCAGATCACAGATTGCTAAATTGATAGTCATTATTTCCGCAGGTTTCAGCTTCTTTTTTCGTCTAGAAGACATATAAAGGACATACCCATTTCCAAATGTGGACAGAATCCCTACAAGGAAAAATATAAATTTCCATCGTTAAAACTAGGATTTAGAGCTCACTCAGATATGAAACACTTCTCAATTTCAAAAAATGGACACCATAGATTTAGAGGGTAGCGAGAGGATTCTAAATAAAAATCTAAGTTAAGAAGATGAAATAAAAGGCATGAGTTGTGAGTGACAGGCGAGGGATGGTTTACCTCCAAAGGGATAGGAGTCAGGGATTGTCAAACGGCACTTACCCAGCAAAAGAACCACTAATTTCCCAGCGAAGCGCAGTAGGGTGTGGGAATCCCCATGGTCAGTTCTTGGACTAAATCCCCAGGACGGAGCATCTCCTCAGCCATTTTTAGAGTATTAGCTTTATAGAACTCCTCCCCTCTGATGAGAAGGGTTAACCCCTTGGCTATCGATAAATTCTGAAGACGAAGTGACCCAAACCAAATGAGGTGCTTTCACTCTTCTTGTGGACTCCTGAGGGGGGACCAGCATTCAGGAGAAGCAGAGGCCAGATTAGGCTGGCATGACCCCCTGCAAGGACAGGGTCATCTCCTGGAGACACATCCAGGACTTTTTTGCATCCTGAGGACATGGACGCTGGATATCTGCCACTGCTACTGGAGTCGGTATGAAGGGGAAGTGGGTGACAATTCATAACATGGACTCTCCCACTCCCACCAAAGGGAGAGAAAGTGGCCGTCAACCCACCAACCTACCAACAATGATATAAATGTGTTCCCACTTTTTGATATCCTTTTATTAATGACTGGCTTTGACATTACAATGATACTGTTCAAAAGTTCTTACAAACCCAGTTTAAATCCAAAAAGACCCAATCCCTACTGACTTTAGTTAAGAAAAGAATACACCTACTTCCATAGCTTAACATGTAGAGTAGATTTCTTCAGGAATTCTTGCTTCATAGTGTAGCTGTGTATAAATGAGAATCTGGTACAGCTGCCTTTAGTAGTAAGGAATAAGGAGAGTATTAACAGGAGAAACCCAGATTTTTCTATCTTAACTTCTACTTCTCCACCACAATTCATTTGGGGGGGCAAGGGGGAAAAAAATGTGTGTTTCCGCTGATGGTATGAAACCACCAGGCACTAACTGCATTGTGCTTTTAGGAAATTCTGAATCCCAGGAGTCAGTGCTGCCTCGTGGTCTATTAAAACCTCTTTAGCTTTCTTAAGACAGAGGAGGAAAAAAATAGAAGAGGTGGTGGAGATTCTAAACCAACTAAAATGAAACCCATGTCGCATTAAAGGAAACCAGCTAACAAGGCACACTGGGAAACTAAAATGTGAAAACATGGCTAGAAAAATTATAAACACATGCCTTCTACTTCGTGTCCAAAAAGATTAAAAAAAACAGTAATTATGCATATGCATTTGATACACAAAGCTCATTTAAACATCCTTTGTCTTTTTACTTCTCTTTTGAGAATATTGATTTTCTTATTTTTCCTTTCTTAAATTATCTTTACTAATGATTCATAAGGCTTCACCCAGTGCCCAAAGCTTATCAAAAAATAGTCAACTCTCTGCGAGCTGCATGTTGATTATTCCCACAGGCAATCTCCCGTAAGGGAGTATCAGGAGAATGCAGACTTATTTTTAATGAGAGTTAAAGGAAAAGAAAATTAAGAAGGTAAAAGCTAAAGTGAGGGGGACATTTTTGGATGACCAAAATCCTGACTCTTACTATGAATACAAAAAATTTAAATCTCATATATAGACTGTTAATGAACTACATATTTCTAGTAAAAGAGTAGAGGACGGAAATGGGTCTCTAGTTTATTTCTCCTCTATTCCAAACTCACATTATCTTTTCATCTTCCAGTTTCCCCTAAGACTTGTAGTATTTAACAAAGCTCACCAAGAATGTCATTCCACTCAGGTTCCTTAAAAGGAATCTGGGCACATCCCCAGGAGGGAGGGAACCAGACACAGCACCAAGCCCAAGACTGGGTCGAGGATGAGTCCAGCCCCCACCAGCTGACCCTGGCCTCATCCTGAACGAACGACTGCTCTGGAACCTACGTTTGGCTCCACCCGCGACTCCCTGAGTGACCTGAGGCTCCCTTTGTTCCGGGACTCTTTTCGGACCCCTTTATCTGGTGCCTCTTCAGCACTCCCATTTGAATATGATTGTAGATTTTCCTTCCACCCCTTAATCGTCCTCCCTATTTTGGGTCATCTGGAGAAATCTGTCAGGTTACAGATGCTACTTTGTATTTCATTCCTTGCAATTGATTGCGACAAATTTAATTTATAAGATGTCTATTTTTCTGTCTTTTCTGATCATTGAAAGTACTTACTTATGTTTAATAAAAATGCAATGTGGATTTTACTACCAGGTAGTCCCTGTGCGGGGAGAGAGTAGTTTGCCCATTTTGTTCACTTCTGTATTCCCAGCAACTTAAACAGTGGCAAAGGATAGGCACTCCATATATATTTGAGTCTGAAAGGACATGGAGGTCCATTGATAAGAAACAGAATTTAAATCAGTACCATAATAACTAATAACAAAGCCAAGGACCCAGGGAATCCCTTTGCAGTGGAATTTCTGATTCAATTTCATCGATTCCTTTTGCCTCAAGCACTGACCATAGAGGGGTCTCCAGACTTTTCTAATGAGTTTGGCTAATTTCAGGAAGTTAAATGAAAGTCTTAGCCAGTAATAAGTAGATGAGAAAGAGAGAGAGAGAGAAGGAGGGGGAGAGAAGGAGAGAGAGAAAGCTTGACCCAACAACTGAAAAGATTAAAGGCAGACACACCTAAAGACATAACCCACCTGCACACTGGTTACCCAAATTTAAAACAACGATTTTAAATGTAAGAAAAGTATTGTGGTTGAATCTAATTACCTAGACTAGTGCTGTCCGATAGAAATATAATGGAAACCAGAAATGTGAGCCACATATGTATTTAAATTTTTTCTGGTCGTCATACTAAACAAAGTAAAAATATTACAAAATTAATTTTGAGAATATATTTATTTAACCTAATAGGCCCAAAATGTTATAGGTTAGACATGTAGTCGATTGTTTAAAATTATTAATGAGCTATTTTACATTATTTTTTCTGGTCCTATGTTTTCAGTATCTGGTGTCTATTTATACTACAGCACATCTCAATTTGGAAAAGTCACAGTTCAAGGACTCAGGAGCCACACGTGGCCACCACATTGGATACCAGAGTCTGGAAGCAGATGCACCATGTTGTGGATCAGGCACGAAAACTTTTGACCCTGAACTGACTTCCATTTATTATTCATACATTTTTTTCAACTCTCATCAAAATCACTTAGTGATGCTATCATGGTGGGACTTGACTTTAGGTGAAGTAAACACAGTGAATCCATCCTGACTACAGCATTGGGACAGAGTTCTCTCCATTGTGAAAAGCAGAGGCTAAACAAGATGAGTTCTAAGGTCCATTCTGAGACTATACTCTTATCCTTATATCAAAAGTATTTGTCAAAAAGTAAAAATATTCTATTTAAATAAGAGCTCATTATCATTAATTTTGTCATTCGGTAGACTAGCCTACTATCAAAGCAACCAAAATGAAATATAGTCTCAAGATAAATTATTTTGCTGTAAAAGTTCTTTGGATTATCGAGGGAATATTTATCCCTAATAATAAAGATAATAGAATCATTTCTATGAAATAGGTATGAACTCTGATGCCACCCCTTCTTCCTGCTTCCTCCCCGCTGTCGATCTCAAAATATCCACTTAAGTGTTGGAATCTTTGTGCGAAATTAACATAGCAGCCCATGAATTTTCTAGATGCAGGCTTTGCACTGAAAAGGCAAGGAAACTTACCAATGATTATTAAGTAAAAGCCAGCCACTAAATCCGCTTCCCAGGAAAGTTTGGAAGCAAAGGGATCCCCCTCCCGAAGGTAGTACGGCAGGCGCTCATCCAGGGCCGGAGCCGTGTGGTTCAAAGCCATGCCCTCCTCCAGCGCCAGGGTCTGAAAGGCAGATACGTGGAGGTCACAGCAGAACTGAAGAAGCCAGCCCCACCCATCTCATAACCACGCCCCCCGCTTTAAAATGAAAAGCACGTTCCCAGAGTCATGCTTGAGTCTCTAATTAATAACTGGTGAACACTTGAACGTTTTTCTTCCATGATCCAAATATGTCAATATTCAATTCTTCAGTGTGTAGATTAGCCAAGCCTATGTTATCTCATTTCTTTTTTTTTTTTTTTGGCCACGCTGGATCTTAGCCCCCCGACCGATCAAACCTGTGCCCCCTGCAGCGGAAGCATCTAGTCTTAACCACTGGACAGTCAAGGATGTCCTTTATCTCATTTTTTTATCATGGCACCCCCTTCGTGCCGCCTCACACCTCCCTTGGGTGAATAACAGGTTGAAAGCCAAACCCCACCCATTTTCCTGCTCCTCGCAATTTTTGTAAAGGTCTGAGCTAAGAGAAGATGTATGGAGATAAATACATTGATGAGAGATTTCATCAATATTTTAAAAATATTACAAATGTATAAAATATTTTTAATTTGCCAGAATATGGTGTTTTTTTAAATTATGCAAATTGCCCAGAAGAGCATCTCTGTCAGTTATATGTCCAGTGAGCTTCAGAGTTTTTCTAAAAGAAAAAATAGTCATTAGTTATTAGAGCATTGAGTACAAAGGAACATATAATCTTCACTAAATGAAGTTAAGAACTAGGAGATTGTTAAGAATATCTTGAAATGTTGGGCCATTTAGAAATGAGCTCCTTCTTGGATGTAACTCACAAGGCTCATCCACAGGCCGATTTGGGTTTCAAGTTTCTTAAAGCAGAAAGCAACTCCATTATTTCTCACCACCCCTCTTCAAATCCATTCTCTAAATCTATTGTTTGCTGTAGAAATACTGCATAACAGTACAAATGCTTCTTTGAAGAGTCTAATATTTCAGGGAAGGTGCCAGAGGGTTGCAAGAGAAGCATCCCATCTAAAAGTGGAGCATAAAATAAATGACTGCTCGAGATCCCCCCTGGATCTATGATTCTACACAAACATATCAAATAAACCTTTTGGAGGAAATTATATGTGATTAGTCACGTTATTCATGTTAGCATAATCCTTCAAGCAATAAATTATACTCTAGTGCCCTCACATTTGCTAGTTAATGATCTTTTTGACCATGAATAATGCTTCTTAAAACTGTTCTCTGAACAGCTTATCATAGAAAAATCTAAAAACATCCCCACTCCTCATCACCCATAAAAGTTTTAAGTATTTTTTGAGTTACGAGGATTCACCTGAAAAGAATTTTTCTATGATTTCACCATAAAAATTAAGAGGTAACTTGAGGTATAGCCAGACCCAAGTCCTCCTGTCTAAATTGAATGGACTTTCAAATGGCTATTTAGCAGATATGGAAAAGAGAATGGTAAAGCATCACCTCCTAAGATGAAATAAACACGGTCAGTTCGTATCAAGGATGACAGTCTAATTCTGTTCAACTTTATCCAGTCTTAGAATTATCTTCAAAAAATGTAAGGCAACAAATTTTCTCTCTGACCTGCTAAATTGTCACTGGTTTAGGGCAGGAGTTAGCAAAAAGCATGGGCATTGTAAATAGATAATTTCTTATACAAAGTGTCTGAAAGTGTTCTGCCCCAAAAGAGCTTCCCCACTGGGCTTCTCTGGCCTCTGAAACTTTAGCCATTTTTTGCCTGAAGGCTTTATCACCCCCAAATTTATTTCTAGGTATATATTATCTGAGAACATAAGATGTGAATCTGTCAGCACCCATGAAAACTTTCACATTGAGGAGTTTATGAAATGAGTTACTTTGTACCCAGCAGCAGCCAGTGGAGCTGAAAATAGTGGGATACAGGTCACATCAATTACAACACAGAGGAGGAGGGTGGAAACATTGTAACCCATGGGGATCCTTGAAAGAAGCTGAAAGGCCATGAAATATCCAGAAAGTTAACAAAGAAGCACCCAAGAGCTAGGGAAAGGTGGTGAAAAGAAAGAAGAACAGCAATTGAATTGAAATTGAAAACATTCAACCTCTAGAGGTAAAATTTCTTAGCATTAAGCCTGATACAAGGTAAGCAAGGAAATTTTTAAAATTTCACAAGTCCGATGGATGGCTTATCTAGGTCTTTGTCAACTGGGTTGACAACTTTGTCAAGTTGGCCCATTTTTACTACCGTCTTCAAGGTTACCCACAATAAACCTAGAAGAGAAAGTGTCTGTGGTTAGACTCACTTTGACATCAACTCCAGAAATCTGTGCCCCTCGCTAAGCTGGAGTTTTATGGGGAGAGGCCAACAACTCAGGACCAAACTTCCTTGCACCTCAACTCCGAAGACCAGCCAGCCAAGGCCCATCATCGTGAGCAGCAAGACCATTACTAAACACCAGGGGGTGGAGTTTTCTTTGTCTTCTTTGTTCTAGTCTCTCTCCTGTCCTCTTCAACCTCTGGCTCTGCCTTTCCCGTTGGAGAACCATGGAACCTCACCCTATCACCCCCACCCCATCCTTTCCTGTCAAATTCTTCTCTAAAAAATGGAGTTGATACATTTTGTTGACATAGGAGGATGTTCACAATATATTGGTGGGAAAAAACTATCAAAGGGTTAGGAAACATTTTTTAAGAGAAAAAAAATGTGTAGAGAAATATATAGAAAGATTTATGTCAAGGGGTTAAAATTTTTCATTATAAATCGTGATAGTCTAGTTATTATGTATAGTGATGTTAAGAGTTATTTTTTCTTTACTTTTTATTTGGGGGCACTTGGTGATATATCCATTTTCTAATTATGTAGCAAGGGTATATTACTTTTATAATATTTATCATCTGTATTTTAATAAAGCAGTCGTTACAGATTATTTATAACATTCGTGAAAATTTTACACCCATCCAATTCATTCATTTGTATAAGTATTTACAGACTACAAGTTATGTGGCAGACCTCTGCTGAGTTCCTGAGTTCCTTCCCTTGGGGCTTTGCCACTAATGGGGTGCCTCACAGGAGCTGAGTTAGGAGATTTTTCTGCAAAAGACTCTACTCATAGCCGTGAAATCTCACCACACATGGAGCAGGTCACATCTGTGGCCCGGATCGTGCACCAAGCACTGCCTTGGATGTGTGTCAGACACACGTCGGGGACCCAGGTGACACCTTGGGAATTTTCTCCCCCATTCTTGAGTCTCTTCCTGCTCACTGAGTGTTGCGTAAATTCAAAAAGCATAAACCGTGCTCTTCATGACGATGTTTTACTGTGTCAGCAGCTGCCGGGGCTTAATGTGGATCAAGCGGTAATAATACTCATACTAATATGTTGTAAAACAGATCTGTATCCTAGTGAAGCGATTTGGATGATTTTGGCATATATAAGGATATACTATTTTTCTTTTATACATAAAAATGGAAGCTGCAAGAGTTTCAACAAAGTGGCAATCAAGAAAAAAAAATAATTTGGGAGCCCAAATACCCGCGATCCAGGTCTCCAGAGAGGTAACCTTTATCTGTTAGTTAGCGCTAATGAGATCCTTGCCTTCTCTACAGGGGAAATGTTCACAGCCACAAAGAAAACTAGTGCTCAGCTGAGGTTGGCTGTCAAACAGAAATGCGCATTAACACCCTTCAGGTTTTTCCTCTGTGGTTCAATATGATGCTAGAGAAGAAAATAAAAGTCATTTTTTTTGACCCACTTAACAAGACAGGAAACATGGGGAGGAAGAGAGGGCTGGAAGAAAAGAGAGGAAGTGAAGGAGGGAAAAAAGAAGGAAAGAATATTTTCTGCTGCAGAACCAAGCCAGCAAGAGAGCAATCAATTCAACTCGGTAGCTTCTAAGCCATGTAAAAAGGGGCTGAACTGTCTGTTGAGAATAATAACCTTCGAGTCAATTTATTCCTAAACCATTCTGCTTGAAGCAAATTGACAAGTCTAAGGCGTTGGGAGGATTGTAAGCAAGAGAGGTCTGCTTTAATATTGTCTTAAATCGTTCGTGATCATTTTTTTAAGTGTCAACTGTCACGTAACTCCTATTTCAACCATCTCTCCTTTTCTGAACTTCTGAGTAATGAGTTTCAAATTAATTTATCCCACATTCTCTCCAAACCACTTTTCCTAGGCAAAAATGATGAGGGACAAATTTCATATAATAATTACTATTTTAATTCCCAGCCCTCAGTACTTCTCACTCCTAGAACAAGGGCCCGAGCACTCCCCCCAATTTACCTACCAGACAATACTGCCCACCTCTGGCATGAGGTGCCTTTTCCTCTTTCTCTCCCAGGGGTCTTCCTGTACCATATACCTTAGGATCCTTTCCTAAGGAAGCAATCAAATAGCCCAAACCTCTGCAGATCATCAAGGTAGCACCTAGCCTAGAGATTGTCTCAAGAACATATGGGAAAATGCAAACCCCAGAGATGATGCTGGAACCTCAGGATCCCTAACAGCATCATGAAAGAACACCAGACCCGCAAACCCTTCTCAAGTTGGAAATATTTTTGTCTGCAACCTCACGGTCGACATTTCATTTTCTCCCCCTGCCCTCAAATTCGAGTGTAAAAAGAAACCTGGGCAAAATAAAATAACTTTGAAAAAAGAGTACGAAATCCCCTACTTCCTTCCCCAATTCACTTCCTGCGGGGTCTGAGCTCCTCCATCTCTTCAGATCCGATCGTGTTAGCTGTGATTCCTAGTTATGAAGTTGCCCTCAGTAATAATAATGGCCAACATGAAGCACATGCAGAATCTTCAACAACTGAGTCTATTCGTTCCTTTGAGAAGGAATAAACCATACCACATGAGGTTTTAAAAAAAACTGGGAGGAACAAACCGGCTAGACACACAGTTACTTTGGCAGGAAACTCATACTTCAGACAGATCCAAAACTGCAATTGTACAGCCTCTCATTGTTCTACTGCTGGGTGCCTTCTTGTTTTATTCCTGATCTGAAATTCTGTTTCTGCCATGCCTTTTAAGCATAAGTTGATAAGCATTAGTTGATAGATTTCACCCTAAACTCAACAGGAGGAAAACAAATCCAATTTGCTTCATCAGTTACACAGTGGCATTCAGAATAAAAATTCAGACAGAATCTTCAGAAAAATTCAGCTCTAACTTGCTCCTAATTCTCACAATCACACAGAAGAGAGGGAAGTCCCCTAAAAGTGAATTAAGAACTGCTGTCTCTGTGCCCCATGAATCATGCCTTGGCAATCGTCATCATACCCTTTAACTGACCATGCAACTCAAAGTTCTACTTTCCCGACAATCATCTTAGAATTGGTTGTTTCTTTGTTATTTGGTCCCCTTATTAAAACTCACCAATTTAAGGACCTGCCAGAAAGAAATGTCTTTCCCTGGGCTTCTCAGGCTGGGTTTGCTCAGATCTTTCGATGCCCTCCTGTTGGCTCTTCCCAAAGCAACACTAGTTACTCTGTACTTCAGCTGATTTTAAACAGTACCAAGTGAAAGGTGTTCATTTTCTAGACTTTCCTGCTCTCTCCACCCCTCTGCTGAAAGGACCAATCATATCCTTGGAAAAAATAACCTCATCTTATTGAATTATTGAGAAGAGATGCAATTTTTGGAAGCTTAACTTATTGCTGATTAAAAACCCAGCAGCACCTACTGGGCCCTGATATTGATCAGAAACTAGAATATGGTACTTTAAGATACCATATGCTTGCTTTTTTTTTTTTTTCCAGATTTTTACGTCTCAGATTACTCTTTATGATCGAGAATTAAATCCTAAAGCTTTTTATTAATTGTTTATCTTCTTAGGCTTTTTTAAAAAATCAAAACATACTCTCTTCAGTTACCTAACATAACTGCCTGAGAGCACAAAAATAGAAAAAGAGAAGCTCACACGTAATTTTTAAAGCATAAACGTTAACATTTTGTCCTGACCTGGTTTACAGTTCTGAAGATTTATCAGAATTGAAAGTGAGGTTCTTGCTCTTTGGCATTAAGCATCCACAGGATCTAACATCTAGCATTGATTGGATACTCTTCCCATAACTGGCACTGTGTTTAACGTTACACATGCGTTGCTCCATTAAAACCCTATGACAATAATGCTACAAAATAGGTTGTTGTTATTATCACCATTTGTCAATAAGAATACTGAGATTTAGAGAAATTCAGCAGCTCACATGATGTTACACTACTTAGCTCCTAGTAGAATGTCATTAAAATCTTGTGGACTAAATCAATGAACAAGCCCTTAACCCACACATAACACTATTTCAAATGTGTTTTCATGGACAAAAGGGGGAAATTGCATTTATTTTAGAGAAGAAAAAAAGGCATGTGTCAATAAACACAGTCATTTCAGACAAGCCTCCTGAAAGATAAGATTATTTCAGATCACCGCCAAAAGAAATATTCCCAGATTTTCCAATATAATCTCGATTTAAAATATTCTATCCTATCAACACTTTAACTGTACTTTTCCAATCAAATAATACCATTTTGTAAATTTCAGATTTATTGAGGTATAATTGACGTACAAAATTTTAAGATATTTAAAGTGTACATCATGGTTATTTGATAAACATATACATTGTTAAAGATTCCCTTCCACTGAGTTAATTAACACATTCATCACCTCACATATTTATCTTTTTTTTTTTTTGGTGAGAACATTTAAGTTCTACTCTCTTAGCAAATTTCAATTATACAATACAATGTTAAGTTTCAATTACAGTCACCATGTTATACATTAGATCCTCAGACCTTATTCATCTTATAGCTGAAAGTTTGTACCCTTTTACCAACCTCTCCCTATTTCTCCCAACTTCCAGCCCTGGCAAACTCTTCTCTACTCTCTGTTTCTATGAGTCTGACTTTTTTTTCTTTAATATTCCACATATAAGTGATACCATGCAGTATTTGTCTTTGTCTGGCTTATTTCACTTAGCAGAATGCCCTCAAGGTCCATCCATGTTGTCACAAAAGGACTTCCTTCTTTCTCATGGCCAAATAACATTCTATTGTACACACATACACATCTTTTTTATCCATTCATCTTTTGAGGGATACTTAGGTTGTTTCCGTCTCTTGGCTATTGATATGATCTCATTTTTGAAAATCTTCTCACCATAAATCATGCCCCAATTCATCTCCCATCACCCACTTACCCTCCCTCTGGAGATCAGATACCTTGTTTTTCAAAGCCTGGATTTGGAGCACAAATTTGTCTTTCCTGGAGGTGTGTGATTTATTTTTTAAAAATTAAAAATCATTATGTCTTTCCAAAGAAAGATGTTGAAATGAGAAAAGTAATGAAAAGATGCTTAAATGGAGGGAGGGGAGGAAGAGTACAAAGAACATTGACTTTTAAAATTTGCATGTGGATTCTCTACTAATGCCAGACCATGCCCTGTGCAGAGATTCATGCTTGCCACAAAATGAAATCTCTGAGTGCAGGTTCATAGACCCAAGTTCCAGGATATGAAAAGATAACTAATGGCCACAGAAATTCAGAGTTAAGTGTCCAAAGAGAGGCTCAAATGCTGGAATTCCAAGAAGGAAGACACCAATGGTTTGGAAGAGGACAACATCATCTATGCAATATAATAGTGTCCATAGGACCATATGGGTAATATTATTTATTTCTTAAAACAAAGAATATCAGTTTTTCCACCATGAACCAGCAAATCTACTGGGTTCTGGGAATAACAGTAAAATGACAAAGTTTGATCCTTCCTTCATGGAGTTTCCATTTTAATGGAGGTGCAAGGTCACGACACAAAATTTATTTAGTTACTATTGAGATAAGTGCTTATCCAATAAGCATGAATAGGAATTACATATGTCTTCAAACTCGTGCAGTGGGAAATCCCTGTTTTAGAGGTGGGCCAAGGGAAGAGAGAGAATGTGCCTGGATAAGGGTACTGAGGTAGGTAAAAGCATCAAACCCAAGGCAAGCTGTCTTTTATCAGATCCAGGACCTAACCTCTGCTGAGGCCCCTGGTATCCAACCCATGACAAGAACCTGTGATGTGTACATCACGCACATCTCAGGGTCTCAGCAAAAAGGATCTCAATACCACCACCAGGAAAATAGTAGTTCCCAGAATCTGGTCCATTGAACTGTGTTCCCTGTTACATATTCCCAAATAATCTTGAACTTCTCCTTCATAAAGCTCCTTTTCTAATGTGTGTCTCTTCTGCCTGACAGACAAATTCATGACAACAGGAACTACATCTCTTGGTCACCAACGGTGTCCCCGGGGCCAAGCGCAGCATAGGAAGCTCACTCAGTAGGCACTCAGTAAACATTTGTTGAATGAATCAACCAGTGAAGAGGGGGGCGTTCCGTGTTAGAACTGGAGCCAAGAGGCAAAGAGTTGGGAAGACACGGTGGAGATCCTACACAGCAAGCCTGGATGGTGTTGACTGTTCCCTTGTGAAAAAAAGAAAGAGTAGGAATTTGAGTTGTCTTTTATCCCTTCTTTCTTGCTTCTAAATTCTTCTGATTATTACTCATGGTGCTATTTTTCTGATCCTTCAATACAACTTTTTAGTTAAAAGCTCTTGGGCCCTACATTTTGACAAAGGAAGATTTTCTCATTCATTTATTTGTCCTTAATCTTCTTCGTTTGTCATTTTGACTTAACACCAATAATACTCAAGCAGATGGTTGTAAGTTAATGCTGCTTCCCTGGGATTTAACCTATAAACTTGGGCATTAGGAAAGATGCAAGCTTATTCCTCCTTTTATATAAGGGAAGCAATCACTGTAAAAATCCATCTCAGTGAATGTTTTTTCCACACAGGAAGCAAAAAACCTATGCATCAACTTAATCCAACTTGTCAGTTGAGCTATAACGAATAATGTATCTAGCAGCCTTTTTTCCAGAGTATTAGCCTCTATTCAGCTCCCTGGGTCCATGCTTTGGAAGAACTGCTTTCATTTTAGCTGAGAACAAACTCTAATTTAAGTCATCTTAAGATATGTACAATTATTATTTTGAATATCCCTGCCCCATAACAAATCAACTAGTGCAACATTTAAGCTCTATTACAGTTAACTGCTTTTTTTTTTTCCCTTATTCCCTCCTCAGGGGCTTTCTCCTTTCTCTGGCTAGAAGGTTCATATTATGGGTATCTTCAAGGATTTCCCTCTCGCTTCCTTCATACACTACCCCAATGACATCTTTACAGTGTGTCCTCCCTGACCACCCAATATAAAACTGTCCAGCTTTCTGCCTTGAGAGAGTTGCAAGCTGTAACTCAGGGAGGAAGAATCCAGACTCTCTGAGTTAAAGAGATGGAATGGGGAGGAAAAAAAGAAGGAAAATATCATCTCTAATGAAGCGATAAATCAACCAGTTGAAACTGACCCAGACCTGACCCAGATGTTAGAATTAACAAACTAGGACATGAAAACAGTTATTATTATAATTGTCTTCTATATGTATGTTCAAAAGTTAACTAGAGAAATGGAAAATATAAAAATGTCCCTAAAGATGAAAACTACAATGTCTGAGATAAAAAAAAAAAAATACTCTGGTTGGTAGTATTAGATCAGAAAAGACTGGTGAATTTGAAGAAAAAGCAATAGAAACTCAAAAATGAAACATACAGAAAAAACAGAATTTTATATATATAAGTTTTTTCTTATTATTTAAATCTTATTATTTAAATGTAGTATGGGATGTATAGTATAAGCAAAAGTAAAGCGAATGAACACATCACAAAGATCAGGAGTGAAGAAAAAAGAGTATACTATTATGTGGTTCTTATGCTATATGCAGCATATCTATCACTTGAAGGTAGATTGTGATCAGTTAAAGATGTGTATAATAATTCCTAAGGCAACCACTAAAATAACAAAACAAAGAGTTGTAGCTAATAAGCCAACAAAGGAAATAAGATGGTATCATAAAAGTAAAATGGGAAGGAGGAGCAAAGATTAGATGGTGTCTTCGTCAGAGTTCTCCAGAGAAACAGAACCAATAGGGTGTGTGTGTGTGTGTGTGTGTGTGTAGAGAGAGAGAGAGAGATTTATTAGAAGAAACTGACACATATGACTATGGAGGTTAATAAGTCCAGCAATTTCACTTCTCGGTATTTTGCCAAAGAAAACAAAAATACTAATTTGAAAAGATATATGCACCCCTATGTTCATTGCAGCATTATTTACAATAGGCAAGATATGGAAGTATCCTCAGTGTCCATCGATAGAAGAATGGGTCAAGAAGATGTGATAGATAGATAGATAGATAGATATAAAATGTTATTCAGCCATAAAAAATGAATGAAATCTTGTCACTTGAAACAATGTGGATGAACCTAGAGGATATTATGCTAAGTGAAATAAGTCAGACAGAGAAAGACAAATACTGTATGATTTTATTTATATGTGGAATCTAAAAATACAACAAACTAACAAAACGTAACCAGAGTCACAGATACAGAGAATAAACGGGTAGTTGTCAGAGGGGAGGGAGTGGGAGATGAATGAAACAGATGAAGGAGAATAAGAGGTACCAACTTCCAGTTACAAAATAAATGAGTCATGGGATGAAATGTACAATGTGGGGAACATAGTCAATAACTATGTAACATCTTAGTATGGTGATAGATGACAACCAGACTTATGGTGATAAATGTATAGAAATATATAGAAATATCCAATCACTATGAAATATATAGAAATATCAAATCACTATGCTAGAAATAGCAATATATAGAGATATCAGATATTAAAATATATAGAAATATCAAATCACTATGTGTGTAACAGGAATTCACACAGTGTTGTAGGTCAATTACACTTCAAAAACAAGCAAACAAACAAACTTACAGAAAAGGAGATCAGATTTGAAGTTACCAGAGGCAGGGGGTAAGGGAGGAGGGAATTAGATGAAGGTAGTAAACAGGTACAAACATCCAGTTATAAGATAAATAAGAAATAGGGATGCAACGTACAACATGATTAATATAATTAACACTGCTGTATGTTAAACATGAAAGTTGTTAAGAAAGTAAATCCTAAGAGTTCTCATCACAAAGAGAAATTCACAAAGAAAAATCTTTTTCCCTTTTATTTTGTATCTATATGATGATGGATGTTCACTAAACTTAGTGTGGTCATAATTTCATGCTGTATGTAAGTCAAATCATTATGCTGTACACCTTACACTTACACAGTGCTGTATGCCAATTATAACCCAATAAAACTGGAACAAAAAAAGAAGTTCTAAGATCTGCAGTAGACAAGCTAGAAACCCTGAGGATTAGTTGGTATAGTTCCAGTGTGAGTCTGAATGCCTAAGAACTGGGAACAATTGATGTTAAGTTCCAGTCCAAGCCCAAAGGCAGGAGAAGGCCAGTCTCAAATCAATGACCTCAGATTCCATCTTAAAAACCAAGAATGAAAAGAGAGCAAATGTAAACAGAAGAAAGGAAATAATAAAGATAAAAATGAGAATCAATGAAATCGAAAACAGAAAATGAGAATGATTTAATAGAACAGTTGATGGCCATTAAAATATTTCCTGAAAGAACAGTCCATGATTTTGCCTCAGTGAATGATTAAGCAATGGGAGTATATTTATAATTCTGTGGGTTTAGATCAGTGATTTGAAATTTTAACTGTACATTAGAATTACTTCTCGAGCTTGTTAAAATGCACGTGTCTGGGTCTCACTGGAGAGTCTGGTTCAGGTCTTGTTATGCATATTTAAAAGCCCTCTGGTGACTCTGATGGACATACCTCCACGCTTAAGAGCTCTTGACTTATGACATATGATATGAGACTCTGTTTGTCCTTGATTTATTTTCATATTGATATGAAGAGGTAATGACACAGAGTTCTCCTAAAGTAAAGCATTCCTCAGAAGTGAATGTGTGTGTGCGGTGACAAAACATCAGGAGAATGGGAAATGGGAGAAGCCCTAGATCATTCCCTTCCACATCACAACATACCCCCCAACCATAGTGCAAGATGCCATCCCTGACAGCTCAACATGGCAGCCTGATGTCCTCCAGGTAATTGCTCCAAACAAGATCAAATATAAAACACAACTAAACATGAAAGCAGCTACCTGCATCATAAAACATCAGCAAGGGTATATAGGTTCTAAAATAATGAGAAAAGGACAAATTTGTCATCAAGAGAAAGATTATCATCAAGAGAAAGATTAAACAGTAATCCATGGGGAAATTTATTTCTACCTAAAGGAAATTTTGTTCACCTGATGACTAAGATGATAGTTAAAAAATAATGGTGATGACGGTAATAATAATAATTCCTACCATTTATTGAGTGGTTTCTATATGCCAACCTATACTTATGTGTGTGTGTGAGTGTGTGTGTGTGTGTGTGTGTGTGTAGAAGGAGGGAAAGACTGAATTTGCCTAACAGTGGTGATTACCTTGTAAGTCTGTGTAAGTAAACAGTCCCAAAAGCTAAGTTTACAAGAATTTTTGATCCTAGATCAACAAATCAATCATGCCAATCACAACAATATTTTAGGTTATTAAAAGTTATTATCCCCTGTTTGAACCCCTTAACATTTCGTGAACTATCCTGGCTTGTCAGTTGAAGACCCAAATGTGGGGAGCGGTGTTTATATCTTCTGTCCAGCAATCCCCAAGACGAGCTTCCAAAAGCACTGAAAGAAAGTGAAGTAAAAGTTGCTGGCACATAAATAAGCTGCCGGTCTTCACTCTGCAAATCTTCTTGCCCGAATGAGGCAGTGAGGAAGACAGCGAGCCAAACCAGCTGACCTTTTTCTGGGCACACTCCTAAGTGCTAATGCAAGTCCCTGGTAAGTGAGTAAATGCTGAATGTTGTGATTAAATGAAGCATGAAGCATGTTGAAAAGGAGCTGTGTGGGTGTCTGTTTGGAAGGGAATTTATAAAAGTTCTCATCAAATTGGCTCTCTGAAGATTTACAGGGAGCAAAGTGGAGAAATACTTTCTTCCCTTCACAGAGTTTCAAAGAAGAAAAAAAGTATAAGAGACAGAGGAAATGATCTTTTAAGACATAGTTATTTTAGCACCAACTGAAATTTCCATGTAGACATAATTTGAGAACCCCTCAGGTGACACTTTCATGCAATGAAAAAGTACTATGATAGAATTTTTAAAATTTATTAACCCTCAAAGTTTATTTTAACAGCAAACAAAATTCTCCCAATCTCTCTCATGTCAATTAGAGGCATAAATAGGACAGCTTGTCAGCTAGTAGCGGTGGGTATCAAGAACCTCTGCGTAATGATATTTGAACAATAGATTTCATTTACAAATTTTATATAAACTGTTATTGCTGTTCATTACACATTTTCAATCCCATGCAGTTTATGCAAACATTTTTTGCTTATTCCTGTTTCCTAGTTATATTCTTTATATTGACTGCAATCATGTAATAATGTATATCATGAATAATAAAAATAGAAAACAGGAATAATCAAGAAAAGTCTCTAAGCACATACATATAGATGTGGGTGTGTGCATCACAGAATTTATTTGATCAGATTCACATATCTATTTACTCTTACTTTAGACACAATTCTAACAAGCCTAGTGACTTGGCTTCCCTGACTACAGGGTGTTGAAAAGAAGAGATTAAAAGTGCAGAGGTAGTGGGAGTTCCCTGGCAGTCCAGTGGTTAGGACTTGGCACATTCACTGCCGTGGCCTGGGTTGGGGAACTAAGATCTCCGCGAGCCACGTGGCGTGACCAAAAAAAAAACCCCCCAAAACCCCCAAAACAGATATCAACCACAGCAGGCTTCCTGTGTACATAGTTAAAAAAAAATTACAGAGGTAGCATAATTTCCTCAAAGTTCATACATGTTGTAACATAAGACAGGATTTCCTTCTTTTTTAAGGTTGAATAATATCCCCCTGTATGTATATACCACGTTCTCTTTATTCTTTCATCCACTAATGGGCATTTAGGTTGTTTCCACCTCTTGGTTGTTGTGAATAATGCTGCAATAAACATGGGAGTGCAAATACCTCTTTGAGATCCTACTGTAAATTCTTTTGGATAAATACTAAAAAGTGGGATTGCTGGATAATATAGTTTTAAGAACAAATACGGCGTGATCACTCATATGAGGATCTAAAGTAGTCAAACTCAAAAAAGCAGAAAGTACAATGGTGGTTGCCAGGGGCTGGGGGAGGGGAAAGTGAGAAGTTGCTGTTCAATGGATATAGACTGTCGATCATGCGAGGTGAAAGCTCTAGAGATTTTCTGTACAACAATGCACATAGTTAACAATACTGCACTGTACACTTAAAATATTGTTAAGAGGGTAATCTCATGTTATGTGTTTTTTACCACAATAAAAAAGTACGGAGGAAAGCTAGAGATGCCAGGGATAAAAGCAAGAAGTGATTGCGAGAGCCACTTGGGAAGACAGCTTGGCAGTTTCTTACAAAACTAAAGATAGTCTTACCATACGTTCCAGCATTCACACTTTTTGGTATTTACCCAAATGAGTTAAAACTTATGTCCACACAAAAGCCTGCACACGGATGTTTATAGCAGCTTTATTCACAAATGCTGAAACTTAGAAGCAGCCAAGATATTCCTCAGTAGGTGAATGGATAAATTCAGATAATGGAATATTACTCAGCCCTAAAAAGAAATGAGCTATCGAGCCATGAAAAGACATGGAGGACATTTAAATGCATATTACAGAGTGAAATAAGCCCTTCTTAAAGAAAAATACATACTGAATGATTCCAAATATAGGGCATTCTGGAAAAGGCAAAGCTATGGAGACAGGAAAAAGATTAGCGGTGGTCAGGGCCTAGAGGGGAATGAGGGGTGAGTAGGCAGAGCACAGAGGATTAAAACTATTCTGTACCATACTAAAATGGTGGATAGGTGTCATTATACATTTGTCAAAACCCATAGAATGTACAACAGCAAGAGTGAACCCTAATGTAAACTATGGGCTTTAGCTGATACTGACGTGTTACGGTAGGTTCATCAATTTTAACAAATGGACCTCTCTGGTGAGGGATGTGAATAGTGCTGGAGGTTGGGCACATGTAGGGACAGAAGGTATATAAGAACTAACTCTGTGGTTTCTGCTCAGTTTTGCTGTGAACCTAAAACTTCTCTAAAAAATAAAGTTTATGAATTAAAAAAAGAGGTGACTGCAGGCCACCAGCCAGCAAGGAAAAGGGCAAGTCAAATATATATATATATATATATATATGTAAATATAAATATATATATATGAAAATAAAGAATTCACTAAAAAATTAAAATCTAGAGGGTCAAGATAACCAGCTCTGCATATGGTGACAGCACTGGGGGGCATCAATGTTTTCTATCACAATGTAATAATGAATAATCAATATTTATAATTATGATCTTAGTCAATACACAAATATTTATTAAGCTTTTTCCAGGTGACAAACATTGAAGGGAGAGGAGACGTGGTTTATGATGATGTTGGTCATAGATGCTTACGTAACTCTGGGCTTTTCTTCTGGTAGGAGTAGAAAAATTAAGATGTGCAGTGCAGTCATGCACAAAAAGGTAGAAAATTCCAGTGCCATAAGTTAGGTGTATATGGAGTTTGGGAGCTCAGCCTGAGACAGAGACAGTCTGTCTCAAGTGTGGGAAGTTGAAGGTTATTAAGATTGAAATTAAGTGTACTATAGTAATCATGAGCATAGCTTCTGGAGTTCTACTTCCTGGGTTCAAATCCCAGCTCCACTACTTACTAGTAGTACGCCTTTGGGCAAGTTACTAAAGATTAAACGAGTGAAAACAGGCAAAGTGTTGGGAACAATGCAAGAAAGGTTTGCTGTCAGAACTTAAATAGGAGAGGAATGAGGGGTAATGAGTCCAAAAGATGTGCACAAAATAAGCAATGTGATCCACGTGGTCAGGCAATAATAAACAACTGCAGTATATATGTGCATCCACCCACCCATGTCAGTAGGCGAAAAATAAGTCTAAGAGTACAGGGGAAAGCTCACAAACTGAATGGTTAGAAACCAAATAGCAGTTGAGAGACTGTTCTTACAGACAAACACATGGGTTCAAGCACCAGGTGTGGCCGAGCCATCGTAAGACACTGAAACTCTCTAAATCTCATTTTTCCAGAAGCAAAATGGAGCTACAAATATAATGCCTATGTTAAAGAACTGTTGTGAAAAATAAATGAGATATGGCCTGTAACACACACTGCTTGACAAAATTATTAAGAATTTTCTGGCTAACTAAAGGAAGAAAACGTCTTTGATTGCAACCACTTTATTAAAAAGACTTTTGAACTATATTTATCTACTTTCAAGTCTTCATAGACTTGTAACCCTCGTGGCTTGTTGTCTAGCTAGAAGATGACTTTTGTCAAAGAGATGGTCTTTCTCTGCCTCTTCATATGCTGCCCTGCTTTCTGGAACACTTATCCTCTGTCCTCCAAGATCAGCTAAATGTCACCTGTATGTATCGTTCCATTCTCACCCTCACACTCCAATACAGAGAAGCACTTATTCCTCAGTCACTTCAGTTCCCATATTTCCTTATACTGACCACTATTATACTGACTATTATAGCACACATCTCATTGTACCTTAGTTAATCCCCTGTGCCCTT
The DNA here is from genome assembly GCF_002837175.3 of Physeter macrocephalus. Lineage (NCBI taxonomy): Eukaryota > Metazoa > Chordata > Mammalia > Artiodactyla > Physeteridae > Physeter > Physeter macrocephalus. The sequence goes on along the minus strand of NC_041231.1, from coordinate 80,332,205 downwards.
GCCGAGTCCCTCTGTGTAATTCTTAAATACAGAGACTGTGTTTTGCTCATCATCCTTGTACACCTCACACCTTCAACTTGCCTGCCTCATTGTAAACATTCCAAAATGTTTATTACGCCCTCAACATGTTGTTTTGGAATGTTTACTACGAGGCAGGCTAGGTGAAAGTGTGAGGTGTACAAAGATGATGAGCAAAGCACAGTCTCTGTATTTAAGAATTACACAGAGGGGATAGGCAAAATAGCCATTTCTCCAAAGAAGACATACAGATGGTCAAGAGGCACATGAAAAGATGCTCAACATCACTAATTATAAGAGAAATACAAATCAAAACTACAGTGAGGTATCACCTCACACCAGTCAGAATGGCCATCATCAAAAAACGTACCAACAATAAATGCTGGAGAGGATGTGGAGAAAAGGGAACCCTCTCACACTGTTGGAGGGAATGTAAATTGATACAGCCACTATGGAGAACAGTATGGAGGTTCCTTAAAAAACTAAAAATAGAACTACCATATGACCCAGCAATCCCACTACTGGACACATACCCTGAGAAAACGATAATTCACAAAGACACATGCACCCCAATATTCACTGCAGCACTATTTATAATAGCCAGGACATGGAAGCAACCTGCATGTCCATTGACAGATGAATGGATAAAGAAGATGTGGTGCAGACATAAAGTGGAATATTACTCAGCCATAAAAAGGAACAAAACTGAGTCATTTGTAGAGACATGGATGGACCTGGAGACTGTCATACAGAGTGAAGTAAGTCAGAAAGAGAAAAACAAATATGGTATATTAACGCATATATGTGGAATCTAGAAAAATGGTACAGATGAACCTATTTGCAAAGCAGAAATAGAGACATAGAACATAGAGAACAAATGTATGGACACCAAGGGGGGAAAGGAGGGGTGGGATGAATTGGGAGATTGGGATTGACATATATCCATTACTATGTATAAAATAGGTAACTAATGAGAACCTCCTGTACAGCACAGGGAACTCTTCTCAGTGCTCTGTGGTGACCTAAATGGGAAGGAAATCCAAAAAAGGGGGATATATGTATACATATAGCTGATTCACTTTGCTGTACAGCAAAAACTAATACAACATTGTAAAGCAACCATACCCCAATTAAAAAAAAAAACATAGTAACAGTAATTGGAACTGAACGTTTCATACTACGTAAAGCACCAAGGTCTTTATTTCTATTTCACCCAATCTGTGAACCTTCCTCACTGACATCTACATATTGTATGTATATTAGAAATACATGGTCAGAATAAAATTTTCAAGGCCTGGATTGGTTAAGTTTCATTTAAAGAGTTTTACTCTGATTCATTTTTCTGATTCATCAAATGTGCAAAACTGGAAGTTAGCATTTGTTGTCCAACAGCGTCTTTAATTTAGAACGCTTAGATCCCCGAGTTAGCTATTAGCGTGATGTCATGGAGGAAACATTTCTGGAAAGTAATATTACTCATCCCCATCACCGATCTGCATTTAAGGGTTGAAATCTGAAGCTCGTTATTATGTATGTGGGCAATCACCTTGGGAAGTACTGACTTTGCACTGTCCTCGTTCATTCTCAAATAATTCTTTTTTCCTAAAGAAACTTATCAGGGTTTAGAGGGACCTTTACATTAAAAACCTAAGATCACATTAGTGACAAATTCCATTGTGCACCTGCATGCATGTGGTGTGTGTGTGTGTGTGTGTGTAGGGGGAGGATTTTCCCCTCAACACCAGCAACAATTCTCCAGACACCAACAGGGTGTCCTGCAATTCAACTCAAGTCTGACACTATCTATCTGGAGATGGCATCAGATTGCACAGGTCAAGGACAAGACTGTTTATCCTCCACCCGCCGCTTCAAACACCAGCCTGCTGCAAGCCCATTCAGAATGCCAACTGCAAGCCCAGGTTGTTACCTGTACTTCTGACCAACTGCCTATAAATTGAGGTTCCAATGACCCCCCCTTTCCAGGTTGGATTAATTTGCTAGAGCAGCACTCAGAGCTCAGAGGAACATTTTACCTACTAAATCACAGAAGTGGAAGAGATGCATAGGGCAAGCTTGCCACTCTCCCCAAATCTCCACGTGGTCACCAAACCGAAGTTCTCCAAACGCTGTCCTTTTGGGGGATTTTTATGGAGTCTTCATTACACAGGCATGATTGATTGAATCATTGGCCACTGGCAAGTGATTCAACCTCTAGCCCATCTCCCCTACCCAGAGGTTGGGGGGTGGGACTGAAAGCACCAACCATCTAATCACAGGTTGGCTCCACTGGCAACCAGCCCCCATCCTTAGGTGTTTTCCCAAAGTCACTCGTTAACGTAACAAAAGGCAACTTTATTGCTCTTACCACTTAGGAAATTCCAAGGGTTTTAGGAGTACTGTACCAGAAATGGGGAAAAAGACCAACTACATATTTCTTAGTATAAATCACAGTATCCCAGGTCACAACTATCATTTTAATGAGAGTCCAGTTAAATTAAGTGCCTGAGTCTTTTTTAACGTCAGCTCTTCTGGTATCTTACTGGCATTTTTTATTCTTTTGAAACTAAAATATAAATTATTAAAAAGACTATAATATATCCTTACTAAATTTTCTTTGTTTCTAGTTGTTATTTTAAACTATAAAGATCTTTTTTAAATCATTGTTTTGCAAGCTCAGTACCCTACCAAAAAAAGGGTAACATAAATCCAACAGGAGGTGAATTATTTGTTAAACAATGGTACACCAACATCACGGAAATGCAATACTCCTCTTTAGCTTTAGAAGAGTCGTATGGTATAACAGACTCTGCCCAATTAATATTTTGGGTATGTATTGTCTCAAAAGAGTTACCGATTACCAAAAAAATATTGGAAGTTCACAGCCTAAAAATTTGAACTGATGGCATAGATATTCTCAAATCTTTTATATCTGTCAAAGAAAAATTTCTACCAGATATGAAAAAATTAGTTTTTTGCCACAGCAGATGGTGCCCTGGTTGCTTTAGATCAAAATCCATATTTATTGGACTTTAAACAAGATACTCGTGCTTTCCTCATTACTTCATTCCAGTGTGCGATACATATTGAAAATATTTTTGCTCACCTTTCAGAAAGAGTCTCTATGAAAAGTGTCATGCATACAGTTATTAAAATTGTTATATGTATAAAATATATACATATATATTGCATATATATATGTGCAAATGCCAGAATTCATCACCAATTCATGGACTTCCTGAAAGAAATAATAAACAGTGAGTTTAATTATCTTGTGTTCTTTGCCAATGTTCATTGGCTGAATTGTGGAAGATTCTTACAAGTATTTATTGTATTGTTAACTCCAAGACTTTCTTGAAACAAAAGAAATGCCTTTCAAATATCCAATAATCAAAGAAAAACCTGAGGAGTTTGATTTATGTTTCCTCACTGGTATCACACTGCATATGAACGAGCTAAATTTTCAAGTTCCAAGGAAAGAAAAAGCTTATTGTAACCTAGCTAGACAGGTAAGATAACTTATGTTAACGTCAAAACTTACAAGTTTTGTAATACTTATTTTTACACATTTTTCTAACATGAATCAACATAAAAAAGATTTTAACTGTAATTGACAATATTATATGAATTGGCTGCAAACACTACAGGAAAATTTGAACGATGCTTTCTTAACGTTGATAAATTTAAGATTGCTTTTCAACTTCAACAATATGCCTTTGAAATTGATGTTAATAGTACTGAGTTGGCACAAAAATTAGTCAATTTATTAAACTTGAAAGACATATTTTTGAAAATTATATGCTTTTGCTTCAAAAGTTAGATCAAGTATTCTAAAACAGATAAAACAATTTTGTCAATGTGAATATAAATATTAAAGGAAAATGATTTTTTGGCACTTGATCTAAGTATTGAAAACTTTCAAATTTAGTTGGAACAATCTGGATATGTGAGTCTGTGTTTACTTTTTCTGTAGTAAATTTTATGAAATTTAAGTAGGGATCAAATAGAGCACTTGCATTGAGATGTGCTGTAAGTATAAAACATACATCATATGTTAAAGGCTAAATTTAAAAAACTCATTAATAATTTTATGCTAATTACACATTGAAATAATATATGACTAAAATAAATATCACCTGCTCTTTTACTTTGTAATGAGGCTGCTTGAAAACTTAAAATGAGAATTACATATGTGGATAGCATTATATTTCTATTAGGCTATGCTGATATTGAAGATAATTTGAACAGCAAGAATGATCAACATTCTAATTAACATGTATAGAATGCTGCATTTAACAACTGTGGAACACACATATTTTCATGTGCACATGGAATAGTTACCAAAATTGATCACATGCTGGGCCCTAAGGATAGTATCAATAATTTTCAAAGAATTTAAATTATCAAAAGAATGTTCTAAAGCTTATGAGTACATTTGCCATACATTTATAATAATGAAAACAGACAGGAGAAATACAAATATCCAATGTTAATGTAATACTCAAAGAAACAAAAATATCCCAGATGTACATATTATGCAGTCATTAAAATGGAAAGTATGAAGAAAAGCTACATGTGAGAAATAAATGTTGCATAAAAACATAGAACTCAAAACAATATACATACCCACACACATGTAAAAGGTATGTATTTTAAAAATAAACATATGCAAAAGGAACTTAGAGGGTATTTTAGACACTATTTTCAGTAAAATTGTTAAAGACTATATTTTAACATTTTTTAAACATGTTTTATTATCTTGGAAGAGTGAGATCTTACCTAATGGTATTTCTGAAGTACAAAAAAAAAAAAAAAGTAAAGAATTGAAAGACCTATACCATGATGAATAGCACTATAATTTGAACTTTACAATTAGATTTTTTTAAGGCTCAACTTAATTGCTACTTTACACAGGTGGGATTTCTGAAATGATCATTCAGTATTTACTCGCAAAAAACCAGAATTTTTACCACTGGAATCTAATAATGGGATTTGCTTTATAAGAAATCCATTAATAAAGTAACTGTTATGATTCATAAATTGATAAAATATATTTTCTTTAATTTCTGGGCCAATTGGTGGAGAGTTGAAAGGGATTTTATCTTTTTCTTCTTTTTTTATTTCTTTATTTCTTTTTTAGACAATAAAACAAGAGCTACTTTTAGAAAAAAAAAAAATGAACCATTCCGGTTCATTTGGGTTCATTACATGCAGAAATAGGATAGGAAACAAGCAATTTTAGAAAGTGACACTTTCCTTTATATTTGCACGTTCAGTACTTGTTTCACAAAGACCAAGAATGTGTGAATATTGTCCACCAGTTGGCTGATTTAGAAGAGCTGTACTCTACAAAGTCCCCAGTAGCCTAGACTTTTAATTGGACGCTAAAAAGAAATAACCTTTGCAGTAATCAGGAAGTTCAATATTATCAGTAAAAAGGATAATAAGCAAGTAGCCATCAAAAAGCTATATTTATTTAAAGAGCAAAGATTAAATTGGCTTACTACGGAGAGTAAAGTGAATTACAGTAAACTTCCCCAGATCACCAGGCTCCCATTAACGCACTGGAAGACACTTTGAAGCAACAACCAAAGAACACTTTTCTTCTCTCCCTGTAACTTCAGAATGATGTAGATCACAGATTGCTCTGTTTTCTAAATTCTTCTCTGTCTGGCTTTGCTTTTTTATCAATATTTTACCTAGCCTTATTTTTTAATTTATATTTTTATTTTGTTGTCTTCTTCCTTTAAGCTACCTCAAATCCTTTGTGAAATAGCATGATCATTGGTGAAGAAAAAATTCAGAATAAATAGGTCAAATTACTAAATTTGCCTACTTGATTGTCAAGATCCTGTAACATAACTTATTAATGCTGCTTCTCACTAAACTCTTCTTCATTTTCTCTCTTCCTAACTTGTAATTTACGGTGCAAGTTAATGAATATGGTGATCTTCATCATAATGGTTGACGCCTCCTCTTGAATTCATTCATTCATTTTTATTCATAAATGTAGGAGGCTTAGTTGAAAGCCATGAAGAGTACCGTCCTGGCCACTGGCCTCCTGTACTGGGAGGGTACCAGCACTATGACCTCTGGGCTCTATGCATCCCTTATTCATTCTTCACTGCTCTTGGGGTCTGAGCATTAGGTGAGGAGGGGAGAGTCAGGCTGGAACTCACTGAATAAGCAGTCATCACATGTAGACTGGTGAGATTGGACACCTTATGTAGCAGAGTTAACAAAGAGTAGAACGAAGTTATGCTTACAGCACGCCACAAGATCAACTGAACCAGATTTCCGGTGAAATAACAGAAAAAAAAAATCAAGGTGGAGACAAGACTCATTGTTGCTGACTTTGAATCAGAAGGTAATGACTGGAAATTAGTATTCTAATAAAGAATAGGGGAATGTTATATGAGTGGCTGAATGATTTTTAGATATCCCTGACTTGCACAACACCATCAAGAAAGTGATAAATAATAATAGTGTTTCTATTTATAAGATGGCAAGATCAGTGCTGCCTGGCACGATAAAAAGGTCTAAAGGGCAATTCTGAACATCTCTTTGCCAGTGACACGTACACAGTTTCACTAATTACTGTCTATTCTGCAGCCAAGATGTTTGTAGACTTCTCTTCTCATGATTCCAGGCAGAGTATAGAAGCAAGGACATCTTTTTGCAGTGTGCTGTGCCTTTCTTTATGGCCTCAAAATTGACTAAGACTCAAAAGCCAACTTCTAACCTCTCTTCGAAGGCATTTGTGAGTCTACAGTTAGAACAGTAATCTTGCATTCCTGAATCAGCAGGTACCAGATCCACTTTATCATAGTGTCAATACTCTCATCCTTGCCTTCTTGGATTTCCATAAAACTTGCTATGAAGGCAAACAAATCAAAGTGGACTGCTCCCTGAAGAAAGCCAAGCACATAAAAGTATTGATAACAGTGTCAAGTAAATTGACAAGATGCTCCAACATATGCTCATTCATTGAAAGGCACCAACACTTCTCTTAAACCTTTGGTTATCATCTTCATAGTTAGTAACCTGGCTAAAAACTGTCATACTTGGGAGGAGATCAGAAGTTGCCTTTTGGTGCTCCAGACATATATACTGAACACTAGCTGGATATTTTTCTAAAGTGTAATATAAATCCTTACACAAAGTAAAATGCCAAAATTAATAAAGATAGTATGAATTAATATTAGCAAGAACAGCTTAATGCAAAGATACATAATTATACCAAATCACAGACCCAGAAGATATAAAACAATAATTTCATCTGGTCCAAAATGCTAAAGATAATTATTCATGTTTTTTTTCTCTGAAACATGCTTAGTAAAGTCATGGCCAACTATTAATTTTTGTCTTTAATACTTTGAAGGAAAAAAATATTTTGAAGGAATAGGAGTGGATTGATTGTCCTTATAAGGCCTCTATAAGGTTTTCCAAAGGATGCTCCATGGTTTATATACTTAGATGGACTTACACCTTCCCAGAAGTAGCTAATGCCATGGAAAAGATTTATAAAACACTCTCTTGCTCCTGACACATGAAGTCCACTAAAATCTGCTTTCCTCTAACAAACACATATCTCTTCTTGAAGTCTAAATGTATAAAAATCCTGAAAGGTATATGATTTCTAAAGATAAATGGGCCAAAATGTATATCAACTCTGGCAGCCACCGATGGTGCCACTGACACCCTTCTACAGAGAAGCAGCATGCCTGGACACCCTCCCACAATTGTTTCTGTACTGTGCCAATATTGCTGACATGAAAATAGGCCACTTTTATAACAGTAATGGTATTATAGAATTGGAAACTAACTTTTTAAAGCCAGAAACTTGCTATACATTTTGGTATTGATATTGTTAGGGTTTTTTTCACCTTTATTGAGATACAACCGTATATAACATTGTGTAAGTTTACGATGTACAACGTAATGATTTGATACACACATCTTTAGTTTTTTTAACTGAAGATAATATAACCAAAAAGAAATAAACAACCAAAAAAAGGTAATGTAGATCTTTCACCTTCTAGCCATTTGACTTTGGAGATGTTTCATGACCTCACTGAATCTCAGTTTCCTCATTAGGGACTTAAATACATTCCTTTAAGTTGTATTTCTTCAACCATGCAAAAATCCTGATGAAAAGTTTTCTGAACTATCAGGACATGAAGACCAGTATACTAATTAGCAGTTCTCCAAACTGCATGTTGTAATAGTAAGTCAAATTTTGTTTTACCTTTTGAGTTAGACTGAATGATAGCTTCCCAAAGATGCCCATGTCCTAATGCCAGGAACTTGTGAATATATTACCTTACATGGCAAAAGACATTTTGCAGATGTCATTAAGTTAAGGACCTTGAGCTGGAAAGAGTATCCTGGATTATCCAGGAAGAACCAATGTAATCACAAGGCTTCTTATAGAGGGAGGCAGGAGGATCATAGGCAGAGAAGATATGCTGATAGAAGCAGAGATCAAAGAGAAGAAAATGTGAAGATTCTTCACTCCTGGCTTTGAAGATGGAGGAAAGGACCACCAGCTAAGGAATGCAGGCAGCCTCTAGATGCTGGAAAAGGCAAGGAAACAATCCTCCTGTAGAGCATCCAGAAGGAATGCATCCCTGCTAACACCTTGATTTTAGGACTTCTGCCATCCAAAGTATAAGATAATACATCTGTGTTCTGCTAAACCACTAAGTTTGTGGCATTGTTACAACAGCAATATATCTTTCAACACTAATTCCACTCAAATAATCTCACATTGGGTGATGCAGCATTCTACACAGCTGGTAGTTAAATTCTTTGGAAAGCAATTGGCAATATATGTCAACAGACTGAAAATGTTCGCATAATTCGATCCAGTGGTACCTCTTCTAAGACTCTAGTCCAAAGAAATAACCACAAATTTAGACAATGTTCATCCTGGTATTATTCATAATTACAAAAACAAAATTTGAAATAGCATAAATGTCCAGTGATAAGGGTGTGGTTACATAAATTATGTAGCATGTGAATTATCTATGAAACATTACACAGCAATTTAAAATATATTCGAAGAAATGTTAATGACATAGGAAAATCATTATGGAATAATAAGAAAAATAATAATAATACACAACTTACATGTGCAGTACATCCTCACTGCATTGTTTTAAAAATGTCTCTATTGGGCTTCCCTGGTGGCGCAGTGGTTAAGAATCTGCCTGCCAATGCAGGGGACACGGGTTCGAGCCCTGGTCCGGGAAGATCCCACATGCCGCGGAGCAACTGGGCCCATGAGCCACAACTACTGAGCCTGCGTGTCTGGAGCCTGTGCTCCACAACAAGAGAGGCCACGATAGTGAGAGGTCCACGCACCGCGATGAAGAGTGGCCCCCACTTGCCACAACTAGAGAAAGCCCTCGCCCAGAAACGAAGACCCAACACAGCCAAAAAAAAAAAGCAAAAAAAACAAAAAAAAGTCTCTATTGGAGTAAAATGACAATCAATAGAAAATAAAATAAAACTTAGAGAATGCTTATTCTCTAGATGAGTAATTTAACTTTTCAAACTCATATCTTTGTATGTTTCCCAAATTTTCCATAATGAGCCTGTATTACCTTTACAATTAGTAAAAAAAAAAAAAAAATTACACTATGTTGTTAACCCACACCACAATTCGATATGGAAACAGATTACTAATGAGAAAGGGACCCTCTAACATATAAGAGGAAACAGTCACTCTAAAAGGAATCAAAGGGGTTCACTCCAACAATAAAACCAGGTCCCCAACATCTCTCTGGAAGGAGGGTACCCATGCTTGATACCCCAGCTTCTGCCGTTGCTGCCTGATGGATGGGTCTCCGGACTGCCTGGCCCTGTTAGCCCATGGGGCGCGTATTCACAAGTCCCACAGGACTGAAACATAGTAAGCAAACATAGTAAGTAAACATAGAAGCAGTTCTTAATTGGTGTACGTACAAGCTCTTGCAGAGGCTATGCCCCTGGGGCTCAGCGTAATGGGAACAGGCAAAAACACAGATCTCTCCGTTTTTCCCTGAAAGGGGCTTGATTGCACACTTTACATGCTGCTGACCGAGAGTCCGACTTCTAATTAGCATACATCGAAGGGCTGGCTGTGATCCTCCCTGGAGCCCAGGGGAGTCAATGCGCACTTCCATCACCTTCTCCCTCCTGCTCGCTCCAACAATAAACCCAAGTTGCCAGTATCTCCCTAGAAGGAGCTTGTCTACACATCTAGCACCCCAACTTTTATGCCTCTGCCCCAGGACAGATCATCAAATCACCCAGCTCTAACAGCCAATAAGGCTTCCATTCATGAGTCCCACAAGACTATAACAAACAAAGAAGCAGTTTTTGAACAGGAGCAGAAACACCCCCTCTGGCTATACACCTGGGTCCAGCAAGCAAGGAGCAAGCATAAATGCCCATCTCCCAGTTACTCCCTGAAAGGAACTCCCAGAAGCACAAGGAATACCAAATAAAATTAATATGAAGACCAACACACATTAAAATTAACTTGTCAAAAGTTAAAGACAAAGAGATATCTTAAAAGCAGCAAGAGAAAAACAATTTGTTACAAGAGAACCTCTATAAGACTATCATCAGATTTTTACAGCAGAAATTTTGCGGACCAGAAGGGAGTGGGATGATATATTAAAAGTGCTAAAAAGGAAAAAACTGCAAACCAAGAATAATCTACCTGGCCAAAGATGTCCTTCAGAATTGAAGGAGAGAAAAAGAATTCTCCAGAAAAACAAAAGCTGAATGAGTTTATTACCATTAGACATGCCATACAAGAAATGTTAAAAGGACTTCTTCAAACTGAAACACTAGGATGCTTATTAATAACATGAAAACCTATGAAAGTATAAAACTCACTAGTAGAGACAAATATATAGTTAAATTTAGAACATCCAATATTGCAATGGTGGTACATTATACGTATAACTCTAGTATAAAAGTTAAAAGAGAGAAGTACTAAAATTAACTATAACTACACTAATTTGTTAATGGCAATGCAATATTAAAAGATTTAAATTGTGACATCAAAAACAAAATGTGGGAGGGAGAGTATAAAAGCATACAGCGGGGCTTCCCTGGTGGCGCAGTGGTTGAGAGTCTGCCTGCTGATGCAAGGGACACGGGTTTGTGCCCCGGTCTGGGAGGATCCCACATGCTGCGGAGTGGCTGGGCCCGTGAGCCATGGCCGCTGAGCCTGCGTGTCTGGAGCCCGTACTCCACAACAGGAGAGGCCACAACAGTGAGAGGCCCGCATACTGCCAAAAGAAAAAAGAAAAAAAAATACGTAGAGCATTTGTGTGCATTCAATGTTAAGTTGTTAACAGCCTAAAATAAACTATTATATTTATAAGGTGTTTTATGTAAGTCTCACGGTGACCACAAAGCAAAACCTATAGTAAGTACATAAAAGAGAAAGAGAAAGGAATCTAAGCACGTAACTACAGAAAATCATCGAATCACAAAGGAAGAGAGCAAGAGAGGAGAAAAGGAACAAAGGAATTATTCAATATAAAACAGCCAGAAAACAATTGACAAAATGGCAATAGTGAATTCATATCTATCAATAATTACTTTAAAGGTAAATGGACAAAATTTCCCAATCAAAAGATAGAATGACTACGAGGATAATATACACGACCCAATTATATGCTACAAAAGACTTGCTTCAGTTTTAAGGACACATGTAGGCTCAAAGTGAAGGGATGCAAATGGAAACCAAAACAAAGCAGAGGTAGCTATATTTATATCAGACAAAATAGACTTTAAGCCAAAACTGTAACAGGAGACAAAGGAGGTCATTATATAATGATAAGGGGTCAATTCATCAACAGGATATAACAATTGTAAAACTTTGTGCACCCAACATTGGAGCACCTCAATATATAAAGCAAACATTAACAGATCTGAAGGGAGAAATAGACAGCAGTACAATAATAGTAGAGGACTTTAGCACCCACTTTCAACAATGGTTAGACCATTCAGACTGAAAAATTAGTTAAAAAAAAATTGGACTTAAACTGCATGTTAGATCAGCTTGCTTTCATAGATATACACAGAACATTCCATCAACTGCAGCAGAATGTACATTCTTCTCAAGCACGTGTGGAGCATTCTCCAGGATAGGTCAAATATTAGTCTACAAAACAAGTATTAGTAAGTTTAAGAAGATTGGAATCATATGAAGCATCTTTTCTGATCACAATGGTACAAAGCTAAAGAAGACAATCATAAGAAGAAAAATGGAAAATTCCCAAATATGTGGAGATTAAATAACATGCTCCTGAACAACCAATGGGCCAAAGAATAAATCAAAAGAGAAATCAAAAAATATCTTGAGACAAATGAAAATGGAAACAGAACATACCAAAACTTATGTGATACAGCAAAAGTAGTTCTAAGAGAAAAGTTTAAAGTGACAAATGCCTACATTAAGAAAAAATATCTCAAAAAAAAAAGGAAGATCTCAAATAAACAACCTAACTTTACTAATACAATAAAATGAAATAAAAGGAATCAAGGAATAATCATCTGTGCATTAGGAATTACAACATATTTTCAAAATATAGTGATACCTAATCAGTCAGGGGAAATGATATGTTTCACATATGTAATGTTTCTGAGTAATTGAAGCCATTCATTTTATATCCTCGTTATTTCAGAGATCTTCATTTTTTATAGTGGAAATTTGTGGATCATGTATTATATAGTTCTACCCATCATTAGATTAGAAGTCAATATGCATGATTTGTAGGATAATTTGACATTAGGCACATCACTGGAGCTTTTTTTTTTTTGTATTTCTGATCCTTACCTATAAACTAGAAATAAAGATTTATACTCTGGCTGCACACAAGGTATTTGTGAGGGTCAAATGAGATATATATGTTAAAGCATCTTCAAAACTGGAAAGTACTGTACAAAAATAAGAAACGTTAGCTACTATATTCTAGGTGATTCAGGGCTATTGTCGTAAACATCAGTATTTGTTGGATGCTGGAATAAGTGATATCTTGTGAATCATCTAACTCCTCAGTGCTACATATTCCTCACTTTGTAGGGCAATATGCCATGCTTTTGTGAGTTCTGGAGTCTTCTTTTTAGAGTCTAGGCTGTGATTATTAAATAAATATAAAAGGAGCAAAATATACACACACACATAGATATATGTATATATACACACACATACACCCTCTATTTTTGTTTATTATCAACGTTTTAATTATATTAAAAAGGCAGCAATTCTCCTTTTAAAGAATCAGTACTCTATTTTTTGTATAATTAAAACTTTGATCATAAATTGTAAAACTGCCTACCCTGTATACTCTTGTCAGGGAAAAAATGTAGGTTCCGATTTATTGTCCTGTGAGACTTTTCTTCTTCCCCTGGCCACCCAAATTCAATTCCCTGGTACTTGTGTTTCTTCTGTACACATGGACTCAGTTCTGAGAAGCGAAGCTATGAGAGAAATAAAATGAATACTTTATTTGCACTTTCTGAGTCATTTTGATTCATGCAGGTAAGAGTCAGGGTTTAAATTAGGCAATTTCTGGCTGGACAAGTTATGCTGTTCCTAAAATGAAACATGGAGAATGGAGGTGTGACAATAGTGTAAAATGACTGATCATCAGCCACAATTAGCCTTTCTCAATCGCCTGCCAAGTGCTTGACAGGCCTGAGCACAGGGCTGCACAGCTCCTGATAAAGACTTCCTTGACTTCTGGTAATCTTCCTCAGTTACTGAAAACTATTGATCCTGTTTCCACACATCTCAATGTTAATTGGCTTCTCCTCAAGCATCCCCATGGACACCACAGACCAACGCGACCTGTTAAATAAGCAGAGTTGATTCCTATTAATATTTTCTCTCATCTAAGTTAAAGAGTCAAGACACCACCAACTGAGGCAACTTTTAATTTGTTCTTAAAATAGGACAAACGTTTCCAGATGACCCACTCATATGAGTCCCTATTTTTGAGAGTGATTCAGCAGTATAATTGGAATCCAGAGAGATGGTGGTACAGGCCAAGACCTAGATGAAAAAAGAAAAAAATCATAGAAGAAACCAAATAGGTCATATGGGTTTTGAAATCAATCAATATAAATCCTTAATCTATCACTTTTTAGGTATTTGTGATTATCTATAAAAAATGGAAATATAAAATACAGACACTAAATTCTCAATATCTTAGTCTTAAGAATGCAGGAAAGAACTTCCATTATTGGCCATTGGCATTTCTGACTGCCATGTATATATAATCTACATAAAAACAGTAATAATACATTTTAAAATCCAAAATGCTTATAGGAAAACAATACAAGGCAACAGAAATCAATCTCTGTTTTTGGCTTTTGATTTGCTGATACTTTATGAAAGTCAAACTCAAGAAGAATAACAGAAGATAAATTTCAACAATCTCCATCAAAGCCTATATCCCTCAGGACAGCGCTGGCTTTATGTATAATGATATTTTCCACGGTTTTCTCATTGAGTCAGCTTCAAGGGCAGACTGTGTTTCATTCCTTTGTTGCATGTCCTGTAACTCCTGAACAGAGCTAGGCCGTAGTAAACACCCAATATCAACTGAGAAGAAAGAACTCGGGATTCTATTGTTCTCAGTGCCACTGAATGCTTCCCTATGACAGTAATGTAAACTTTAGTACTTTGGCAAATACAATCAGTTAGGTTTGCCCTCTGCTTTTTGAACTTCATGCTTTACTGTTGTAGAAACAAGGGGATGTCTTCAGCCTTCATCATTATGGGTGAAGAGAGGTGCAATTGACATCACACCTGCTTCTCCAGAAATCTTCCAGGACATCAGTAAGGGGTCCAGATGGAACCCACACCCTTGGGGTAATGCCTAGCCCTCAGTGGAGTAAGGAAGAACTGACGCACTTGGTTTAAGAACATACATCCCTTAGCCTTCTACCTACCTATTCTCATCTTCGGAGGCAAAGAGAAGAGTGCTTAAGAATGCGGCCATCTTGAGGAAGCTAGAAAAGGTTAGGAAATGTATTCTTCCCTAGGCTTCCAAAAAGGGACCCCGTCCTGCTGACATTTGACTTTAGCTCCGTGGCATTCATTTGAGACCTCTGACCTCCAGAACTACAATATATAAAATTCTGTTGTTTTAAGCCACTAAACTTGTGGCAACTTGTTATAGTAGCCACAGATAACTGACATCCATGCCTATCAAGTCCAGCCCATCTTTCACCCCTACCTCTGCCCTGCTGCTATCAGTGAGCATATTTACTACTTTCTGCTTCTTGCGTATATATGTTTTCAACAAATACATATATGTCTAATTTTTCTTTCTTGTTTATGCAAGAGATTCCTTACTATATACAAACTACCCCTGGCTTTTTTTTTTTAGTTAACACTTACATTCTTGTTCCTTGTTACCCCTGCACAGGACTCCATGGTGAGGTTGTTCCATAACTCATTCAACCAGTTCTTAAATGGTCAACATTTGGGTGGATTCCAAACTTTGTTAATAAGAATAGAGCTTCAATGAGTAACTTTATGAATATGGCATCTAATATTTAGGGAGGTGCTTTATCACACTAGATTCCTAGAAATATTTCCCTACAGGGAAAATAGTAAAAGCATGTGTCCTTTTGTTAAATAGGGCCAAATCCCCTCCATAGAGGTCACACTACTTTTCACTGTAACCAGCAATATATACTAGTACCTATTTCTTCACAGCCTCTCCAAAAACATGTGTTGTCAAACATTTGTATTTTTGCCAATCCAATAGTTGGGAAATGGTTTCTTAGTGTGGTTTTAAATTTTCATTTCCCTTATTATGAGTGACAGTAAGCCTATTTTTCATATGTTTAAGGACTGTAAACGTTTTTATCTGTGAGCATTTTTACATCTTTAGCCCATGTCTTTATATAGTTTTAAATTTTTTTTCTTAATTTTTAAAAATTCTTTTCATGTAAGGGAGTCTTGAACAGAGCTATCTTCTACTGCTTCAGTGAAGTGCCATTTAAAAAATAAACCACGCCCTTTTTATCTTCTTCTGATTCTGTTATGCTCGCTTGTTTCAGTAGGGACTTTTATTCAACTGATTCCTTTTTTCCTTTACTTTCAGGCTTCCAAGAGACTCTTCTCCCTCTACAGATCTCTCTCTCCCCAGAGCCAGGGCTTTCCCAAGACCGTTGCCTCTGCTCCAGCACACCTCATAGGCCCTTCCCTTGACTGATACCCAAAGGACTAGTTCTCTGTTTCACTGGGCTTCAGGCTGATCCCCTTCCTTTTGGGGTTAAGTCCTAGTTGACATGATCTGTGCCCTTGGGCTACTGGGATCCTATTGACCTCCTCTGTGTTCTGTGAAAATCCCTCCTCACTGTTCACTCCAAGGCAGGCTCTGGAGGACACTTTGATAGTCTTGAATGAATATTTCCTTACTGATAGGCAAACTGAGGTTTGCGGTACTGTCTCTAAATATAATTGTTAGCTAGGGGTGATTGCATTTGGTCTCCTTGTTGATCTGTATGATTTGGGAGAGAATGAAGACATTCATATTTATGTCAGCACTTACAAGATCCTGGTATGTATTAAGCTCTAAGTAAATGTTAGCAGTTATCATTAATTTTATTAACTAGAGGGTACATAGACATTGAAGAATAAGTATTGGAAAAATTAGATTGCTATGGGCAAAAACTCATAAAACTGGATGCCTGCCTAATATCACAGCGTCCAAGAATGGGTTATAGATCAGGGTTTCTCAACCTTAGTACTCTTGACATTTGGGGCCAGATTATTCTTTGTTCTGGGGGCTGTCCTGTACCTCTACTCACTAGATGCCAGAAGAAACCCATTCCTGCAAGTCGTGACAATCAAAACTTCTCTAAGTCATTGCAAATGTCCCTCAGAGGCAGTTACCCCCCAGTTGAGAATCATTTCTACAAATTGAATAAATACGTGAATGTAAGGGAATATCTTTGTGACCAGGGGTACAAAAGAATTTCTTTAAACAAAACTTCAAAAACAAAAACATAAAGCAAAACATTGATGAATTTCATTACCTTACTCAGGTTACTTTGTTGACAATTGGACTGAAACGGGACAAGAACCAAATCAGAAGAACCAATTAGGTAGTTCTTTAACTGAGGTGCCCGAGGTCACACAGCAGGGGACCAGAATGCAGATCTGTGTTGTCTTATTTTATACACATGCTCTTTACCTCTACTTGCTATGTTTCTGGAGAGTAACAGCAGTAAGAAAGGTTGTAGGCTGGTGAAAGGCCTAAGAGAATTAAGTTAGCTCAGGCCCCTGTCAAGTTCCCTTGAAATAGGTAATGAGATTAAGTTGAGCCTCTAGACTCGGAGGTGTTTTAAAGTTACAAATAATATGGACGGAAATATGGATGGAAAAATCCGAGCACAATGTGGTCACATTTTTATGCCAAGAGGAAATGACCCGTGGCTGATGAGAGAATTGGACTTCCTCAATGACCAGCAGAAAATCAGGTTAGAGGATGAGAAGGTTGAAGCTGTGCTTTTGTAGTTGAGTCATTTAACAACAGCAAGAGGGAGGCAGCTCTTGGGACCATCTGAACAGGGCCCACTCTCTGAGATGCGGCCCCTGTTCAAATGCCATAGCAACCAGCCGGCCCCTCCAGTGTCCAGGGACTTCTGTGGAGCCTCAGCCAGAGAACTACATGAACTGTGGAGGGTGGACTTGCCATCCTTTTTTCTATACTGTGCATGCTTCATTACCTTGCCAATTGTTTTTATTGTAGTAAAACCCACATAGCATAAAATGTATCATCTTAACCTTTTTAAGTATACAGTTCAGTAAGGTTAAGCATATTTACATTGTTGTGAAACAACAACATTTTCATCTTGCAAATGAACCTCTATGCCCATTAAATAACAACTCCCCTTTACCCTCCCCCAGCCCCTGAAAGCCATCTCTCTATGAATTTTACTACTTTAAATACCTCATATAAGTGGAATCATACAGTGTTCGATTTTTGCAACTGGTTTACTTCATTTAGCATCATGTCCTCAAGATTCATCCATGTTTTCACAGGTGACAGGATTTCCTTCCATTTCAAGGCTGTATAGTATTCCTTTGTGTGTATGTATCACATTTTGCTTACCCATTTATCCATCAATGGATATCTGGGTTGCTTCCATCTCTTGGCTACTGTGAATACTGCTGTAATAAACATGGGTGTACGAATATCTCTTTGAGATCCTGTTTTCAATTCTTTAGGATATATACCCAGAAAAGGGATTGCTGTTCATATGGAACTTTTATTTTTAATTTTTGATGAACCTCCATACTCTTTTCCATAGCCACTGCACCATTTTACAATTCCAGCAACAGTGCACAGGGTTCCAGCTTCTCCACATGCCCAGCAACATTTGCTACATTCTGTTTTCTTTTGATAGCAGACATCCTAATGGGTGTGAGGTACCTTGCACTTTTGATGTCTGGACATCATGTATGTCCAGACAGGTTCAGATTTTCTCTGTAGAAGAGGTCTAGCAGTGCTATCTGGTTAAAGTAATGCTACTATACTTAAATATGAAGTTGGGAAAGGTTAATTGTCCATCGCTAACATCGGGAGGGCAGAGGTCTGATAAGTTTGATGGGGTAAGGCTTGAATGGAGTCAAGGTTCCCCCAGCCACCTGTTGCACCACCCCTGGCTAATGATTCCTAGGCAGGTCTTACTGGTTACCTGTTTTCTATCATAGATCCGTGTAATAAAATGCTGTATTCCTGAATGTTTATTCGTGGAGTTCTTTTTCCACTGTATTATTTGGTAATCCCTATGAACAATTTCAACCTTTGTTTAATCATTTGATCACAATCAGCCTCATGCCATGTTTGGAGGATAGTACTTCTCTTTTTAGGGACTAGCTAGAGGTCTATGTCATTTCAAGTCATTCGCTGTAAGATTTCAGCCACCAGGTGGCACTGAAGTGTTTAATTTATACAAATCAATCATTTTTCACTGTTGGTTTGCCAAGTTTTAAACTAATTTGCTTGTGAATTATTTATGATTATGTAGCTACAGCTACTCTATTAGCTTCCTATCAGTGCTGTAACAAATTACTATAAATTCATTGGCTTAAAACAATACAATATATTATCTTACAGCTCTGCCTGTCAGAGGTCCAAAGTGGGTCTCACTACATTCAAATCAAAGCATCAGCAGGGCTACATTCCTTCTGGAAGCTCTAAGGGAGAATTCGTCTCCTTGTCTTTTCCAGCTTTTAGAGCCTGCCTTTATCTTTTTAAATTTATTTATTTATTTATTTATTCTTGGCTGTGTTGGGTCTTCGTTGCTGCGCGTAGGTTTTCTCTAGTTGTGGCGAGCGGGGGCTACTCTTCGTTATGGTGCGCGGGCTTCTCATTGCGGTGGCTTCTCTTGTTGCAGAGCACGGGCTCTACGCACGCAGCTTCAGTAGTTGTGGCTCACGGGCCTAGTTGCTCCGCAGCATGTGGGATCTTCCCCGGACAAGGGCTCAAACCCGTGTCACCCGCATCGGCAGGAGGATTCTTAACCACTGCGCCACCAGGGAACTCCTGCCTGTATCTTTTTAATAGTAATATCAATATAGGAACGTCTCTCCCCATAGAACCCTTTGTACAATCTTATTGCTTTCAGCAGACAGACGGCCCTAACCACTAATCCTCCATGAAGCTTAGGGTGGATCGTGGAATTAAGTGACTAAAGTAGTTCAAGAACAGAATTTATCTTCTCCATAATTCATTACTGTGATAATTCTTGTTATCCAGATTCAGTTCTTTGCTCTCTTGCACCAGTTTCCAGATCCAGTTTTAACTTTCATTCCTGAAGCAGATCCCTTGCTCTGAAACCCTGTCCCTTTTCCTATCTTGGGACAAGGCCAAGCCCCTAGAAGGACATTGGAAGGCCTCCTCTAACTCTTCCTCTTCAGTTTAGTGAAAGCCCTAGGTCTTTGATTCCACTTTTCCAGTCCACACCACCACCCCGCTTGCTGCAGAGTCAAAAGCACCTCCACAGGAAAAGCAATGCACTCACATCCCACCACCAGACAGATGGAGGGATGGGGAAGGGAACTATCATTTCTCAGATGTCTACCATGTGTTAGACACGGGGGCAGGGCCTTTCATAGGAATCCTCTTCTTTGCTCTCCACAATACCATAAGACATGTTTCATAGAATCAGTTTATGGATGAGCAAAGTAAGAGACTCCTAGAGACTAAATCGCTTCCCCTCGTCACCCATTAGGATGTGGAAAGGTAGAACTGAAACACACATCTGTCTCCAAATCCTGTCTTCTTTCCACTGGCCCACATGGCTTATGTATAAAAGGGCATCACAGCCTCAATCCATGCTTCCCCTGCTCCAAATTCCCCAGGCCCAAAGCCTAAGATGTGCATGTCTTCACTCCCTGAGTTTCACCATCCATTCATGTGTCTAAACAAAGGTTCTATCCACTGTCTTAAAATGTCCTCTGTATACACTTGATCGTTTCCTGTTGAATGAGTTTCAACATTCTTCATTTGTTTTATCAGCTAAGAGCTTTTCTTTGCTGGCTCATCGTATCCTGTATTGAGGACTCTTTATTCTTAGCAGAAGATTTAAGAGGAGGTTGTGGGAACGGGGCAGGATATGAGTTCCATTATCTGTTGCCTCTTTTAGTGATGCCACTTCTTGACTGACTGTTTCCCAATGATCCTGTAACTCTTTGGAAACCAATTCCCCACTCCCGAGCAGATGTTACCTCTTGAAGAGTTGTGTTGGAAAACCAAATACCAAGTAAAAGCCACCCCTTCTGTTTGCAATGCAAACTTTTAGCCACACTTCTTCAAGGAATGAATGGGATGTGGGAAGGTGGGAAAAAATGATAAAGTATCACCTGACCACCTAATGCAGGTGAAAAATGGATTTCTCAATGGAGTCACTGAGTTGTGTCCAAAGATGAGAATTACCAGGAGGGAAAAAATTCCTGGGAGAAAATTTGTCTTCAAGCTGAGTTGCTCAGGTCTAAGATATTTCTGCATAAGGTTCATGCCTAGATGCTGGTGTCAGAAAATAAAATATTTTCATTTTTATTTCTGAAATAACAACTGGAATTGTTTTACATATATAGTGGTTTAAACAGACACACACATATACATGCATACACAAATAATAATAGCTACAAGAATATTTTTTTTCTGTTTCACAAGCGAGGAAAGTAAGGTCCTAGGAGCTAAATTATTTTACTCGAGGTCTAAAATAGAGTAAGATAACAAGCACATTGAAAAGTCTTCTTGGGACTTCCCTGGCATCCCCGTGGTTAGGACTCCACACTTTCACTGCTGAGGGCCCGGGTTCGATCTCCGGTTGGGAAAGTAAGATCCCACAGGTCATGCAGCGTGGCCCAAAAAACTCCTCTTAAGTTTTCTTCTATTCCCTAGGAAACCTACCATGACTTAACTGTCTCCAAAGTAGATTCAGTATGTCCCCTGCCACCCCACCTCCCATGCCTCCCCCCAACCAACCCCTGAACCTAGATCCAGCCCCTTGCCCCCAAAGGGCCCGGGACCCATGCAGAGAGATGGGTGGCTAAGCCAAGGAGCCACAGAGCAGGCCCTTGTGGGTGAAACGGGACTGAGTCTTACTATTGCCAACTTTGACCAAGAAGCCAGGCTTTTGCAGGTCATGAGTAGATCAAAGAGTCCATAGATCTACCTCCTTCAAGCCCAGTCACCAAATGTTCTCTTCAATTTTTCCTCAGCAAACCTTCTCACACTGAGAGTTTAGGTGTCACTCCTGGCAAGAAGAGAAAATCTTCCAAAGAAGCATGACTGTCCCTCCACAATCCAGCCTGCCTTCCAGCCTCCTTCTCCAGGAGCTCAACTCTCTGGCCAGGACACAGGATGTCCACGAGGAATGGGACAGCTTAGGCAAAAATGGATGAAGCACTGGTTAACAGTCAGAATAATAGCTGGCATGTACCGATAACTTAATTTGAACCAGGCACTAGTCTATGAGTTTTGAATGTGTTGGCTCATTGAATCCTGAGACCACCCTGGGAGGTATGTACTATTATTAGCCCCATTTTACAGATGAGGAAATAGAGGCACAGAGGCATTGGCAATTTCTTCAAGGTCACACAGCATGAAGGCTATTCCCCCAGCTTAATTTTTCTGTGCACTTTGCCTTCTCCATGCTGCTCCCTCAAGCCTAAACTTGCAATGCCCTCTCTCCCCCTCCTCTAAGCTTGGTCTCTAGAATGACTCAGCCGCTCTGAATTTGCAACTTTACTAGGAAAACCGTGTTGCTTCTCTCCGGGTATCTATTCTTTCTGTCCCATTTATCATCGTGGAATGAGCTCTTTTAAGTGAATTTTAGGCATGAACAAATAAGTGGAAGAGATTTCAGAGGAATGGAGGAGCCGTCCTGGTGACCCTGAAATCACACTGGGTAACACAAGCTCTGCTGGGTCATATAAAGGCCCGCCCTTCATATAAACAGCAGAGGGCGCTGTGCGGCCGTGGCCTCGTATAAAGAATGCTGTTCCCCTCCCTCCCCTGCTTCCCAGGATGGGAACCCCCAGTTAGGATCTATACATGGAGAAAACTGCCCAGTTTTCACACCTCTGCTGTCCTTCCATGGTTCCGGGACCTCCCTGTACACCTGTCCTGACCTTGTTCCTAAGAATATTCTGACCTGAGGTCACTGGAACCATGTGGAGTTTCCAACCACAAGGGCCCCAAATCTGGGCAAGTCCAATTCTGGTCTCCTGCCCCCTTTCTGGCTCTTGGAATTCGGCCTGCCTCCCCAGACCCCGTCAGTCTAAGATTCTGTGTTCTGGTTTAAGGTCTGAAATACTGCCTGTGCTCTGTGGTTGACCCCTAGCCTGGGCCGTGACCCGGCCTTGTGCTTCCCAGACACTTGTGTCCTTGAGCTGTAATTCTGCTCTCAACCGTGTGGTTGGAGCCCTGCTTTCTGCTGAAAGACCTTTCCGGTGCTGCCAGCTCTCCATTCTGGACTTGGGAGGTAGTCCTGTCCTCTGAGTTTGTTGCACCCCCAACATGGTGCCAGCTGCTGCTTCTGAGACCTTCTGATTCCTCCTGGGTACAGATGTAGAAAGCGGAGGACCCCATTTACTGAGAAAATTCAACAGGGCCAGGGCCACCCGCGGAGGATGTGCTGAAAGAATGCAATCCTCATCCGTCCCCCACCTCACAGGTTCAAAAGTGGAAGTTGAAAGTTGAAGAAATAGGTGGTGAGCATTTCTTTGGGGAGAGTTGTTAGTGTGTTTCCACCTCCTTCCTCCACTTCCTCCTGATACTGGTCAAACTTTGAGCACCCCCCTGATTCTAGTAAGTGGTGTAGTCCCTGATCTTGGCTTCTACTGGTTGTCACCAACTTTTCGCCAACCAGGTATGCCCAGCTAGCTAGAGAGAAGACTTCAGCCACGCCTCTCTTCTCTAGAATGGTTAGACAGTATCCCCAGGATGCAGGGCCTCCTCCACCCGGCTTAGTCTAAGAAGCCTCCCCAAACAGGTCAAATTAGAACCTTAATGGAAAGATCAGCTTTACTAAATCATCTGAACTACCTCTCCTTAGTGTCTAATCAAGAAATGCTATAGTAATGCTCCACCATGGAAGATCCCTGTGGAGTAGGAAATGGGCAGAAGTTGGGAGGGTTAATTTTTTAAAGTTCTACTATTTCTTCCGCTTTAATGTTCTAATATAAAAATCCAAACGTGAAGGTGATTAATTAAGAATAATATGCCAGTGTTTTCTTCTCTGTTTTCACAGCACCCCATGCATGCTGGTCAATGTATATGACAGAGCCCCCTCTCCCTCCCCTCCCATTTCCTGGGACCATGAGCCAATGTGCACAGCACCACAACATCAGGTTTGTGTAATCTGTAACCCAGGAGGTCCCTTAGGGTATCTTCAAACTCAGAGCGTCTTTGATTCCATGAGATTGTTTCAACCCTTTGCTTTGCCCCATTGCTCAATATATGGGCCATGACTCAGAAACGAAAGGAATGTAAAAGAGGAGGTGTCTGTTGCCAGGTGGTATTTAAACATAAAATCTGAGGCTCATCTATATCCATGCAGAAAGGCCACCAAAGCTCTCCAAGACAAAAGCATAC
The DNA here is from genome assembly GCF_002837175.3 of Physeter macrocephalus. Lineage (NCBI taxonomy): Eukaryota > Metazoa > Chordata > Mammalia > Artiodactyla > Physeteridae > Physeter > Physeter macrocephalus. The sequence goes on along the minus strand of NC_041231.1, from coordinate 80,308,050 downwards.
CAAGATTGATTGCCCTGCCCCCATGCCCCCTGCTACCTCTCAGGCTTCTGGCTGCCACTTTGTGACTTATTCTCCCCTTCACGGCTGCCTAATATTTGTTTTCCCGTGATTTCACCTGTGTAGAAGTATGTCTCAGAGGTTGGCTGTGAGTAGGCAGCTAATTTACCACAACTCCACCCATACCCCCTTAAGAATGATTCCGAGCCCCAACTTCATTAGGGAGAGATGGACTTGTTGCTTTGTGATTCCAATCAAGTGTCTTCCTTCTCAACAATGGGGCTCTTCTAAGTGTCAACACTCACTGGCAAGATGGAATTAAAGTGAGTGTAAACAGCAAGATGTATCCTGTATCAGAGCAGGTATGATGACAGCATCCTCTCAATGAGGACAGAAAAAAAAAGTATTCTTAAGATTTGGTCATGTAAACTGAGATGATGTAGGTTTTAAAGATGTGCATATTTTCGTCTATGTGCTGGGCAATAAAGATGTTTCCGTTCTCTGAAAGATATCCCCCTGTTTCCTTCCCACCTCCCTCCAGAATCACATAGTAGGCAATCGTGTGCTACCAGGGGGCATTGAGGAGTTTGTCACAGCTTACAAGTGAAGCTTCTTGAGTTTTTAATACTCACATCTTATCCTCAACAATTCATTAATTTAGATCCATACTCTGGGCTTAACGATGCATTCTAAATGGGGAAAAAATAACAGTGATATCAATGAGGAATGGCATTGACCAGAATGCACATAGATTTATATTTATGTCTGTGCCTGACTAGAGATAAACATGTAAAAATGAAAACATGAAGTACCCAAGTTGACACAGCTCCACAGAATTAAATTATTATATTTCACTGAATCTAACATTGTAAGCAACATCATTATTTTTACATCCACTAAGGAAGAAAAGGAAAAAATAACTTGCCAATTAAATCACGACTTGTCACTGACTGTACAAAACGTTTCAATTTCAGAAATGTTCAGAGGTGAATAAAAAATGTCTCTCTCAGAACTGATGAACTGTGGCACTAAAAGTCACACGCAGTACTAGCTGACCATAAATTCTGACTCTCAGTGTGTCCAGAAAGCTTTTTATATGTTTATTTTAAAAGTAGCTCTTATTGAGAAACTGTTGGTTGAATAAATGACTTCTTTCTAATTAATATAACAATGATGGCAATTTCAGTTGGTGCTTGAAAAGACAGATAACTAGGTCAAAAGTCAACTTCAAGATCTATAAATACACAAACACTTCAATTCAAGGCAGTGTGGCTCACTGAAAAAGCCCAAAGCAAGGAGAATGCTAATTCTCACAATTAGTTGGGTGGCTTTGGGCAAATCTCACAAGTACTCTGGGCCTTACTTTCCTTACCTATGGAATGACTAGGTTGGACTAAAATCTCATTTGCAACTCTTGTCTTATTTCCCAGCTTTAGCATTTTTTAGAATTTAAGGTTCTGGGTTCATGTTGTCTCATCTCAATGGTCTAAATGTATTTAGTTGAAATACAACCGGTACGGAAACTTTTCTTTCTTTCTTTCCCTTTTTTTTTTTTTTTTTTTGGCTGCTCTGAGGGGCTTGCAGGATCTTAGTTCTCTGACCAGGGATCGAACCCAGGGCCCGGGACTGAAAGCACCGAATCCTAACCACTGGACTGCCAGGGAATTCCCTGGAAACTTTTCTTGAGGTCTGTATTCCATTGACCTTAAGCTCTAGCAGGATAGTCCAAATTTGTTGAATGAAGAAATGAATGAAGGAAAGTATGCCCTCATGATTCTGTTTGCTAACAAATCCTGAACACTAAGCTATAATATTTGTCTCATCATGACTCTGCTGAGGACACTGATCCTCCAATATTGAGACTGAAAAGGAGAGGCTAACCTCTGCTACCTTTGACCACCCCTTCAGTGAAGACATCCTCATCCTCAAAGCATCTCTAATCTAAAGAAGCAATGACAGTGAAGAAATGACAACATCCCCAGGGCCCAGACCTGTGTCGTGAAACTCTGAGGCTAGCAACCCTGGTAGAAGCGGCATCAAATGGTTTAGCACAGTGCTTGGAAAATAATAAGACTTGGATAAAAGTTGAGGTTTAGTTACAACTGAATTTAGGATTAAGATTAAAATTCTGGTCATGGTTTCTATTCTTTTCACCAGCTATGTTCAAACATAGCCTCCAATTGACTTGATAAAGAACAGGACATGAAAGAGTATAGTTCATTCTTTCCCCCTCAAAGCTGATGCCTTGAACTACCCCACAAACTCAACTCTTCCGGACTGTACTCTCTGATCAAGCCTGCTTCATCCTCCTGCTCCCGTCAACTACATGGAGATCATTTACAACGAGTGAAACAAACTCAAATTACCTTGTGATCAATAATGGTTCCAAACAGCAAGATGAAGAACCTCTGTGGCAAAATTCAACAAAGTATGAGGGACAGTTGTGCAGACTGTATCCCAGCTGTTATTTTAATACCACTCTTCTAGATTCCTTCGAAGATACTTATCAGACATTAGAAACTTCAATTTCCACTGATTCCGATAAAAATGCATTGATGAGTATTTTCTTTTAGTGTATCACAAAGAGAGAGGACCACCTTCATGTTTGTGCACGAGAGTTACTGATATTTATTGAATGGCTTCAGATGTAGGATAGAATTTGCAACCTTATTAAATCTCTTTACTTTCTTCCCAAATATTAAGATAGCTGTTCTTACTCATGATGACAGTAACATGTGACATAAAATCTTGTCATTCAAAGTCACAATCAGGGAAGGTGTCTTGAGAAAAAGAAACGTATTCTAGTCTACTTTCAGTGGAAGAAATAGGCAGCTAGAGCCTCTGAGGTGGTGGAAGAAGTTTCTGCATAAAAGAAAGAGAAGGTTACAGAGACCTGTAAGGCCAGGATCTCTTCAAGTTTAAATTATCTGGTCACCTATAAAGTCACAATAATTGACAATCAACCCTTTTATGTGGTGGGAGTTGAGGTCCAAGAAAAATCTGGATCCTGCCGTGAGAGTGAAGGGAAGCCTGGTTTCTAAGGATGGTTTCATGAAGAAGAAACACTGATCAGAAGACTGAAATTTTTAAATGTGAGTCACAGGAAAAGCTTGCTTAGAAAAATGGAGTGTGTGTAACTAAAAGGGGTTTAGAATTTTTCTTTCCATCAAGAAAATAGAAAGAGAAATGATCTGAAAAAGAAATGCAGCACAAAATTTCCTGGGGTTTAATTAAGTTGCAAAGTAAAAATAGGATGGGATCATTAGTAACCAGAGAAACTTCAAGAGTTGGGGAGATTTATGTGAGTGCAAGAGCATTTGATTTCCTGCCCCCTGCCCCAAGAAATCCTTAAGTAAAAGGCTTCTCTTTAAAGCAATGCAAAGGAAAAAGTGAAATTAATATTCTCCATAGTTACTAAAGAATTATGAGTAAGATATATAATTGAACTGAGTTGGCATTTCTTTAAAGTTGGCTTTATTATTTTGTATCAAGTTTTGAAATAGAGTAACAGTGACATGGAATACTTTGTGGCTTTATTTAAACAGTTATATTTGTTTTATTTAAAGCAGTGGTCAAAAATTTTTTTGAAAATGTTTTTCTGCAAAGAAGCAGATAATAAATATTTTAGGCTTTACAAGCTCTACAGCCTCTGTAGCAACTATCTCATCTTTGCCATTGTGACACAAAAGCAGCCGTAGGCAAAATGTAAACCAATGAGTAAGGCTGTATTTCAGGAAAACTATTTACAAAAACAGGCAGCAGGCCATAGTTTGCCAGCCCCTGATTTAAAACATTTTAAAAATATGAATTTGTCAAATTTTCTATTACTCATGGATATGGAAAGCAGCCTGACTAATGACAGCTTCCTGAAAATGGCTTAGTAGCCAACATGAAGTAAACAACTTTTAGATGGCTAATCTTGTCAAACCCAGCATGTTCAGCAAGAAAAGAAAATAGAGATCATCTTAGGTCCATCCTTATCTTATAGAGGAGAAGTCTGAGGACCAGAGAAAGTGACATTCCTGGGATCAAGTAACATGTGTCAAGATCCATTTCTGTGAATAACAACCTACATTTATTTCACAGAGAACAGCAGGGAAGAGGTATGAGAAGCCCTGACTGGTTAACACCCAAAGTGAGTGGCAAAGGCCATCCCTTCATACTGTGAAAAATGACTATTATTTTATGGAGCACCAAAACTACTTGAGAAAGGATAAAAATTGTGCTTGTTTTGAGGCATAACATAGTAAGTATAGCCTCACACATCCCTGACCAAAGACTGGTCCTCCATAAGTGAAGGTCAACTTCTTTTGACGTTGAAACTTTAGGAGGGATACAGGTAAACCAGTGAGGAGAGGAGAAAGGAGATTCCTACCCAACCAGCCTGATCATCTAAATCCAACTGGACAATCAATAGAGTGAGAGATGCCACAGATAAATGTCTCTAACATATAGAAGGAAATGGAAGGAATATGTGGTGTTTTATATTTTTAAACCATAGCCATGTTTTATTGTAAAGCCAGAATAACAAATTATAATATAATAATAATGTTTTATAAATAAAATATTAATTAATAAAATATGTCTCCCTTCTGGAACTTACCTGGAAAGCATTGAACAGGGCAAAGATTATATGAAATACCAAGGAAGTGCCTTCTATGAGGGTAGCTATTCCAAAACCCCAGGTGAGTCCCAGCAGTGGGGTGAGGATGGCGACATTTTTGCTAATCCTCATAATAATGGCCACATCCTGAGACCTGGAACTGCCAATAGAGGGCCTCTGAGTGATGACAGCAACAACCAAAACCACAACAAGATTCACAGCCACAATAAGCAAGGCTGGGATGGCAAATGCTAGAAGGGCTTTGGTATTGTCCCAGTTAAGCCAACTGGCACCATGTCTCATGTAGCCTTTCCCTGGCACTGTGATAGCAACTGTGGTGACAACAATGACCATAGCCAATGGCAAAGCCAATGGCCATCATGCAGGACTTCATCATCCTCCGGAAAACGACCAATAGTCCATAGATGATGAGCAGTGCTTTGAAGAGCATCCAGAAAAACAGAGAGAGGTAGAAAAAGTGGCTGAAAAATGTCACCGCAACACACCAGTTGTAGTTCTGGGCCTTTTTGTTAAAGTTAGAGCCCAGGATGAACCACACATTGGCGGTCAGGAGAGACACAGCTACGTTCACAATGCATACATGTCGCATGTATGATATCTCCATCACGACCACTCGGGACCAAACTGTGGCTTCAATGATCAGGCAAAGAATCAAGCTAAGGATGGAGACACTGAGCCCAATGCAGGTGATATAGTCCAGGACCTTGTTGTCTACAGATATGGGGGACATGAGAATGGAAAAAGACATCACCACGTTGGTGTAGCTACACCAGCATTTCACTTTGCTGGCTGTATCCAATGTTGTTTCACAGACATTCTCATCCCACCTCCTTTTCCTGGAGTGCCAGCCAACACACTGGGCCCTGGCATTCCGGGATTTATTGATCTTCTCAAAGGTGAATAAGATTTGCTTCAATATTTCTGGTAAAATCACCGAAACGACCAGCCCATTTACCTGCCTGGGTAGACTGGCATTTTACAAGTGGGCTTCTTTCAGAATAGCCCCCAAGGTGGGAAAAGCTATGCCGATGGCTTCGGATGCATTTGGTGGCAGCTTCCACAGCTCTTGCCTGGGAACTTCTATCATATCTAGGATACCCTCCATTGTATTGCTTACGTTCATGGAGAAACTGAAACTTCTCTCTGAGGTATTGTGGTTGATGTGACGCCCTTTCATCTGAATGAAGAGTTCATCCACAATGTGCTCCGGTTTGTTCTGGATGCGGAATCGCCTCCCAAACCAATTCACTGACTGCAACAAATCCGAGCTGGCATTTTTGTCAGGAATGAAAGCCCAATTTGGAATGACTGCTTTGTCGAGCATGTGGTTGGCCACTTTGCAGTAGCTCTGCAGTGGAGAAAAGTGGATATTATACTGCGGATTTACACAGTGTTGTACAAAGTTGATTTCTAAAACCTGAAATATCTAAAGATCAAATGATTTGAAATTATTTGACATATTTCTCTTCAAATGCACTGTTTATTAGAATCTCATACTAGTAGGCCTGCAGAGAGGGGAGAAAAATTAAAGAATGTTCAAAATAAAACAAAATAAAATAAGGTAAAATGAAATGAAATAAAATAAATAAGGTAAAATGAAATGAAATAAGATAAAAATAAAATGAAGTAAAATAAGATAAAATGAAATGAAATAAAATAAGGTAAAATGAAATAAAATAAATAAGATAAAATGAAATGAAATAAGATAAGGTAAAATGAAATGAAATAAAATAAATAAGGTAAAATGAAATGAAATAAGATAAAAATAAAATGAAGTAAAATAAGATAAAATGAAATGAAATAAAATAGGTAAAATGAAAATAAATAAAATAAATAAGGTAAAATGAAATGAAATAAGATAAAAATAAAATGAAGTAAAATAAGATAAAATGAAATGAAATAAAATAAGGTAAAATGAAATAAAATAAATAAGATAAAATGAAATGAAATAAGATAAAAAGAAAATGAAGTAAAATAAGATAAAATGAAATGAAATAAAATAAGATAAAATGAAATGAAATAAAATAAAATAAAACGAATCACAGATCAGAGTTACCTGCTTTATTATATGCCCAGGGCAGCATTTCCACACTGCAACTTGTATAAGTCAAGTTTCCCATGAGATATCAATGACTATTTAAGAAGGAGATTGGAAGTAGATTCTATGGCAATCCAAGTTTGAGAAGTACAGCATACCATATCCTTATACCCCCCACTCTTATAAAGAGTGCCAAGGTTCATTAACACATGAAAAGCTCTAAAAAGTCCTGCCATAAGGAGACCTACTTGGCTTTGTTTAACCCAGAGTTCCTATATCTGCTGTGCTACAGATCTCTCTTTTAAAAATGGAAGCTCTGCTAAGATTTCTCAGGACAATTACATTCTACAAGAATAAAATTTGGGAAACAGTAGAGTAGGAACAGTCTTCCCCACGGCCATCACTATGTGATAGTTTCTTGAAAATAGTCTGTACAAAAACATGTATAAAAAATGTTCTAACTTCTTGAAAATTTCCATAAACTGGGATAAATCAATATGCAAAACTGAACTGAACTGTTCTGATTGCTGTGGTTATTGTAGTTTTTACCCTGAAAATACATTTGAAACTATTAAAATGCAAGATTTTGAAAAAAAAAGAATTGTCAGTTTTTAAAATGAAATTAACAAAGAATACCTTCATTTTCTCTTGGGTAACATTATCAGACAAGTGTGTAGAAATATTTTTTAGTAACTTCACTATAAATGCAATATTTCCAGACGTGGCTTCTGATGATTTCACAACATCAATTATGCAGGCATAATCAAGTGGGCAGTTCCTTTGGATGACTTGAGCTACACTCTCAATTGGCTCTGGGGCTTGGTAGTCAACAATGCGCAGAGGTATAAATGGTGCTGCCATGGAAAAGCATGATGCGTTAAGTCCTGTTTAAAAAAAAAAAGTTTCATTCAAAAATGATTAAGTACCTAACGTGTCAGACTAAAGGAGTCAAAGGCACAAATAATCCACATGGGAAAAACAGACAGAGAAGTAAGTGGTCCTGAAAAGTGGTTTAGATGCTGAAAAGTATGGAGAAGGTAATTGGGCTCACAAACGGGCATGAGATTCCATCAGAATTCCCACAGAGATCAGGATGCTGACCTTTCTTATTGGAATCTGCTTTCAGGACAGTGATTTTAACTCAAGTATTATAACAAGACAGTTTTCTCCAGAGATATGGAGAAATTCTAGAAACAAAATTTGTCTAATTATTTTAATTTTTTTTTTAAAGAGGAGCCACATGGAACTTCAGAGGGGAGTGGTTTTTGGAGATTGGCAGTTAAACATAGAATGCTAAGGCATTGTAATTTTTTTAAGTTTAGAGTTCACTAAATAGAAGAGGTTATTTGCTCATTTCCTCATACTTTTCCCAGAATTTCCCAGAATATGACTTAGGATAGGCCAAACCAATCGCTTACCTCATTTAACTCACTTTTCAATGCCACTGTACTTGCAGGGACATCTATGTGATTACCTATATGCTAAGTGACATTGCATTGATACTCCCTTTATAGAAACACTGTTGACATTTTAGGAGAAGCTGAGATCAATGTGCTTCTACAGGATTGGAGGGGGGTGCAGAAGGAAACAGTCACTAAGTGAAAGGATATAAGATAAAATATTTTAATTGAGAATTGTTGTATTCATTGGATTTCTATTCCTTCTGGGACACACATCTCTCTTCTTTTGGTCAAGTGATTGAAAGTATTTGAAAAAGATATCAAACTTATTTTGATTCTAGACACATTTAGTTGCTTAATTGATTAGCATAAGAGGTATGCAAATCCATCTTTATAGCTAAAATTTTAACCTCTAAGTGTTTATCATTGTATAGATAAATTTTTTATCTTTTTTTGAGAAAAGATTTTGAGAGAGGGAAATAGAGTAGGGAGAGGAGAGAGTAGCTGAGAGTTTAGGTGAGGAAGGAATAGACAAACTTGAATCTGCTCTGTAGGATTTCTCAAGTCCGGATCTGAGACTTATTGTCATGCTGAACAGAAAACATTAAAAACGTCTCTACCCGCTCCTGAGGGATTGACTCCTGTAGAATATGCAAATAAGATGCAAATATGCAAATGCATCACCATAAAGAGTGTTTCCACAAAAAGGCTTGTACATGTTTCAGTTGATTTTTGCCACTTGTTTCCATTACAGATAAATCCTATTTCTCCACGAAAGTGCTGAACACAAGGCTGGCTGCAGTTAGAAGGAGTGGTGCAAGGTCCATGGCATTTTTCTTACAAGGAGAAGAGAGAGAGAGAAGCCTAATTAGCATTTCCGCACTCTGACTGGGGCATCTAACTCATTCTGGGGCCTTGGGGATTGCTTCCCAGAGGAGGTGACATTGAACTGGGTTCTTAGCAACAAGACCTGCCAGGAAGGTTGTGAAGCTGACGTCTAGGCAGTGAAGAGCATGTGGAAAGAAGGGATTGCAGGTCATTCATAAAGGCTGATTCAGAGCGTCTGAAGGGAGAGTGGCAAGAGATGAGGGTGGGGAAGAAAACATGTCAAGTCGTGAAGGATCTTGGATCCTGTGCTAATATGGGGTTTACCAGAAAACGTGATTGGATTTGTGTTTGAAAGATAATTAACCATAGCATGGAGCAGGAGTCAGTAAACTTTTCTGTAAAGGACCAGGTAAATAGAGCTGCCAGATAAAATACAGGTTAAGTGCCAGTTAAATATTAATTTTATTTTCAGATACAGCCAATTCCCGTGATTTGCAGAAGTTAAATTCTATAAAGTCACTGCCACAAACACTGAATTAGCAAAAACATAACCATCGCTCCTAGGAGAAATACAAGGTTAGGTTCCTGCAAGCTTCTGCTCACAACATTTTCATCAACCAATCAATATATCAATATATAAGCTTGTTTTGTGTTTCCATTTAACATATGTTGTTGATTTGCTGACGTTGAATTCACGACCAATAGCACTATAATCCATGACAGCATAAGAGCAAAGCTTATCTCACATATGTATTCTCGCCACGAGGCACATCATAACCTTCTTAAGAACGCTAAACAGTACTTCAGAGCTATATCTGGGGACCATTTTAAGCAGTGAAATCACCAACAAAAAGTACAAAAAGCAAAACATGTGGCACTACATAGGCCACAGAAAGAACACTTGTTTATAGTAGGAGAGCTGAAACAAGAAGGCCAAGGGCCACCTCGTTCAGCTGTGAACAAGCACCTTGGCCAACTCAATTTTTCTGCTATTCTGTGCATGTCTCTGAATGATTCAGAAAGCAGTGTGAGTATTGATTTGGGGGTTGCAAATAAATTTCTACGAGTAGAAGTTGCAGATACAGAATCCGTAAATAAAGAAGACTGACTAAAAATGTTCAGTAAAACAATGGATAATTTTTTCGTATACGTATGATCCAAGAAATATTATTCATGGTTTACCTGAAATTTAAATTTCTCCGCACTTCCTATGTTTTTATTTGCTAAATATGTCAAGGCTAGCCAGAGAGTAAATATTTTCAGCTTTGTGGGCCATATGGTCTGTCATAACTACTCAGCTCTGCTTTTGTAGCATGAAAGCAGTCAAAGACAATATGTAAATAATTGGGCATGGCTGTGTTTCAATAAAACTTTATTTATAAAAACTGGTGGTGGCCTAATTTGGATCATGAATAGAGTGCATTGACTTGATGAAGCTGTTGAAGTATTCCCAGGAAGAATTGCTTTCAGATAGTGGCAGTGCAATGGAAAGAAGCAGATGATGCTGAGAGCTATTAAGGTATTGAAATAAATACGATGAAGTGCCCTATCATCTGTGAGTCAAAGGAAGCACTGATATTTATGGTTTGGACAGCTCTGTGGATGACTCCATTTACGGAGAAAGGAAACAAGTGGTTTTGCATCCTTCTTTGACATCTACCCCAGTGTATCAATTTTGCAATTTATTTAAGCTGAGTGCTTCTCAATTTCTTCATTCATAAATAGAGTTTGGAGGTAATACCATAGTCTTGTTACAAACATTGAATGAGACAGCATCTTGTACAGCACTTAGGTCAGTGTTGTCATAAACGCTCAATGAATATTAGCTACCTTCCTCTCCTCTTTCCTTTCTTAACTCCACATCTGTGTAGAGATGTATTTGCCACCAGAAATGTACTTGGCCATGACTGTGCAGAACCCAGTTATCACTACTATGTGGGTGAGAACCACATGATTTCACTATCTTACTACTCATGATGCCTCCATAGCTTATTTTTCACTTCTCGAGAGTGACCAGTCTTGCCACAATACCTCTTATATCACTTCAATAGACCTCTCAGCCTCAGAGTGTTACATACATTTAAGCATCCTGAAAATATCTTTGAATGAAGGAATGAATGACTCCTGTCCTCTTCCCTCTTAGGCCTCTTGTTAGCTTGTTAGTTCACACAGATTTCCCTTTTGAGTTTTAAAAGGGACTCTTGTCTACTATTCTAGAACAACTGTGAATATTTGCCAACTTGCTTCATTGACTATGCCATGGATAATAGTATAATTATTTTTAAAAAATCTATCAATGCTGGTAAACATTAAGAATTTATTAAAGATTGTTATTCTATGTGAAAGCTTGTGGTCGGGGGACAGGCTTGCAATATCCATGCCTTTCCTTTGCTCTGCCCAGTCTTCAAACGGAAGAAAACTATTCTATAGCCACACACCTTGCATCCTTCCAGTCTTGGGTTTTCCTTCAGGAACTTGAAGTTTATCTCCATCCTGTAAAACATAAATTCCCAAACGTCTTCTTTACTGTGGGCCTCTCCTCTCTCATCTCAACTTAGAGACTCCATGTGGATATGAAAAGAAAATGTGTTCAGGACTAGGAAGAAGACTGCAGCTGATAGGACAGGAACTTGCTGAAGGAAACAGGCACGTGAGCACCGACTGAGAACATGCTGCCCCCTGATGAAGGTTAGATACTTGACAGTGGCCACTTGAGCGCTGAAGGTCAGTGGATTGGATACAACTTTTGGAAAGTTTAAGTATCCTTGGAGAACACAGTGATGACAATTATAGCACTAAGCTGTCCTCTGCCTGTATTAACTGAAACTGTGAAATGAAACTAATATGGTCCACCCGATACTGTGTATCCTCAGAGAGGAAGAAGCGAGCAGGTACTAGGAATGAGTGCTAGGTTGCAATAATAGGATCACAAATTCTCTGTAGCTATGAAGGACTGTAAAGATCTAAAAGAAAAAAGAAACACTCTTCATGTTATAGGTAAGGAAATTAAGGACTCAGAGAAGTGAAGCAACGTGTGCAGCTAACAAGCAAAGTTAAGGTTTGAACCTAAATTGCTCAGCTGCCAAGCTAGTGGTTCCTCCTCTCATCAGCTGCCTGTCTACATACCCCGTGGCTTTTTCTGTAATACTGTTGCCCCCTGTCACAACAATACTGTACTGTCTTTTCTTTATTCCTTTCTTTAGAAAGCTGCCATCAGTAAGGGTAAAATCGTAGTCATCTGAAAATTTCTTTTAAATGACACGTTATTTATCATAACTCTAGTCATCTCAAAGAACTGACTGATTTCTAATGGGACCACCTAAGAATGGATCAAACTTACTTTTATGTGGGTCTTGGATCTAGGATGAGAACATTCTGTGGCCAGAAATAACATTAAACAGTAAATCGTGATTGCCTGGGACTTCATTTTCACACATGAGGCTCTTCACCTGCAATATACAACAAGGTTGGATCCAGCTGAAGGTGACGACAGCACTTAGCTACTACAATACTTAGCCAACTAACCAACCACTTCGTCCTCAGCAAACATACATTTCCTTATGCTCTAATGGAGATGAACTCGCTCTGATCTGCTTAGGCTCATGGGGCAAACTGTGACCAGGAAGCAGACAAAGCTCACTGATCTTGGCTCAAAGCCTTCCTGGTTGGAGTCAAGACTCAGAGGGACTTTCACAGCTCCACCGAGTCTTCTGCTGAGATGACAATCCACGGGCACTTACAGGAAGGCTTCCAAATTGTCTCTGAGTTTAAAATTGTCTTTGAGTTCCTAAGTATGGAGGTTCCTTAAAAAGCTAAAAATAGAATTACCATACGACCCAGCAATCCCACTATTGGGCATATACCCTGAGAAAACCATCATTCAAAAAGAGTCATGTACCACAGTGTTCATTGCAGCTCTATTTACAATAGCCAGGACATGGAAGCAACCTAAGTGTCCATCAACGACAGAGGAATGGATAAAGAAGATGTGGCACATATATACAATGGAATATTACTCAGCCATAAAAAGAAACGAAATTGAGTTATTTGTAGTGAGGTGGATGGACCTAGAGTCTGTCATACAGAGTGAAGTAAGTCAGAAAGAGAAAAACAAATACCACATGCTAACACATATA
>NC_041231.1:80292777-80294767 GCF_002837175.3 Physeter macrocephalus | reverse complement strand
ACTAACACACCATTGTAAAGCAATTATACTCCAATAAAGATGTTAAGGAAAAAATAAATTAATAAACAAAGCACCCATGAAGAAAAAGTTAAAAAAAAATTGTCTTTGAGTTCCTAACCAATGAACAGGAGGAAAGTATTTTGACTTATACCATCATCTTGTAAACCAAATCTGAGCAGGGGAAGGGGAACATGGCAGAATGACAGGCAAAGTGTGGTAATGGATTTGCATAGGTGTTGAGATATATGTGCGGAATTCACGATCTGACAGTGTGGGCAGAAAGAAGTTCTCACATATGCAGCCACATGGTGGATGGGCACACTAGGAAATTTGCAATATTACTACTGTTTAGGATATATATTTTATTTATTTATTTATTTGTTATTTATTTGGCTGCACCGGGTCTAAGTTGCAGCACGCGGGATTTAGTTTCCTGACGAGGGATCGAACCTGGGCCCCCTGCATTGGGATCTCGGAGTTTTAACCACTGGACCACCAAGGAAGTTCCCTAAGATATATTTTTAACTGATCCTTATAAGGGGAAATAACAGAAGAACCAGTGTGAGCTGTCTTAAAAGTATCCTTATGTTTCACATATACATGTAGCTTTCAATAATTCTTGACCCTGACACAGTAAGAAACAGATCTTACATTGTGACTCAGTGTGTACAGACAAAAATATGTATGTATATAGTGATCCATAATATAAAACCAAAAAAACCACATAATTTTTATATTTTAAAAACTTATATGTTAAAATACTATTCTTCCTACCTGCAAGCAAGACACTCTGATAAATCCATGATTTTTATCTTGTATTCCACTTTATTCTATCTGACATTCTCTCAGAAATTGGTTGCCACCCACTAAACTGAATTCACAACCCTCTAATGGATGGTAACCTGTAATCTGAAAAACAGAAATATAGAGTGTGATTCATTATCATTGTCAAGTCGAAAATTATTCACTTCTTCTGCTAAATTGGTCATATTGATCTTTTCTCTTTGTGATTCTTCACAATTCTATCGCAGTTCCCTTCCCCTGGTACACGTATCAGGGAGAAAAGATGCCTACATTCAGGACCAAATAATAGGACTGACGGGTAAGTGCAATTCTCCTCCATCTGGAGAACATCACATTTATAAATAATAATGCCTGCTATCTAAGGCTTCAGGAGAAGGGCCACTCTTATTCTCCATTGTTTTCATTATAGGAACTTTGCTTAAAGCTAATCTTGCTGGAAGAAAGTCAAGTGTTTGGCATAGTGATTTGATGTGATGTGATTTATGGAGTCCAAAAATGTTCTGCAACCAATGCTTGGGCCTCTAAGTCCACAGTTCCTAAAAGTGTTCAGAGAGTATTTAATCCAATAGCCATGGCATTTTCTGTAGGTCATTATGCTCTTTGTGGAACATTATGAAATAATGATACATTTCATGTATTCATATAAACTAAGAAAAATTTTACTAGCAGAAATATACATATGCAATATGAAATCATAATCATGAGCATAAGAAACACAAACGTTGAACTAAACACAACTGGCTACTTTGGGGTTAATTTGCTACTTGATCATTCACATTATCATAGTCTGGTGTATGTAACGTACATACCACTTGGCATGATAATTATATGGTAAATTTCCTTCAGTTACTACAAATGCTGGGGAGAGACTATTTCATGATATAACCCCAGAGGAGTCATAACATTCTTATTTTTGCCCAGTTTGACTGGTGGGGATTAGTCAGATGGACAGATGTTTTCAAGTTAGCCTCAGTTGGGTTGTTTTTCTTCTCACCAGAAAGAGTTGAATGGGATCCCTCCCATACCAGAGTTCAGATGTTGGCTGAGGCCAAAAGCCAGAGTGCTCTGCAGAGCAGAGAATGAGGAAAGCTTAAGAGCGTGGAGAGGGCTTCCCTGGTGGCGCAGTTGTTGAGAGCCCGCCTGCCGATGCAGGGGACACGGGTTCGTGCCCCGGTCCGGGAAGATC